>NW_026294551.1:51551142-51592577 GCF_007827085.1 Peromyscus californicus insignis
ATCCCTTTGCCCATGCAGCTACTGTAAGAGAATCATTCTCTCCATGAGACTCTGGAGAAGGGTGTGAGGGTAAGCAGGAAGGACTCCAGCCTGGCTGACTTGACTCCTCCTACTACTTCCCTGACATTGTCACAACCACTGTCCTTTCCCATGGCTCTTTCTTCATCATTTTCAGGCTCAATAACCCCACCCCACATGAGTCTTCTTGCCTGCCAGGACCCTTCACAACAACTGAGTTCAACGCATATATTTTGGAGGCAAAATTCGAATTCAGCTTTTGATGAACAGCAATGTGATGAGTCTGTATTCACAACCAAAGGTAAGCTCAGCTGGCAGCTTGGGATGCAACTTCTAGGTCCACATAGTTTGGTTGATGTTCACAGGTGAGCCTCCACCTTTATGGGACCTGGGACAAGCTACTTAAATGGAAGTCAGAGGAGCCTTGCAGGAAGGTTAAGGGTCACAAGCTAGACATGATGCCCCTGGGCTCTTCAGTGTGGAAGGTGCATCTGACACATGAAGAAAGGGGAACCCATGGGGGTCAGCTGTGAGCCTAGCAAAAATGGCACCCAGAGATCAGTTCAAAATATGAGGGGGTTCTGAAATCGCAGGGGTCATGCAGTTCCTGACCTTCCAAGAAGGCCTCTTCCCTTAAAATGGACCCCAGGAAGAAGGAAGGCTCCTGCCTCAGCTTCAGCCCTACTTCCCTTATTCCATCTTACTGAGGCCACACCCTGACCTCTTCCTTTTCTCAAACATCAAAGTAGCCACCTCTTTCCACTGCACAAGGTCAAGATTGAGAGGTTAACTTGTCCTAGTTCAGGGCACATACACAGAGATGGGGAGCCGGAATATAGAATAATGGGAACCCGACAAACGTCTTCCTCCTCCGTTTTCATCCTGTTGCTGCTCTCTGAAATTCCAGCCGACACTTAAACCTTGACTTTTCCCACAATTCCATACTTCGCACCCCACATAGAGCCTTCAGAATGATGATTACAGTGTCAATGGCCAAGCCCCTAGATGTCACCTTGGCTCCTTTAATGTGTGTCACAGAAATAGCCATTGCCCGGCATTGTCTCAGTTTCAGCATCAGAGCATTGACTCTGCTCACCTTTTCTTCTGCTGCCAACTTCCAGCATGTGCAGATCTTACATCTTCAAGCTGCACACAAGAAAAGCCTTGCACTCAGGGCTTAGGGAAGACTAAAGATGCTGTAGCAGAGATTACTCTGCTCATGTCTCTCCCCACAAAGGTTCCTCCTAAGCTACCACCAGTATCCTTCTCTTATTTCTCACCCTCACAATTCCCAGCTTCTACGTTCTATTAAAATAATTCCACTCCATCATAAACGTCGGTGCTCATCTTCGTTGTGTGTCAAACTCTGTTTTAAAGGCTCTCACCTTCCTCCCTAGGATGCCACTTAATACCTGTCAAGCTATTCCTGAAAATATATATGTTGGCCCACACGATGTTTGTCAGAAACTCTGTGTTTAGTAGAACTTTTTTCCACCTTGACGTTTTAGGTAAAACACTAACAAAAATCAAAAGGCATCAAAAATAAGATGAAATAACTATCTGGTCTTGTGCATATTCCTATAATCACAGAATATCTATAATGAATGCAGGAAGAATCTAAACAAGCATGAATTACACAGTAAGATGCTACCTTTCCCTGTGGGACAGAAACTCAGAGACCCACATGAGGCAGTTGAGGCTCAGAGAAGTACAGAGACTCATATTAGGACTAGAGTAGAGCAGTGTGAACTTCTTCATGGTCCCAGCGCAGGATCCTTTGCATACAGCTACTGTAAGAGCATCATTCTCTCCATGAGACTCTGGAGAAGGGTGTGAGGGTAAGCAGGAAGAACTCCAGCCTGGCTGACTGGACTCCTCCTACTACTTCCCTGACATTGTCACAACCACTGTCCTTTCCCATGGCTCTTTCTTCATCATTTTCAGGCTCAATAACCCCACCCCACATGAGTCTTCTTGCCTGCCAGGACCCTTCACAACAACTGAGTTCAACGCATATATTTTGGAGGCAAAATTCGAATTCAGCTTTTGATGAACAGCAATGTGATGAGTCTGTATTCACAACCAAAGGTAAGCTCAGCTGGCAGCTTGGGATGCAACTTCTAGGTCCACATAGTTGGTTGATGTTCACAGGTGAGCCTCCACCTTTATGGGACCTGGGACAAGCAACTTAAATGGAAGTCAGAGGAGCCTTGCAGGAATGTTAAGGGTCACAAGCTAGAAATGATGCCCCTGGGCTCTTCAGTGTGGAAGGTGCATCTGACACATGAAGAAAGGGGAACACATGGGGTCAGCTGTGAGCCTAGCCAAAATGGCACCCAGAGATCAGTTCAAAATATGAGTGGGTTCTGAAATCCCAGGGGTCATGCAGGTCCTGAACTTCCAAAAAGGCCACTTCCCTTAAGATGGACCCGAAGAAGAGGGAAGACTCCCGCCTCAGCTTCAGCCCTACTTCCCTTATTCCAACTTACTGAGGCCACACCCTGACCTCTTGCTCTTCTCAAACATCACCTCTTTGCAGTGCACAAGGTCTAGATTGAGAGGTTAACTTGTCCTAGTTCAGGGCACATACACAGAGATGCGGAGCCGGAATATAGGATAATGGGAACCTGACAAACGAATTCCTCCTCCTCTTTCATCCTGTTGCTGCTCTGGGAATGTCCGGCCCACACCTACCCCTGACTTTCCCCACAATTCCATTGTTCCCACCCCACATAGAGCCTTCAGAATGATGATTACAGTGTCAATGGCCATTGCCCCTAGTTGTCACCTTGGCTCCTTTAATGTGTGTCACAGAAATAGCCATTGGCAGACATTGTCTCAGTTTCAGGATCAGAGCATTGACTCTGCTCACCTTTTCTTCTGCTGCCAACTTCCAGCATGTGCAAATTTACATCTTCAAGCTGCACACAAGAAGGGCCTTGCACTCAGGGCTTAGGGAAGACTAATGATGCTGTAGCAGAGAACACTCTGCCCATGTCTCTCTCTCCCCACAAAAGTTCCTCCTAGGCTACCACCAGTATCCTTCTCTTATTTCTCACCCTCACTATTCCCAGCTTCTACGTTGTTCCATTAAAATAATTCCACTCCATCATAAACTTCGGTGCTCATCTTCGTTGTGTGTCAAACTCTGTTTTAAAGGCTCTCACCTTCCTCCCTAGGATGCCATTTAATACCTGTCAAGCTATTCCTGAAAATATTTACGTCGGCCCCCAAGATGTTTGTCAGAATCTCTCTGTTTAGTGGACCTTTTTTCCACCTTGATGTTTTAGGTAAAACACTAACAAAAATCAAAAGGCATCAAAAATAGATGAAATAACTAACTGGTCTTGTACATATTCCTATAATCACGGAATATCGATAATGAATGCAGGAAGAATCTAAACAAGCATGAATTACACAGTAAGATGCTACCTTTCCCTGTGGGACAGAAACTCAGAGACCAACATGAGGGAGTTGAGGCTCAGAGGAGTACAAAGACTCACACTTCGGACTAGAGTAGAGCAGTGTGAACTTCTTCATGGTCCCAGTGCAGGATCCTTTGCATGCAGCTACTGTAAGAGCATCATTCTCTCCATGAGACTCTGGAGAAGGGTGTGAGGGTAAGCAGGAAGTACTCCAGCATGGCTGACTTGACTCCTCCTGCTACTTCCCTGACATTGTCACAACCACTGTCCTTTCCCATGGCTCTTTCTTCATCATTTTCAGGCTCAATAACCCCACCCCACATGAGTGTTCTTGCCTGCCAGGACCCTTCACAACAACTGAGTTCAAGGCATATATTTTGGAGGCAAAGTTCGAATTCAGCTTTTGATGAACAGGAATGTGATGAGTCTGTCTTCACAACCAAAGGTAAGCTCAGCTGGCAGCTTGAGATGCAACTTCTAGGTCCACATAGTTGGTTGTTCTTCACAGGTGAGCCTCCACCTTTATGGGACCTGGGACAAGCAACTTAAATGGAAGTCAGAGGAGCCGTGCAGGAATATTAAGGGTCACAAGCTAGAAATGATGCCCCTGGTCTCTTCAGTGTGGAAGCTGCATCTGACACATGACGAAACTGGAACCTATGGGCCAGCAGCGAGCCTGGCCCAGATGGCAACCAGAGCAGCTCAAAACATGAGTGGGTTCAGAAATCCCAGGGGTCATGCAGGTCCTGACCTTCCAAGAAGGCCCCTTCCCTTAAGATGGACCCCAGGGATAGGCAAGACTCCTGCCTCAGCTTCAGCCCTACTTTCCTTATTACTACTTACTGAGGCCATACCCTGTCCTCTTGCTCTTCTACAAACATCAAAGTAGCCACCTCTTTCCTGTTCACAAGTTCTAGAGAGAGAGATTAACTTGTCCTAGTTCAGGGCACATACACAGAGATGTATAGCCAGAATATAAAATAATGGGAACCTGAGAAACGACTTCCTCCCCCTGTTGCTCTCTTTGAAAGTCCTGCATCATTCTCTCCATGAGACTATGGTTAGGATATGGGGGTAGGCAGGAAAGTCTCCAGGTTTGCTAACCTGATTCCTACAGCTGTCTCTCTGTCAATCACTCAACCACTGTGTCTTTCCTTGTCCCTTTCTTCATCATTTCTATGCTCAAGAATCACATCCTTAATGGATCCTATTTCATACCAAGTCTCCTCAGGACTACTGTGCTCTAGCAGTAAATTTTTGAGTCCAATGACAGTATCAGGTTGGGGCTTATTAAATGGGAACTTTATGAATCTGGATTCAGAATCAATCATAAGCTGAACTGGCAACTGGAAGTAGGACTACAAGTCCACATAGATGGTTATTCTTCATAGGTTTGTCTCCATCTGTATGAGGACCTGGAACAGGCTTCTTAAATGGAGGGTCAGAAGAGCCATGGAGGAATGTTAACAGTCACAGGCTAGAAATGATGCCCTTGGGCTGTTCAGTGGTGAAGCTGCATTTGACACATGAAGAAACGGGAACCTATGGGGCCAGCAGCGAGCCTGATCCAGATGGGAACCTGAGCAGCTCAAAACATGAGTGGGTTCAGAAATCCCAGGGGTCATGCAGGTCCTGACCTTCCAAGAAGGCCTCTTCTCTTAAGATGGACCCCAGGGATAGGGAAGACTCCTTCCTCAGCTTCAGCCCTACTTCCCTTATTCCAACTTACTGAGGCCACACCCTGACCTCTTGCTCTTCTCAAACATCAAAGTAGCCACCTCTTTGCAGTGCACAAGGTCAAGATTGAGAGGTTAACTTGTCCTAGTTCAGGGCACATACACAGAGATGCAGAGCCGGAATATAGGATAATGGGAACCTGACAAACAAATTCCTTCTCCTTTTTCATCCTGTTGCTGCTCTGGGAATGTCCGGCCCACACCTACCCTTGACTTTCCCCACAATTCCATTATTCCCACCCCACAAAGAGCCTTCAGAATGATGATTACAGTGTCAATGGCCATTGCCCCTAGTTGTCACCTTGGCTCCTTTAATGTGTGTCACAGAAATAGCCATTGGCAGACATTGTCTCAGTTTCAGGATCAGAGCATTGACTCTGCTCACCTTTTCTTCTGCTGCCAACTTGCCAGCATATGCAGATCTTACATCTTCAAGCTGCACACAAGAAGGGCCTTGCACAAAGGGCTTAGGGAAGACTAAAGATGCTGTAGCAGAGATTACTCTGTTCATGTCTCTCTCCCCACAAACGTTCCTCCTAGGCTACCACCAGTATCCTTCTCTTATTTCTCACCCTCAATATTCCCAGATTCTACGTTGTTCCATGAAAATAATTCCACTCCATGATTAACTTCGATGCTCATCTTCCTTGTGTGTTAAACTCTGTTTTAAAGGCTCTCACCTTCCTCCCTAGGATGCCACTTAATACCTGTCAAGCTCTTCCAGAAAATATTTACGTCGGTCCCCAAGATGTTTGTCAGAATTTCTCTGTTTAATGGACAATTTATCCACCTTGATGTTTTAGGTAAAACACTAACAAAAATCAAAAGGCATCAAAAATAGATGAAATAACTAACTGGTCTTGTACATATTCCTATAATCACAGAATATCTATAATGAATGCAGGAAGAATCTAAACAAGCATGAATTACACAGTAAGATGCTACCTTTCCCTGTGGGACAGAAACTCAGAGACCCACATGAGGGACTTGAGGCTCAGAGAAGCATAAAGACTCACACTTCGGACTAGAGTAGAGCAGTGTGAACTTCTTCATGGTCCCAGTGCAGGATCCTTTGCATGCAGCTACTGTAAGCGCATCATTCTCTCCATGACACTCTGGAGAAGAGTGTGAGGGTAAACAGGAAGTACTCCAGCCTGGCTGACTTGACTCCTCCTCCTACTTCCCTGACATTGTCACAACCACTGTCCTTTCCCATGGCTCTTTCGTCATCATTTTCAGGCTCAATAACCCCACCCCACATGAGTGTTCTTGCCTGCCAGGACTCTTCACAACAACTGAGATCAAGGCATATATTTTGGAGGCAAAATTGGAATTCAGCTTTTGATGAACAGGAATGTGATGAGTCTGTCTTCACAACCAAAGGTAAGCTCAGCTGGCAGCTTGAGATGCAACTTCTAGGTCCACATAGTTGGTTGATGTTCACAGGTGAGCCTTCACCTTTATGGACCTGGGACAAGCAACTTAAATGGAAGTCAGAGGAGCCTTGCAGGAAGGTTAAGGGTCACAAGCTAGAAATGATGCCCCTGGGCTCTTCAGTGTGGAAGGTGCATCTGACACATGAAGAAAGGGGAACCCATGGGGGTCAGCTGTGAGCCTAGCCAAAATGGCACACAGAGATCAGCTCAAAATATGAGTGGGTTCAGAAATCCCAGGGGTCATGCAGGTCCTGACCTTCCAAGAAGGCCTCTTCCCTTAAGATGGACCCCAGGGATAGGGAAGGCTCCTGCCCCAGCTTCAGCCCTATCCCTTATTCCAACTTACTGAGGCCACACCCTGACCTCTTGCTCTTCTCACACATCAAAGTACCTCCCTCCTTCCATTGCACAAGGTCTAGAGAGAGAGGTTAACTTGTCCTAGTTCAGGGCACATACACTGAGATGGGGAGCCGGAATATAGGATAATGGGAACCCTACAAATGTCTTCCTCCTCCATTTTCATTCTGTTGCTGCTCTGTGAAATTCCAGCCCACACCTAACCCTTGACTTTCCCCACAATTCCATAATTCCCACCCCACATAGAGCCTTCAGAATGATGATTACATTGTCAATGGCGATTGCCCCTAGTTGTCACCTTGGCTCCTTTAATGTGTGTCACAGAAATAGCCATTGGCAGACATTGTCTCAGTTTCAGGATCAGAGCATTGACTCTGCTCACCTTTTCTTCTGCTGCCAACTTGCCAGCATGTGCAGATCTTACATCTTCAAGCTGCACACAAGAAAAGCCTTGCACTCAGGGCTTAGGGAAGACTAAAGATGCTGTAGCAGAGATTACTCTGCCCATGTCTCTCTCCCCACAAAGGTTCCTCCTAAGCTACTACCAGTATACTTCTCTTATTTCTCACCCTCACTATTCCCAGCTTCTACATTGTTCCATTAAAATAATTCCACTCCATCATAAACTTCGGTGCTCAACTTCGTTGTGTGTCAAACTCTGTTTTATAGGCTCTCACCTTCCTCCCTAGGATGCCACTTAGTACCTGTCAGCTATGCCTGAAAATATTTACATCGGCCTCCAAGATGTTTGTCAGAATCTCTCTGTTTAATGGACAATTTATCCACCTTGATGTTTTAGGTAAAACACTAACAAAAATCAAAAGGCATCAAAAATAAGATGAAATAACTAACTGGTCTTGTACATATTCCTATAATCACAGAATATCTATAATGAATGCAGGAAGAATCTAAACAAGCCTGAATTACACAGTAAGATGCTACCTTTCCCTGTGGGACAGAAACTCAGAGACCCACATGAGGGAGTTGAGGCTCAGAGAAGAACAGAGACTCACACTTAGGACTAGAGTAGAGCAGTATGAACTTCTTCATGGTCCCAGTGCAGGATCCTTTGCATGCAGCTACTGTAAGAGCATCATTCTCTCCATGAGACTCTGGAGAAGGGTGTGAGGGTAAGCAAGAAGGATTCCAGCCTGGCTGACTTGACTCCTCCTCCTACTTCCCTGACATTGTCACAACCATGTCCTTTCCCATGGCTCTTTCTCATCATTTTCAGGCTCAATAACCCCACCCCACATGAGTGTTCTTGCCTGCCAGGACTCTTCACAACAACTGAATTCAAGGCATATATTTTGGAGGCAAAATTGGAATTCAGCTTTTGATGAACAGGAATGTGATGAGTCTGTCTTCACAACCAAAGGTAAGCTCAGCTGGCAGCTTGAGATGCAACTTCTAGGTCCACATAGTTGGTTGTTCTTCACAGGTGAGCCTCCACCTTTATGGGACCTGGGACAAGCAACTTAAATGGAAGTCAGAGGAGCCCTGCAGGAAGGTTAAGGGTCACAAGCTAGACATGATGCCCCTGGGGTCTTCAGTGTGGAAGGTGCTTCTGACACATGAAGAAAGGGGAACCCATGGGGGTCAGCTGTGAGCCTAGCCAAAATGGCACCCAGAGATCAGCTCAAAATATGAGTGGGTTCAGAAATCCCAGGGGTCATGCAGGTCCTGACCTTCCAAGAAGGCCTCTTCCCTTAAGATTGACCCCAGGAAGAAGGAAGACTCCTGCCTCAGATTCAGCCCTACTTCCTTATTCCATCTTACTGAGGCCACACCCTGAACTCTTGCTCTTCTCAAACATCAAAGTAGCCACCTCTTTTCAGTGCACAAGGTCTAGAGAGAGAGATTAACTTGTCCTAGTTCAGGGCACATACACAGAGACGGGGAGCCGGAATATAGAATAATGGGAACCTGACAAACGTCTTCCTCCTCCATTTTCATCCTGTTACTGCTCTCTGAAATTCCAGCCGACACTTAAACCTTGACTTTCCCCACAATTTCATACTTCCCACCCCACATAAAGCCTTCAGAATGATGATTACAGTGTCAATGGCCTTGTCCCTAGTTGTCACCTTGGCTTCTTTAATGTGTGTCACAGAAATAGCCATTGGCAGACATTGTCTCAGTTTCAGGATCAGAGCATTGACTCTGCTCACCTTTTCTTCTGCTGCCAACTTGCCAGCATGTGCAGATTTTACATCTTCAAGCTGCACACAAGAAGGGCCTTGCACTCAGGGCTTAGGGAAGACTATTGATGCTATAGCTGAGATTACTCTGCCCATATCTCTCTCTCCACACAAAGGTTCCTCCTAGGCTACCACCAGTATCCTTCTCTTATTTCTCACCCTCACTATTCCCAGCTTCTACGTTGTTCCATTAAAATAATTCCACTCCATCATAAACTTCGGTGCTCATCTTCGTTGTGTGTCAAACTCTGTTTTAAAGGCTCTCACCTTCCTCCCTAGGATGCCACTTAATACCTGTCAAGCTATTCCTGAAAATATTTACGTCGGCCCACACGATGTTTGTCAGAATCTCTCTGTTTACTGGCCACTTTATCCACCTTGATGTTTTAGGTAAAACACTAACAAAAATCTAAAGGCATCAAAAATAGATGAAATAACTAACTGGTCTTGTACATATTCCTATAATCACAGAATATCTATAAGAATGCAGGAAGAATCTAAACAAGCATGAACTACACAGTAAGATGCTACCTTTCCCTGTGGGACAGAAACTCAGAGACCCACATGAGGGAGTTGAGGCTCAGAGAAGAACAGAGATTCACA
The DNA here is from genome assembly GCF_007827085.1 of Peromyscus californicus insignis. Classification (NCBI taxonomy): domain Eukaryota; kingdom Metazoa; phylum Chordata; class Mammalia; order Rodentia; family Cricetidae; genus Peromyscus; species Peromyscus californicus. The sequence goes on from NW_026294551.1 coordinate 51,560,919, forward strand.
CTTCGGACTAGAGTAGAGCAGTGTGAACTTCTTCATGGTCCCAGTGCAGGATCCTTTGCATGCAGCTACTGTAAGAGCATCATTCTCTCCATGAGACTCTGGAGAAGGGTGTGAGGGTAAGCAGGAAGTTCTCCAGCATGGCTGACTTGACTCCTCCTCCTACTTCCCTGACATTGTCACAACCACTGTCCTTTCCCATGGCTCTTTCTTCATCATTTTCAGGCTCAATAACCCCACCCCACATGAGTGTTCTTGCCTGCCAGGACTCTTCACAACAACTGAATTCAAGGCATATATTTTGGAGGCAAAATTGGAATTCAGCTTTTGATGAACAGGAATGTGATGAGTCTGTATTCACAACCAAAGGTAAGCTCAGCTGGCAGCTTGGGGTGCAACTTCTAGGTCCACATAGTTTGCTGTTGTTCACAGGTGAGCCTCCACCTTTATGGGACCTGGGACAAGCAACTTAAATGGAAGTCAGAGGAGTCTTGCAGGAATGTTAAGGGTCACAAGCTAGAAATGATGCCCCTGGGCTCTTCAGTGTGGAAGGTGCATCTGACACATGAAGAAAGGGGAACCCATGGGGGTCAGCTGTGAGCCTAGCCAAAATGGCACACAGAGATCAGCTCAAAATATGAGTGGGTTCAGAAATCCCAGGGGTCATGCAGGTCCTGACCTTCCAAGAAGGCCTCTTCCCTTAAGATGGACCCCAGGGATAGGGAAGACTTCTGCCCCAGCTTCAGCCCTACTTCCCTTATTCCAACTTACTGAGTCCACACCCTGACCTCTTGCTCTTCTCAAACAACAAAGTAGCCACCTCTTTCCAGTGCACAAGGTCTAGAGAGAGAGGTTAACTTGTCCTAGTTCAGGGCACATACACAGAGATGGGGAGCCGGAATATAGGATAATGGGAACCCTACAAATGTCTTCCTCCTCCATTTTCATTCTGTTGCTGCTCTGTGAAATTCCAGCCCACACCTAACCCTTGACTTTCCCCACAATTCCATACTTCCCACCGCACATAGAACCTTCAGAATGATGATTACAGTGTCAATGGCGATTGCCCCTAGTTGTCACCTTGGCTCCTTTAATGTGTGTCACAGAAATAGCCATTGGCAGACATTGTCTCAGTTTCAGGATCAGAGTATTGACTCTGCTCACCTTTTCTTCTGCTGCCAACTTGCCAGCATGTGCAGATCTTACATCTTCAAGCTGCACACAAGAAGGGCCTTGCACTCAGGGCTTAGGGAAGACTAAAGATGCTGTAGCAGAGATTACTCTGCTCATGTCTCTCCCCACAAAGGTTCCTCCTAAGCTACCACCAGTATCCTTCTCTTATTTCTCACCCTCACAATTTCCAGCTTCTACGTTGTTCCATTAAAATAATTCCACTCTATCATAAACGTTGGTGCTCATCTTCGTTGTGTGTCAAACTCTGTTTTAAAGGCTCTCACCTTCCTCCCTAGGATGCCACTTAATACCTGTCAAGCTATTCCTGAAAATATTTACGTCGGCCCACATGATGTTTGTCAGAATCTCTCTGTTTAGTGGAACTTTTTTCCACCTTGACGTTTTAGGTAAAACACTAACAAAAATCAAAAGGCGTCAAAAATAAGATGAAATAACTAACTGGTCTTGTGCATATTCCTATAATCACACAATATCTATAATGAATGCAGGAAGAATCTAAACAAGCATGAATTACACAGTAAGATGCTACCTTTCCCTGTGGGACAGAAACTCAGAGACCCACATGAGGGAGTTGAGGCTCAGAGAAGAACAGAGACTCACACTCAGGAGTAGAGTAGAGCAGTGTGAACTTCTTCATGGTCCCAGTGCAGGATCCTTTGCATGCAGCTACTGTAAGAGCATCATTCTCTCCATGAGACTCTGGAGAAGGGTGTGAGGGTAAGCAGGAAGAACTCCAGCCTGGCTGACTTGACTCCTCCTCCTACTTCCCTGACATTGTCACAACCACTGTCCTTTCCCATGGCTCTTTCTCATCATTTTCAGGCTCAATAACCCCACCCCACATGAGTGTTCTTGCCTGCCAGGACTCTTCACAACAACTGAGTTCAAGGCATATATTTTGGAGGCAAAATTCGAATTCTACTTTTGATGAACAGGAATGTGATGAGTCTGTATTCACAACCAAAGGTAAGCTCAGCTGGCAGCTTGGGATGCAACTTCTAGGTCTACATAGTTCTTTGTTCTTCACAGGTGAGCCTCCACCTTTATGGGACCTGGGACAAGCAACTTATATGGAAGTCAGAGGAGCCTTGCAGGAATGTTAAGGGTCACAAACTAGAAATGATGCCCCTGGTCTCTTCAGTGTGGAAGGTGCATCTGACACATGAAGAAACTGGAACCTATGGGCTAGCAGCGAGCCTGGCCCAGATGGCACCCAGAGCAGCTCAATACATGAGTGGGTTCAGAAATCCCAGGGGTCATGCAAGTCCTGACCTTCCAAGAAGGCCTCTTCCCTTAAGATGGACCCCAGGGATAGGGAAGTCTCCTGCCTCAGCTTCAGCCCTACTTCCCTTATTCCTACTTACTGAGGCCACACCCTGACCTCTTGCTCTTCTCAAACATCCAAGTAGCCATCTCTTTCCTGTTCACAAGGTCTAGAGAGAGAGATTAACTTGTCCTAGTTCAGGGCACATACACAGACATGCACAGCCAGAATATAAAATAATGCGAACCTGAGAATCGACTTCCTCCCCCTGTTGCTCTCTTTCAAAGACCTGAATCATTTTGTCCATGAGACTATGGTTAGGATATGGGGGTAGGCAGCAAAGTCTCCAGGCTTGCTACCCTGACTCCAACAGCTGCCTCTTTGTCAGTCACTCAACCTCTGTGTCTTCCCTTGTCCCTTTCTTCATTATTTCTATGCTCAAGGATTACATCCTTCATGGATCCTACTTCCTACCAAGTCTCCTCAGGACTACTGTGCTCTAGCATTTAATTTTTGAGTCCAATGACAGTATCAGGTTGGGGGTTATTAAATGGGAACTTTATGAATCTGGATTCAGAATCAATCATAAGCTGAACTGGCAACTGGAGGTAGGACTTCTAGTCCACATAGATGGTTATTCTTCATAGGTTTGTCTCCATCTGTATGAGGACCTGGAACAGGCTTCTTAAATGGAAGGTCAGAAGAGCCATGGAGAAATGTTAACAGTCACAGGCTAGAAATGATGCCCTTGGGCTGTTCAGTGGTGAAGCTGCATTTGACACATGAAGAAACGGGAACCCCTGGGGGTCAGCTATGAGCCTAGCCAAAATGACACCCAGAGATCAGCTCAAAATATGAGTGGGTTCTGAAATCGCAGGGGTCATGCAGGTCCTGAAGTTCCAAAAAATCTGTTCTCTTGAATTGAACTCCAAGGAGAAAGAAGCCTCCTGCCTCAGCTTCAGCCTGAGTTTCATCATTTCTTCTTAACACAGGCCCTTCCCCTTCGCAAGCATCAAAATAGACACCTATCTCCAATGGAGAAGGTCTAGTGAGAGAGATTAACTTTTCTAGCTCACAGCCCATAGAGACAGATTCAGGGCTGGAATGTAAAACAATGGTAGCCTGATAAATGACTTCCTCCTCCTCCATCCTGTTGTTAAGTTTGTGATTGTCATTTTTTTTGTCATTTTCTATTTGGAGTGGCATTTTTAAGAGGGAAACTGGAATCATGGGGGTAGCAGTGTGCCTTGCCCAACTGTCACTGGAATTTAGCTCATAATATGAGTATAATCTGAAATCCTAGGGTTCATGCAGGTCCTGAATTGTAGAAGGTCTCTTCTCTTGAGATGAACCCCAGGTAAAGGGTAGGCTCCTGCCTCAACTTCAGAAAGTTTTCTCTACTGACTTTCCTTACTTCAACAAACACAGGCCACACCTTGCCTTCTCCTTTCAGGCATCAAAGTAGCTACCACTCCCCACTGCACAACATAGATAGATTGATAGATAGATAGATAGATACATACATACATACATAGATACATAGATAGATACATAGATAGATAGATAGATAGATAGATAGATAGATAGATAGATAGATAGATAGATAGACAGACAGATAGATTAACTTGTCCTAGGTCACAGCAATAAAGGTAGAGGCATTGCTGGATTCTAGAACAATGGGAGTCTGAGAAATCATTTCCCCACATTCATCCTGTTGCTGTTCTGTGAAAATCCTGCCTACACCTGGCTCTTGTCTTTCCCTTCAAAGTCCATTTTTCTTACCAAACAGTAAATTGTTGGAGCCTGAGATCAAGAACAACCTGAACTACATTGTGTATCCTATTAAAATTTATTAATCCAGTGGTATTAGTTACTTATGTTACTGTAACAAAAGCCAATTTAAAATAGAAAGGATTCCTTTTTTTCCCAGAGATTGAAAATGAAAATAAATCTTGAAACTTATTACAAGAGATTGAATCAGCTGGTCCCATTGCATTTATTTGTGAAACAAAAAGAGATGAATGCTGTTTCTCAGCTCACTGTTCCTTTTTATTTGGCCAGGACTCCAGCCCCTAGTAGTGCCACCTACAAAAAAGATGGGCCTTCTACATGACTTTATCAATCTATCCCTCACAAATCCTCCCAGGGACACTTTTGCTTGGTCCTTTTTTTCTCCTGTGACTTTGACAATACTAGCCATCATGCCATCTTCTCAGGACCATGGTAAAATTTCAAGATGTAAGTGGCTGAGGCACACTGGATATTGGGAAACCAGCTATTTCCTCCCTATCCTTTCTTACTGGGAAAGCCCTACTCACCCCTTCACCAAGCTTTTCCAGGACCAACCTCCAGATCATTAGTTTCTAAGACAAGAGCCACACAATCCTCCAACATCAGAGGGTGTGTCTGAGGACTGGGAACTTCCTTCCAAGCCCTAACACAGCAATCAGGAAGGTCCTGGGATGAGGTGCGCTCCGACTGAAAGTTTAAATTCACTGCTCAGGTGACATGAACTACTTAGGGTGACACAAAGACCTGAGCAAAAACTCAATCCCCTAGGGAAAAGTGCATAGGTATAGCACCCTGGACCCAGATAACCCTCGAGAGCAAACGATAGATCCTGGCCCTAGAGTGTCACTATTGGGCTCATCCCAGGAGGGTCTTGGAATTAGGGGCAGTGTCTTCTCCAGCACAGGAACAGAGCTGGATTTCTGGGCAGGGAACTGGCAGACAAGAGAATCCATTACCACTGGATCCCTCATCACTCACCTTCCCAGGTGGCCAAGGGGTCATCAGGGGTTTGTTGAGCACCCACTCATGTCAGGCCCTGTGCCCAGGGCTTCCCTTGCATCTCACTTGCACTTAAATCTCACAGTCACTCTTGAGAGAGAGACTGCTATTGTCCCACCTTGGGGACAAGAAGAGCAAGGCTTTAGAGAAGTGAAGGTTCACAGTGGAAGAACTGTATTCAGCCTTTGCTGTCACAATTCACACACTTAACTTAATGTCTTCCTCTCTCTGGCATCAGGACAATGAGGACAGTCACATCAAAGCCAGGGAAAGTAAAAGCTCTGGGTGCCAAAGACCTTGAGTAATACTGCCTCTCAGTGCTGGGAGATGCCACCTTTGAAATCTGAGCTACACTCAAAGAAAAGCATTCCTTCTACTGCCAGCTTGCAGTAAACTTGTAGAATCCAGGGCCTTAAAATATGGCCCAGGCTTAAAGTGCATCAACTCACTTAATCAGTCCCACAACTTCCCATTCAAAATGAGAAGGGAGGAAGAAAAATAGGAAGGACTTGAGGCATCTTATAGAAACATACAAATGCAGTAACTTTGAGAATGAAAAAAGCAAGCATGAAGCTATGAGGACTAAAGAGTTGCTGTAACTAAACAGCCCATTGGATTAGAGGATCCTGGCAGGCAGGGTGATGGGGAAATGGGTTCAGCTTTATCAATAGCAGAGAAAAGACCAATGGAAGAGAAAGGCACTTTTCATTGATTCTAAGTCCTGACGACGTGTCTCATCTGAGAACTTGAATAACATAATATCCAACAACAGCTTCATAGTAAATGCTCAATCCACATGGCATGCTTTGTGATGTATCAAGAGGAAAGGAAAGAAATTCTGAGTTAAGGAGCTGATGGCTAATATTGTAGGTTTTGTGGGTCTCTGTCACACCTGTACAGCTCTGCTGACACAGTGTCAAAGATAGAACAGACAACAGAACAACAAATGGCCATGCTCTGCTCCAACTGTGCTCCATGCTGTGTTTACAGACTCTGTCTTTTGTTTTATTTTGATGTTTTGCTGTGGTTACAATGCCATGCTATTTCTTTCAATGTTTTGAGTAGCATCCAGAAATGGGCTCCATAACATTTTAATATATACTATAATACATAATAATATATTATATGTAATATATACATCAAACTTTGTTCTTAATTTTCTCCCATTGTCCTCCCCTCTGCCCCTCCCTCTCTTCCTGACCCCTTCCTCTCCCCAGATAGCCTCCCTCCTTTCATGACATACCTGCTCTACTACCCTTTCTTGTTCCCTCCCTGTCCCTTCAGATTTCTTCCATTCTTCATGGGCAGTCCTCTTACACTAAACTCTAAAGTTTGAATTTCATATACTTTTCATAACATGACATATTCTTCTTCTGATTTTATCTAACTGTTTACACTCATAACTATTATTTCTATTATTTTGAGCTTACAAAACTAGTGGCCAGCTGAGGTTGGCAAACATTGGCCAAATATAGTCAGCTCTCTCTCTCCCTCTGTGTGTGTGTGTGTGTGTGTGTGTGTGTGTGTGTGTGTGTGTGTGTGTGTGTTTCACTTGGGGTTTGTTTATCCCTGACCATAAGAATATTAAAGTTAACCTTGTTAGGAGCATTGGAGCAGGGAATTTTCTAAGGAAAACCAAACTAGAGAAACAAAGGTTTTTCTCTTTCTTATTTTTATAACGTTTTTCTTATAGCCCTAACCTGCTCCATCTCAAATACATGACCTCTTTTTCTTTAATTATTATTATCACAATACACATGTATATATACATATATTCAAATAAACATTTGCATGCAACTGCTGAGTTCATGTACTATTGCTTATATGTATATAATAATACGGCTTCTCGAGAGCACCTAATATTGAATAACCCTTAAGGAATCATCCCTGGGAAAGACTATCGCTCCTTCTCAGCAGTCATTAAGTGACGACAGCTCTTCATCTAAAGATGGGGCCCTGTGAGATACTCCCATCCACAATGGCATGTCAACTGGTGTGGTCATTGTTCTTGTCTTCTTTAAGCAGCCATACTGTTGAGGTTTCTTCAGTGCAGTTCCCTGCCATATCTTTAGACACAATCTTACTTCAGACTTCCATTTATCTGGCTCTTACAATCTTTCTTCCTCCTCTTCCACAGTGTTCCCTGAGCACTAGGTGTAGGGTTTGTGTTGTAGATGTATTGATTGGAGTGGTTTATCTCACCAGTCAATTATTCTCTACATTTTAACCAGCTGTAACTTTATGTAATGGTCTCCATCTGCTTCAAAAGAAGCTTCTCAATGATGAGCAAGAGCTCTGTGGATAAGAGGACTTGCTGCTGAAGCATGAAGACCTAAGTTTGAATCTCCAGCACTCCTGTAGAAAGAAAGCCATGTGTGACCATGAGCCTGTGACAAGAGAAACACCAAGCTTGCTGGCTGCCAGCCTGTCTGGGGTTAATGAGAAACCTTGTCTCAGGGAGTAAGGCAGAGAGTGGTAGAGCAGGTATCTGTGAAGTATTTAGAATGCAGTTGGGGATTAGACTGGTCTAGTGCAGTGACAACAGTAGCATCTCCTCTAAGATCCATGACCTCACTAGCCATGGGTGGTTGGCTAGGTCTACAGCACAAGGCATTATTTCCTTCCTGTTGAGTGACCTTTAAGTCCCATTAGGCAGCTGTTGGTTACCACCAAGATATAAGTGCCACCATTGCACCTTTAGGGATATCTTGCCATGCTGACAATCGTGGTTCATAGGTGTCACAGCTGGGTAGGTGTCTTAGTTAGGGTTGTTAGTGCTGTGATGAAACTCCATGAACAAAGAAAACTGAGGGGGGCAGGGTGCTATTCAGCTTACATTTCCACATCACAGTTCATCATCAAAGGAGGTCAGGACAGGAACTTTAAGCATGGCAGGAACCTGGAGGTAGGAGCTGATGCAGAGGCCATGGAAGGGTGCTGCTTACTGGATTGCTTCCCATGGCTTGCTCAGCCTGCTTTCTTATACAACCCAGGACCACCAGCCCAGGGATGGTACCACCCACCATGGGCTGGGCCCTCCCTCATCAATCACTAATTAAGAAAATGTCCCATAGGCTTGCTTACAACCTGATCTTACAGAGGCATTTTCTTAATTGAGGCTTCCTCCTCTCTGATGACTCTAGCTTGTGTCAAGTTGACATAAAACTAGCTGAAAAGTAGGACTATTGATTGCTTTCCACCCTTGGCAATTTACATAGTTGGTGCTTAGGGAGAAGGCTTCTGGATCAGATATACCTTGAATCCTTCAAATCCTGTGTCCAAAGTGTGAGGTGATTTCAGCAATAAGGACTGACCTTCAACTTCTAAGAGGCAACCAAGGCCAACAGCAATAGCTTCTATTGCTTTGGGAAACTCTTGTACTCCTTAGACTAACAACTCAAAAGAAGGTTTCTCATGACTGTCACTACAGGTTATATTAGTCTATGGCTTTGAGGAGGCAATATCATGCAAATGGGATGTCTTTATTAATATGTGTGTGCATATTCATGTGCATATGTGTATATACACATGTACTTAGAAGTAATATATGTAATTTTAAGTACATATAAAGCAATACAATTCCCTAAACAATATCCTTTGTGTGGTTTATCCCTCTTCCCTCTACTTCTATATTCTCCTCCTTCCCCTATCGCCAATTAAAGGCCCTCCACTTCATTTTTCCAATTTCCCCCTTCATAGAACCTGTATCATCTTATTCCCATTTCTAGAGTTCCTTCCCACTCCATAGTCCCTTTTCTCTTCCCTGGTTTCTGCAGTGACTCCAGGTTATGTAATAACATCTGAAGATTTGGAGCTAGGAACCACAAGTGAGAGAGAACATGAGTGTGTCTTCCTACACCTCAGTCACCCCACTTAATACAACATTTTCTAGTTACATCCATTTATCTGCTTAGTTTGGGTTTTTATTGGTGTAAACAGACACCATGACCACAGCAACTATTATAAGGAAAACATTTCATTAGGGTAGCTCACTTACAGTTTCAGAGGTTTAGTCCGTTATCATCATGGTTGGTAGCATGCTGTGTGCAGGCAGACATGGTACTGGAGAATTAGCTGACAGTCCTACATCTTGCAGGCAACAGGAAATCAACTGAAACACTGGATGGTAGTCTGAGCATAGGAAACCTCCAAGCCTGCCCCTACAGTGACACACTTCCTCCAACAAGGCTATACATACTCCAGCAAAGCCACATCTTTCACTCCCCATGAGATTTCGCGGGCCAATTACATTCTAACTACTACACCTGCCAAACTCATAATTACATTTTTACAGCTAAATAGTATTCTATTTTGTACACGTACCACATTTTCACTATCTGTTCATCAGTGGAAGCATTTACATTGTTTCCATTTCCTAGCTATTGTGAATAGAGAGACTATGATCATAGCTGAGGAAGTTTCTGTGGAGTAGGATGTTGAGTTCTTTGAGCATATGCTGAGGAGTGGTACAGCTGAATCAGAGGGTAGGTCAGTTTTCAGTTCATTTTTACAATTTCCACACTGATTTCCAGAGCAGGGAGCCAGTTTACAATCAATCCCACCAACAGTGAATGAGGGTTCTGTCTTCCTGCATCCTCCCTCCCCAGCATTTGCTGTCTGTTGTTTTCTTAATCTTAGCCATTCTGACTGGGGTAAAATGAAATCACAAAGTTGTTTTAGTTTGCATGTTATTATTGCTAAGGATGATGAACACTTTCAAAGATATTCCTTGTCACCAGGAGGTGGTGGCACATGCCTTTAATCCCAGCACTCAGGAGGCAGAGGCAGGTGGATCTAGGTGAGTTCAAGGCCAGCCTGGTCTACAAAGAGCATTCCAGGACAGCCAGGGCTACACAGAGAAACCCTGCCTTGAAAAACAAACAAACAAACAAAAAAAGATATTCTTGTCCACTTTTACTTCTTCCTCTGAGAACTCTCTTTAAACCCATAGCCCATTTTTTAATTGTTATTTATTTTTGTTCGTTTGTTTTTATGAAATTTATTTATTTATTTTACATCTAGACTGCAGTTTCTCCTCCCTCTTTTCCTCCCATTCCCTCCCCCTTTTCCCCTCCCACTCACCCCCAATCCATCCCTCTCTTTCTGTTCAGAAAGGCACTGGCCTCCTATGGGTATCAACAAAGCACAGCACATCAAGTTTCAGTAAGACTAAGCACCTCTCTTGTATTAAGGCTGGGCAAGGGAACCCAACATGAGCCATAGGGATCCAAAAGCCAGTAAAATAGTCAAAGATAGCCCCTGCTTCCACTGTTAGGAGCCTCCCAAGAAGATAAAGCTACACACTGTCACATATATGCAGAGAGCCTAGGTCAGTCCCATGCAGGTTTCCTGATTGTTGGTTCAGTCTCTACGGGCTCCTGTGAGTGAGCCCAGGTTAGTTGATTCTGTGGGTTTCCTTGTGATGTCCTTGACCACTCTGGCTCATACAATCCTTCCCTCACTTCAGAAGGATCCCCTGAGCTCAGCCTAATGTTGGGCTGTGGGTCTCTACATATGTTCCCATCAGTGACTGGTTGAAAGCTCTCTGATGACAACTGGCGTAGTCTCCAATGTATGATTTGAGCAGAAAATCATTTCCTCCAGTTGTATTTAGTTTTATCTTAGGTCTCTGGTCCACCCAGCCTTTGGATCCTAGCACACCAGGGCAATGTCAGGGGTCGGGATCATTTTTTTTGACTCCTTATTTTTTGCATTCTTTATATATTCTGTATATTAATCCTGTCAAATGTATAGATGGCAAGGATTCCCTGCCAATCTGTGGGCTTCCTCCTCATTCAACATATTTTCTAGATGTACAGAAGCCTTTTAGTTTGAGGGGGGTCCCACTTAAAAGTTGTTGGACTTAATTCCTGAGCAAATGGAATCTTATTCAGGAAGTCTTTTCCTACATCTATATACTGTGCCTGTTTTCTTCTAGCAGTTTCAGTATTCAGATTTACAGCTATCTTTGATCCATTTGGCTTTAGATTTTGTGCAGGGTGACAGAGAGGAGTCTAGGTTCATTCTTCTAAACGTATGGATCCAGTTTTGCCAGGGCCATTTGTTAAAGACGTTGTCTTTTATATAGTGTGTATTTTTGACATCCTTGTTAATTATCAGATGATTGTAGTTACGTATATTCATGTTAGGATATTCTACTTTTTCCACAGGCCTACATTGTCTGTTGTTGCACTAGTATCCAAATGCTTTCATACTATAGCTCTTTAATAAACCTTGAAATCTGAAATGGTAATCCTTCCAGCAATGTTTAGCTCAGGACTGCTTTGACTATCTTAGGTCTTTTGTGCTCCATATGTATTTTAGATTTTTTTTTCTATTTCTGTGAATAATATTGTGGTAAAGTGGGAATGGAGGCACACTTCTGTAATCCCAGTACTCAGGAGGTAGAAGGTAGATCTCTGAGAGTTCAAGGCCAGCCTGATATGCATGATGATTTTCCGGACAACCAGAGCTATAGAGAGAGACTCTAAAAAAAAGTGTTGTGGTGAATGCAGAGGCTGGAGAAATTGCTCTGTGGTTAAGAGCACTTATTGCTTTTGCAGAGGACCTAGGTTTAGTTCCCAACACCCATACAGTAACTCACAACTATCTGTAACTCCAGTACCAAGTCAAATGTCCCCTTTTGACCCTCATGGGCCACCAGGCACACATGTGGTACATACATGCAGGCAAAAATACTCAAACATATAAAATAAAATAAATCTTAATTTAAAAGGAAACTTTTTAATTTTTGACTAATGTGGGCATTTTGATTGAGATTGCATTGAATCTGTAAATTACTTTTAGTAAAATGGTCAATTTCATAATATTCTGCCAATCTCCAAGCATATGAATTCTTTGCATTTTCTAATGTATTCCTCAATCTGTTTCTTCAGGGATTTGAAGTTTTCATTTTAGAATTCTTTCACCTCTTAGTTAGGCTTATTTCTAAATATTTTATTTTATTTTATGCTATTATAATTGGGTAAGTGTCCATAGTCTCTTTCTCAGAGTATTTGGTGGTGGTGTAGAGAAATGTTACTGATTTTTCTTAAGTTAACTTTTTTTTATCCTGCCACTTTGGTGTAATTGGTGATCATTTAAGGAAGTCTTCTAGTGGACTTTTTGGAATCTCTTATGTATAATGTCATATCATGTAAAAATAGAAACAATTTGACTTCTTTTCCTATTTGTATCCATTTAATTTCCTTCTCTTGCCTTATTGCTCCAGCTACTGCTTTGAGCACTATATGAAAAGGAATGGGGGAGGGGTGATGGAGAGGACGCTCAGCAGTTGAGACCACAGGCTATTCTTGCAGAAGACCTGGGTTCAATTCTCAGCACCTGCATGGCAGCTCGCCACTGTCTGTAATTCCAGTTCCAGGGGATCTGACACCCTTCTATCACCTTTGAGGGCACTGCACATACTTGGTGCACAGACATACATACAGGCGAGGCACCCATACACGTAGAACAAAAAATAAAATGAAAAAAAATTAAAGAAAGAAAGAGAGTGAGAACTGTGGACAGCCCTGTCTCACTTATAAATTTAATGAGATAACTTTGATGTTTTTCTCCATTTAGGGAAACGTTGTCTGTGTGTTAGCTATAGAGCATTCATTATGTTGAGGTATGGGTCCACTGATCCTGTTATCTCCACAACTTTACTCATGAAAGAATGTTGAATTTTGTCAAAGGATTTTTCTGTATCTAATGAGATAATTATGTAATTTTTTCTTTAATCCCATTTATATGATTTTTTATCTTAATTTGTTTATATGTGTTTGTTGAACCATCCGTGCATATCAGTATAAAACCAATTTGATCATGGTGGGTGATCTTCTTATAAATGATTGTATTAGGTCTACAAGTATTTTATTAGGGACTTTTGCATCTTTGTTTGTCAGGGAAATTGGAATATAGTTTTTAAAAGGTTTTGTTGTATGTCTATACGTGTGTGTGTGTGTGTGTGTGTGTGTGTGTGTGTGTGTGTGTGTGTGTCCAGAAAAGACACTATCAGTGGCAGATTAATTAATCTGAGGGGTACTCTAATAAATCTACATACATGCAACTCTTTAGTTCATTCACTTTATTCTTCTAAGATAAAATTCTGTCTACACAGCTTCACTCCTGTTCTCATACTTAGCTCCTTTCTTACCTGATATCTCTCTATATTTTCCTGCTATACTCTCTAAATTCTATCTTCATTCTCCCTATTAGTTCTTCCCCATCTAGTTCTTTTCCATCTGAGTTTTTCCTCGTCTGGTTCTTCCTATAGCTGGAAGTTTTCTTGTGTCCTGGCCTGGCCCTCAGTCAGGACAAATCTCTCTCACCCACCAGTCACACAGCCACTTGGACCCAAGTAAACATACAGAGGTTTATATTAATTAAAACTGCTTGGCCATTAGCTCAGGCCTACCACTGACTAGCTCTGACACTTAAATTCAGCCCATTTCTGTTAATCTATATGTTGCCACATGTTCTGTGGCTTTACCTGTGTGCCATTACATGCTGCTCCCTGGACTGGCAGGCTGGCATCTCCTGACTCAGCCTTATTCTTTCCAGAATTCTCCTTGTCTGCTTATCCTGCCTATACTTCCTGCCTGACTACTGGCCAATCAGCATTTTATTAACCTAGTGCACAAAAGCATCGTCCCACAGCATCTTCCTCATCCTCCATCTCCTTCTCCTAGTTCTCTCAACTCTGTCTTCTAGTCTCCCAGCTCTCTGAGGTTTTCATTTATATACCTATACAAAGCAGCAATTTTCTCACCAAGGCAAGGTCACCGGGCTTGAATCCTTTCAGGGTCAAACAGAAAGGGTGTTAAGATCCACACAGAAGAGCAGTAATTGTCAGCTCTCATTTATGACCCAAAAGGGAAGTGACTAATGGGGAAATGAATCAACTAAGGGCTAAATTCGGCTAATATCCAAGCAAAGGGGATTTTATGTGCTCAAACTATATTCTTAGAGGTAGTTAGTCGAGATGTTCAAAGCCTATAAGTCAGTAAATAATGAGTGAAAATAAAACTGCCTTTTATTCCTTTGGAGCTGTATCTCTCCTAGCTCATCTCAGCTGCCACCACTTTCTGGCAGGGCAGGGGAAGTGTTCTCAGTCACTTGGCAACTTGTGTCATAGCTGGATGTACCTGGTATGTTAAAAAAAAAAAAAGACCTTTAATTCTGAGATAGTTGTTGAATGGAGATCTAGAATTGGAGATAAGACTTGGACAGGGGAGGGTTAAGCTTAATAACACTGCTGCCTGGCCTGGGCAGTTGTCAGTGTAAATCTTTACCTTCTCTGACAGATGGTCTGTTCTTAGAAAGTCTAGAAAATATCTCAGATAAGACACGTTCATATGGAGATGGTTCTGGCCCAATACTGCTAATGACAACAATTACAGAGAGACCTGAAACTGGGGGTCTTGACTGCGTCTGTTGTTAGCACAGTTGGGGAAGGTTGTCCAAATATTCCAGTAGCATAGGGGAAATTGTGTCCAATGAATGATCAAACATACTGTTCCTAGAAAAAAAAATTAAATGGAAAAGCTATAATAGCACACAAGAAATTCATTGCAGGAACAGCTAGTATTCAAATGCCAATATCACCAAGACTTCCTTGAGTCTTCTCTTTATCCTCTGGAAATGCCCTTGGCTTCTTCCAGGTATTAGCTTTGTCATAATCAGCTGAAATCCTATTTCATGTGTGTGTGTGTGTGTGTGTGTGTGTGTGTGTGTGTGTGTGTGTGTGTGTATGTGTGTATCTGGTTTTGGTATGAGAATTATACTGGCTTCATAGAAGGAGTTTGGAAGTGCTTCTGTTTCTGTGAGGATGGTTTTTTGTTTGTTTTGAATAACTTCAGAAGGATTGTTGCAGATGTTGTTTGAGATTTCTGGTAGAATTTGTTGTAAATCCATCTCTGCCTGACTGATTTTGGTCAGAAGGCTTTTATTACTGTTTCAATCTCCTATTTGTTATTTGTCAATTTAGCTTGTTGATCTCTTCTTGATTTAACTTTGGAGTATGGATGAATCCTGAATTTTGTCCATTTCTTTTAGATTTTCCAGCTCAGTAGAGTACAGGTTTTTAGAGTATTTTCTTATACCATTCTGAATTTTTTGGTGCCTGTTGTAATTTTTCTCTTTTCATTTCTGATTTTGTTCATTTGAGTCCTCTCTCTTTTTTTCTTTTCTCTTGGTTAGTTGAGCCAAAGGTCTGTCACTCTTTTGTATCTTCTCTAAGAAATGACTCTTAGATTCATTGGTTCTTTGTATTGTCTTCCCTGTTTCTACTTTGTTAACTTCTGCCTATTTTTTATTATTTCTTGCCATCTGCTGGATTTGTGGTTGGTTTGTTCTTGTGTTTTCAAACTCTTGAGTCTCTTAATTAATTCATTTATCTTTTTTTTCTGATGTTTAATGTAGATACCTGGACCTGTAAATAACCCTTGTAGAACTGCTTTTAACTCATCCCAAGGGTTTTGTTCTGTTGTTTTTTTTTTATTTTGTTTGTTTCATTTTTATTTAGTTACAGGATTTTTCTTATTTCTTTCTTGATTTCTTCTTTGACTTATTCATTATTCAGTAATGAGTAGCTTCATATCCATGAATTCGTCTCTCTACTAAAAATCCCAATAGCAATTTTCCCTCCCTCCCAGTCCCTTCCCTATCTCTCCCCCAGACTGACTTCTCCTCTGTTTCCCTTTAGAAAAGAGCAGGCCTCCCAGGGTTATCAACTGAACATGTCCTAACAAGTTACAATAAGACTAGGTACAAACCTTATATTAGAGCTGAGTGTGGCAAACCAGTAGGAGGAAAAGGGTCCCAAGAGCAGGAAAAAGAGTCAGAGAAACCCCCAATCCCACTGCTAGGAGTCCCACAAGAACACCAAGATACACAACCATAACATATGCAGAGCACTTGGCTCAGACCCATGCGGAGACCTTGATTGTTGCTTCAGTCTCTGTGAGCCCCTATGAGTACTGATTAGTTGATTATGTGTACCATATTCTTATTGTGTCCTTGACCCCTCTGGCTCCTACAATCCAGATTTCATTTCTTAATCCTTTTTAGTCAGCCTTTTATTAGAGAATATTGTCATTAATATTTAAAAGTTACTGTTGAAAAGTGTGTATGTTGACTGTAGTAATTTTGTTGTTGTTTGCCCTTTGTGCTCTTAATCCCATTTGTGTTTCAGTGATTATTTGTTTTTCTTCCACCATCTCTTAGCTGTGTTTGTTCCTCTCTTCATTAGAAGTATTCATTCCAGTATTCACTGAAGAACTGGCTTGGTAGACATGAATTCTATTAGCCTGTTCATATCATGGAAAGATTTTCATTCTCCTTCGACTATAACAGGGAGTCAAAGTCATCCATGGAGGCCGGGCGGTGGTGGCGCACGCCTTTAATCCCAGCACTTGGGAGGCAGAGTCAGGCGGATCTCTGTGAGTTCAAGGCCAGCCTGGTCTCCAAAGTGAGTTCCAGGAAAGGAGCAAAGCTACACAGAGACACCCTGTCTCAAAAAACCAAAAAAAGAAAAAAGAAAAAAAAAAGTCATCCATGATCTCAAATACAAGGAGTATATTGCTCCAGGACCTTCTGGATTTCAAAGATTCCATGAAACAATCAGCTGTTATTCTCAAGTTTTTGCCTTTATATGTGGCTTGTGTTGTTTTTTTTTTCTCTTCTAGCTTTCACTACACTCTCTTTGTTCTTCACATTTAGTGCTCTAACTATGATATGTCATGGGAAGTTTTTTTTTTTTTCCTAGTCCTTCCTATTTGGTATTCTGTATGATTCTTATATCTGCATAGGTTTATCTTTCCTGAAATGGGGGAAGTTTCTTTCTATGGTCTTGTTGAAGATCTGGTGTGTATTGACCTTCATCTTCTCTTTCATCTGTGCCTATAATAGAAGATTTGGTCTTTTGATAATATCCATTAGTTTCTACATGTTCACCCATTTTTTAAATTTTTGGAATACTCTTTGCATATGTTGTCTAAGTCTTCTACTTTATCTTTGAGTCTTTGTATTCTATCTTCTACTTGATCCATTCTACTTCTAAAGCCTTCCTTTGAGTTTCCTAAACAGGTTTTTGAGATTTTCACTTTCATCTTCATATCACCTTGAGTTCTCTTCACTATTTCTATCTCTTTGTTGAATTCAGTTTTCCAATTCTGGATTGTCATTTTGTTTCATTCCGGCTTGTGTTTGTGTTTTCTTGCACAAGACCCAGACAAGTAAACTCTTTGAGTTCATTCTCTTTAAGTTCATTGAGGTAGTTGTTTTTTACTTCTTTAGACTCTTTAATTCTTTGAGGTTTATAATTGTTAAACTAAATCTTTGGTCCTAGGGTTCATCTAGGTAATTCTCAGTGAAGAACCTTTCTATGGGACTGTTGAATTGGGAAGGGCAAATACTATCTTGAAAGAGATCAGTATCCCTAGCAAGCAGTTGTAGAGAACCAGGCATTAATTCCCTCCCTGGAAATCCAAATCTAATCAGAAATTCCTCAAATCAGCTGGGTGTGGTAGCATATGCCTTTAATCCCAGCACTCTGGAGGCAGAGTCAGGTGGATATTTGTGAGTTCTAGGCCAGCCTGGCTTACAAGTTAGTTCCAAGACATCCAGGGCTGTTACTCAGAGAAACCCTGTCTCAAAAAACAAAAAGGGTGGAGAGAGAGGAAAAAAGAAATTCCTCAAATCTAATCAGAAAGCAATTGATTACACTATAACCTTCCTGCAACTGTTGCACCAGTGAGAGTGTCTTGCCCCCCCCCCCCAGGTCACAACTGCAGCATTCAGGGTTCCACCAGGTAATAACATTTATAGATTTTCTCCCCCAGTGGCCTCATAACACCTAGTACTATGAAAGCTAGCCAGGATGGAAGAAGCTGAATGTCTGTTCCAACTTGGTTTCCCTACATCCTGTAACAAAAGTATGTTGTGTCTTCAGCAACAGGGTCTTAACTGTAGTTCTGGTAGACCACCAAGAGCAACAGCAACAGGCTTTGCTGGTTTTGGAGTCTCTGCATCCTCCCTGACCAGTAACTCTCAGGGAGGTACTCCATGCTTGGCACTGGGGTTTCCATTTAATAACCCATGTCTTCTGAGGAAAGCACAGTGCACCCATTACTCACTAGCCTACATTTATTTAAATTATATTTTTGATTAGCTTACAAAGCGGTGTGTGTTCATATCATCTTTCAAACATAGTTAGTTTTGGTTTACCCATCCCACCCACTCCTCTCCCCTGTCACAGAATCCTTATCTTCACTTCGACCTTGAACCCCATTTTCATATCACAAGTGTTCTCAACCCACACCAGTTAAGATCCCTTACTCTACCCCTCTTTGGGGCTCATTATAGTTTCCTGTTCTCTAGAGACACTCCAAATATGTCTCACATGGTCCCAGCTCTAGATGAAAAACTACAGGCAATTAATTGATGCTGAGATAGAGACTCAGTCTTCTCCAGAGATGAGTCCCTCATAGGTTATCAAAGCTCAAGAGGTCAACATTAAACATATAACAGCAGCACTAAATGGACTCAAGAGAATGTATGTATTTATTCATGTATGTATGCATGCATGCATGTATGTATGTATTTAGCTATTGTAAGTAAATTGGTGGCAACTCTGTGGGTTTGGTCCCAGGTTTTGGCACCAAAAATATAAGTAAATTGGTTGCAACTCTATGGGTTTGGTTCCAGGTATCAGCACCAACAATGTAAGTAAATTGGTTGCAACAACTCTGGGTTTGGTCCCGGATTTTGGCACCAAAATGTGAGTTTTGCAACTCTGGGAAAGATGTCCTACCTGGGGAGTCAGGTAACACCTTGAGCTGCTTAGGACAGCTCTGACAGCTGAAGCTTCAAGGAGACAGCTCAGTCCTTGAGGGCGAAGTATCCTGGACACCTCGAGCTGCTCAGAACAACAGCTCTGCCTTGAAGGTATCCCGGACACCTGGAGCTGTTTAGCACAGCTCTGACAGCTAGAACTGCAAAGAAGCAGCCCAACCATGGAAGGGAAATTTTTCTGACTTCTCAGGAAAGCCAGGCCTGGAACTGATGGGGGATGGTCTTCCCACAGGATATAGCAATCCGGCTCCTCTCCTGGAGAGCCACTACAGCTGAGCTTTGCTCAGTCCCCTTTTAAGGAGGCTTCCTAGCAGAGCTCTACTTCTCTGGCTTAAGATGTTGCTTCTTTTGCTTCACTCTGCAAAAGGGGAAACCCCTGTAGAAATGTAGCAATCTCCTCCTGATCCAGAAATAAGTTTTACTTTTCAGCTCTCTCTTGCTCTGCCACTGAGGGATATCTCAGCAAAGATCTTCTGTTCAGCTCCTCCTTGATCTGCTCTTTCAGCTCTCCCTTGTTTTGTCCACTGAGGGACTTCTCTGCAGGATCTTCTCTATGCCAGTGAATGAAGATCTTCACACCCAAAACTCTTTTGAGAAAGAGATTTATTTGGGAAGGAGGAATCCAGGAGAGTAGCTGCCTCTACCAGGGTGGAGAGAACAGCCTTTTCTAACTGACCAGGCGGGGTGGTTTACACAGGATGTCTTGGGTATGAAGTCAACCCCAGGCCCAGGGTTCTACTGTCCTGCTCTGTAATTGGTTGGTTTCACAAGTCAGTTGGCCAGGGGCAGAGATGGCTCTGATCTGACTGAGCCAAACTATGTTTCTTTCTGCCCTTATTGGAGCCATCTTTCCCTAGTTCTGGGCTCTGGGCTCCAGGGTCAGGGTGGGTTTCTTTAGCCAGCCCCTTTTCCCTACATTCCCCCCCTTTTTTGTTTAGTAATAAGCAGCTCGGGATTGGAAAGGGGGTGAAGTTATTATTAGACTGCTTCCTGCTGAAATGGGGCATTGAGGTTCTTGGGACAATCTTGATCTTCTTCCTCAGGATGTAACCAGGTTCTGCAGATCTCTGGCTTTGTCAATAGGGGCTGGTAATCCTGTAATATTAACTGGCTCAGAGTTTGGTTAGAAATACTTTGGATCTGTTGCTGAAGAAAACTAGCAAAGAGGTTTATGAAGCAGGGTGCAATTAGTAGGGATAAGAAAAAGAAGAAAAGAGGGGATAAGAAGGGTAGCATCAATTTCCATATCTGACTATTAGTGACCCACTGTCTAGGGGTATCAAGCTGCTTCTGAGTTTGAAGATCCATTTGGAGTTGTTGGATCTTATCTTTCACTACCCCTGATTGATTGACATAAAAACAACATTCTTCTCCAAGAAAGAGACAAAGACCACCTCTTTCTGCTGTTAATAAATCTAATCCTCTCCAGTTTTGCAGTACTATGGTGGCCACTGACTCTATTTGTTCCTAAAGATAGTCTGAGCTACCTGTTGGAAGTCCTGGATGAACTGTGAAGAAAGCTGATGGTAAATAGCTAAGGAAGTAGTCAGTCCTGCTGTTCCAGTGGCTATACCTGCAGTTATGCCCAGGGCTGCTAGAAAGGGTATTATTTGGATGGCTTGTTTGTCATGCCTCACTGCTATGAACTTGGTGATGGGAATTGGCAAGGGTTCTTCACCAGGTACCACCCCTAATTTAGTAAACAGGAATACCAGGGCACAAGTCCCAGACCACCTAGCAGGTAAGCAGTGATAAACTTGAGTATCACAGAGAATAGAGGCATTGTGAATGTTTGGACATAGGGGCTGGGTGATAGTACCAAGGATAATGGTATTTTTGCAGTCTGCAGAATCCAGAGTACCCATAAAGTATGTTCCTAAGGAGTTAAAGCAGTCTGTAATGCCAAAGAGAGAAATTCAACAGAGATAAGGGGCAGTAGTGACATTTGGCTTGGAGCAATTAACAAGTGGTAAGGTGAGAGACTCTAATAGGACAATGGGTGAGGCCACAAATGGTGGGTATTTGACCTTGGGGGGACACACAACCAGCATTCTCCAAAATAGTCAGCCTAAGCATCATTCAATAGCTGATATGCAGTTGTTAGGGTCTGAAACAAGCGATGATGTGACAAGGAGGTGGAATCAAAAAAGGGGTGACATTAAGGATGTAAGAGCCTTTGAGGAGCTTGGACCACTTCTACTCTATCCATTCCTAGGGGTTGAAAGAGTGGAATGTGTGCCCTCTATATTTTGAGCATATCTGGTGGGTGGATTTGATAGATGGTATAGTAAAGTTTCCCAATGATTTCCAGTTGGAATGCCATGGGTCCTTAATCAGAATGTAAAAGATTCCCCATTCTTCATAACAGGCAGATTGTTTTCTTGCATATGCATTATGTTTCCAGCAGTCTCCAGACCCTACCATATGAGGGGGCTGGTTGAACTGCTGGGCACTGGTCTCCTGAACCTTAAATCTCCAAATGTAGAGATTGATAGCAATATGAGTGAGTGGGAAGATGTAGAAGGAGAAGAGGTAGGGTATGACCTGATAGGGTGGGGCATGAGCCTTGACAGGTTGATAAGATCTCAATATTCTGAGACCAGAGGCAGGCTGCTCTGTATATAGTTTTTGGGGTTGTCTCTTTCCTAGTTGACAAGCATGGGTTAGAACTATCAAATCAGCCTGCTGATTTGTGGTATGGGCTGGAAGAGCTTGTGTTTTGACCACTATGGTGTCTGAGACGATTGTATATCCTACTCCACATACTCCTTCTTATAGGAAGGCGCTGCCATCTGTATACCATGTATAAGTGGCCTGAGGTAGTGCGCCTTCCTGCATATGTATTGGATACGGTAGTAACTCTCCTAGGGTCTCAATGCATGAGTGTGATGGGGAGTATTCCAGGACTGGTTGGAAGAGAAGAAATTTGAAATGTTAAGAGGTGGATATGGTTGAAAAGTTAGTGCTGTGTCCTCTGCCAATGCCACCTGAAGGGAGAGAACTTGAGAGGGAGGTAATGTTTGAGGGTCCTTATATGTTAAAAGGTGTGACAGATGGTGAGGAGAAAAGACAGTAATGGGGGACCCAAAGGTTAACTTCTTAAGGAGAAGTTTTCCATATGGGGTCTCAGGCTACAGGTTGGTACATTGTGAGAGGGCCTTTGTAAAGCAGTTGAGGAATTCAGATGGGTTTTCAGTTTTTTCCTGGATGACCCTTTGGACTTTTTTTTTTTTTTTTATAATTTATTGTTTTAAGGGCAGCCCTGTGGAGACCAACTAGGAGACAAGTTACAAATCTATTCCTAGCTAGAATGTCTCCTGGGTTATTGTAATCCCATCCAGGCTCCTGGTCTGGGACTGCCACTGGGTAGGTGTTATCTATTGGATGGGGTTTATTTGCATGAGCGCTAGCCTGTCCCAGACTTGCCTACATTCTTCTGAGAGAAGGTCATTGGTAAGGATCATATAAATATGTAAGAATCATATAAATATCGTGAAAGGTAAGGTCATAGGATTGGGTAATGTACTGGAAATCTTTAATAAAAGTGGAAGAATTGGCAGTCTAGGACCCTATCCTTTTTTCTGTTTGGGAGAGCTCAGATAATGAGAAGGGTACATTTACTCTGACTAACCCATCCACGCCAGCAACTTCTCGCAAAGGGAGAACTGGGGCTAGTTTAGATTGGGGAGGTATAGGAAGGTCCCAAGGTAGAGCGGGAACGAGTAGCAGGACGACTAGGGGTTTAGGCAAATTGAAAGTGGGTGCCAGGGAGAGTTGACCTGGTGGATGACCTGTTTCTGAGGAGGGAGAAAGGGAAACTGAAGGGACTGGAAAAGAGGAAGCTGTGGCCTTTGGCTTTGGTTTACAAGGTGGAGGCTCATTAGCTGAATCAAAAGAAATTGTTTCATCCTGTTCTGACTTCCTAG
This sequence comes from Peromyscus californicus insignis, assembly GCF_007827085.1. Taxonomy (NCBI): domain Eukaryota; kingdom Metazoa; phylum Chordata; class Mammalia; order Rodentia; family Cricetidae; genus Peromyscus; species Peromyscus californicus. The sequence continues at coordinate 51,583,947 of NW_026294551.1, forward strand.
CTGGCAAGAGCTGGGTTGGGGAACAGGAGGCACAGAGAGAAGGCTTGGAGTGAAGGTAAGAGAAGGCTTTTACATATGGTATCTAGTGTTAGATTTATTGTGTGGTGAATGGTGGAGCAGGTTACATCAAGAGCAAGTGTGTTAGTGTGTTTTCCACTAGTAGGACAGAAAACAGAGACTGGGTAACTTTTGTTATTATTGGTTTTTTTTAAAGATTTATTTATTTATTGTGTATACAGTGCTCTGTTTGTGTGTATCTCTGCAGGCCCAAAGAGGGAACCAGATCTCATTACAGATGGTTTTCAGCCACCATGTGGTTGCTGGGAATTGAACTCAGGACCTTTGGAAGAACAGCCAGTGCTCTTAACCTCTGAGCCATTTCTCCAGCCCTATTGTTGTTTTTTGATTGATTGACAGATTGACTGACTGATTGACTGATTAATTGATTGATTGGTTGATTGGTTGATTGATTGATTGATGACTGTAGGTTAGGAAGTTTCCAAACTCACCATATGGAAAAGCTGGCACTAAGCACCTGATTCTCCTGCCTGTCTTCTGAGTGATGAATTACAGGACTACACCACCATGCAAAGTGGTTTTTGGTTTTTGTTGTATGTTTGTTTAGAACAAGTATATTGAATTGTAGTTCTGGAGTCGGGAAGTCCAGTAGAGACTATGACCACCCAGCTTTAAAAAAAAAAAAAACAAGCTTGCCCATTCCTAAAAGAAAAGTATTGATCAATTAATAAGGGCCCTGCCCCCATGTCTCCAAACATTCACCCTAGATCATTTTCCCCATACTGCTTGCTACATTGGCAACTTCTACATGAGTTTCAGGGAGGACAAAAGATATCCAAACAATAGTCACAAACAAGGCTTATTGTTACCAATGATATCCGGAAGGCCGTGCAAAATAAGTCGGGGGATTGCCAGTCCTGGGGACAGGAACAAATCCATGTCCTGAACATAAACTCTAAGGCCAATCCCAAGACCATCCCAACAGACCAAGAATCCCAGGACTTATAAAATGAAGTTGTAAGGACTGCAAAGGTGGGGACCAATGTGATCCTTCAGGAGCAGACATTGACTCCATTGTCTGTAATATCCCAGTACTCCATGGCCTCCTACAGGGATAGACCACAACCCCCAAATTACAGATGAGAAAGCCAAAGCTCAGTGGAGCCACTGAATCATACCATAGACTGAACAAAGACATAGTTGTGTCTGTGAGCTCGCCATTTATTCTCAGCCCCCAAAGCAGGTCTGGTACAGAATAAGACATTGATAAGTATCTGGTGTATAGATGAAGGTCACACAGCATTATTATAGATCAAATGAATACTTGAACCAGAATCTTGAACTCTAAGCTCACATTCTTTGCACTGCACTGTTCAAAATGACCCAGTGCCCACAGTCAGTCTGTTGCACAGCTTAGACAGATACTTAAGCTTATCCGATTATTGAGTGAAAAGAAGGAGGAAAGAAAGGAATGAAAGAATAAACTACTGTGTACACCTCTGCTTCATCTTTCTCTCCTTTATTTAGGAATCACTCCAGAAGTACATCAGAACCAGGAAAGTGATGACTTTTATCCTATAGAGACATTGAAAACAGAGGATTTGCTCCAAAATTTCACACAGCTACTACTTCTACAAAAATCTTGCCCAAGAGGCTGGAAGACTTTGGAAAAGAAAAGTTGCCATCAATATGTAGCAGAAGAGAAAGGACATCTGATTGAGATCCAAGACATATTTCATCCAAGCCCAGATATGCAGGAAGAGCCTCAACTAGTCATATTAGAGGGGGCTGCTGGGATTGGGAAGTCAACACTGGCCAGGCAGGTGAGGAGAGCATGGGAGGAAGGCCAGCTCTACAGGAATCGCTTCCAGCATGTCTTCTACTTCAGCTGCAGAGAGCTGGCCCAGTACAAGCAGCTGAGTCTGGCTGAGCTCATAGCAAAAGACCAGACTGTGCCTGTAGCTCCCATCAGGAAGATTCTGTCTCAGCCCAAGAAGCTGCTCTTTATCCTGGATGGCATAGATGAGCCAGCATGGGTCTTGGAGGAGCAGAATACTGAGGTCTGTCTGCACTGGAGCCAGCCACAGCCTGTGCACAGACTGCTGGGCAGTTTGCTGGGGAAATCTATACTTCCTGGGGCTTCCTTGCTGCTCACAGCTCGGACCACAGATCTACAGAAGTTCATTCCTTCCTTGTGGCAGCCACGTTGGGTGGAAGTCCTGGGTTTCTCTGAGTCTGGATGGAAGGAATATTTCAACAAATATTTTTCAAAGAAAAGAAAAGCAATGGAAGCTTTGAGATTGATTGACTTAAACCCAATGCTCTCAACACTGTGTCTGGTGCCCTGGGTATCCTGGCTGGTCTGCACTTGCCTGAAGCAGCAGATGGAGCAGGGAAGAGACCTCTCACTGACCTCACAGACAACCACAGCCCTCTGCCTGAAATACCTTTCCCAAACACTTCCAGATCATGCCCTGGGAACCCATCTCAGAGGTCTCTGCTCACTGGCTGCTGAGGGGATCTGCAAAAGAAGGACTCTGTTCAGTGAGAGAGATCTCTGGGAGCAAGGGTTATCTAACGATGTTATTGCCCTTTTCCTGAAGATGGGTGTCCTTCAAAACCAGCCCAGCTCTTTGAGCTACAGTTTTGCCCACTTGTGTCTCCAGGAGTTCTTTGCAGCGATGTCCTGCATCTTGGGGAATAATGAGGAGAAATGTGGTGATACGAAAATCTACAGAATTGTGGAAACAGTGATAGAAGTGTATGGAAGGCAAGACCTGTTTGAGGCACCCACCATATGCTTCCTGTTTGGCCTTTTGAGTGAACAAGGTGTGAATGAAATGGAGAAGATCTTCACCACCCACTTGTCTCTGAACACCCTATGGGAAATTCTGGATAAAGCCAGGGCATTGCCCCAGCACCAGCATCTCTATTCTCTGGGGTTGTTTCATTGTTTGTATGAGATTCAGAAAGAAGAGCTCCTAACACAGGTGATGCACAATCTTCAAAAAGAAAAGGCGTGTGACCCAACAGATATGACACACCCAGTGTTCCAGACAAATGTGAAGCACCTGGTGGTCCAGACAGACTTGGAGCTCATGGTGGTCACTTTCTGCATTAAGTACTGCCACCATGTGAAGAGGCTTCAGCTGAATGGGGGTGAACAGCACGGACAAACACTGACGGCCCCCAGGATGGTACTGTGAGTATCCAGACACAGCCCTCTCTCTCCAGCTGCTCCCATGACCACACATATTCTGAGCACCATCAACACTCTTAGCTGGTTCCAGGGCAGCAGGATACAGGTTACCAGTGACATCTAATTGCTGAATCTGACCACCTTTCTCTATTTGCCTCTGTGTGCCTGACTATATGTTGTTGCTATGAGCCTTTATCTTTCCCTATGCCTCAGTAAGGATCACCTACATTCTCTGATTCAAATTATCTTCACCATTCACAAGGTTCAAATGGCCCACAATTACTGGTCCTCTCTCTTATCATGTGATATCTCTGAGGAACTGCTCATTCAGCTCCTGCATGCACCATCTTCCTTGCCCATGACTGTGACTGTGACCTTGGCCATGAGGTCTTGTGCCATCACCTCAGAAATCATATGTATGAGAATCCCTATGTTTTCACTACCCAGCTTGTATCCATGAAGGCATTCAGACCCCGGCACTCAGGCTGACTTCCTACTTTCATGCCAACCCCAGTAGCAAGGTAAACTTCCCCTTCCACTGTGCTGTATTGGTGACTCAGTACCAGAATGTGTCTCTCTCCCCTCTAGATGATTCACATCATCAATATTCATTGAGCACTCATTTCATGGCAGGCCCGACCAATCAATTACAGGAGGAAAAGTACAGGTGCTGCCATGAGGACGTCAAAAGGTGGAGCTAAGGCAGTCAAGTACACTAATTACGTAGGGTGTGACTCTTGCATTGATCAGGCACACACCGGGTATCAGGGAAGGGAATGCTCACTCAAGTGGACCAGAAAGGGAGAGATTCTCTGAGGAAGAGATGTTTTTTTCTTTGAGTCTTCTGTTTCTACACATTGAAGCTTTTCCCCCAGATAACCTGATCTGGGCTTGGCCAGCAGACATTTGAAATCCCATCATTCTGGTGGCTAACACTGGAAGATTTCTAGAGTTCTGGCTTTGGCACCAGTCTGAACAACACACAAAAGCCCACATGAAAAGTAAATGACTTAAAAGTCATGGAGCAGCTGTCAGAGAACAGGAAGGGGAAGAAAAGTAGAGAGAGAATGGGTCAGAGAGCACAGACGTGATCAAACTGTGTCACACACGAACGGGAGGTTGTCCCAGTGGCTCATTGTATGTGACTAGTAGGACCTAGTTAAAAACATACTCGTTGTAGAAGAGTGAGATATATCAATTATCAAAACAAAATTGTAGCTTGAGTTTCCCTGCCTGGCCCACAGTCAGGACAAATCTCTCTCACCTACCAGTCCCACAGCCACTCAAACCCAACCAAGTAAACACAGAGACTTATATTGGTTACAAACTGTATGGCCGTGGCAGGCTTCTTGCTAACTGTTCTTACAGCTTAAATTAATCCATTTCCATTAATCTATACCTTGCCACATGGCTCGTGGCTTACCGGCATCTTCACATGCTGTTTCTCATCGTGGCGGCTGGCAGTGTCTCTCTGACTCAGCCTTCCACTTCCCAGCTCTATTCTCCTCCTTGTCCCACCTATACTTCCTGCCTAACCACTGGCCAATCAGTGTTTTATTTATTGACTAATTAGCAATATATTTGCCATACAGAACATCCCACAGCACTTCCCCCTTTTTTTTTTCCAAAAAGGAAGGTTTTAACCTTAACAAAGTAAAATTACATATAATTTGGGAATTTGGGCGTAGCTTCTCTTACTACTTCCTGCTGGAGGGGGGCGCTGTATCTTATGGGGACACAAAGAAAATTTTAGGATTATGGAATAGTCCATGAGGGTGTATCGTCTGAGCCAGTTGCCTTCAAACCATTCTGGATGTTGGATCATCTGGGCCTTGGTGTCATTGGAGACCTTTCAGGGGGTCTTGGCTGGTTAAACCTGATGTATCTTAATCTGGAACAAATCCATAGCCTCTTGCTTTCTGTGGAAACAAGAGACTCTTTTCCAAAGCAGCATATCCTTATATCCAAATTTTGAAGTCAAGGTATCTTTAAAATATACATATTGGTTTAACTCAACATCTTATACGATCAAATGTTTTTCTGCAGTTAAAAATCCCAAAGACAACACAATCCAGATTCTCTGTGTAATATTCATCTTCATGTGGTTTATTTTTTATATTAATTTTACTGTCTCTTTAAAGACTTTATTTTTTAAAACTATGTATTTGTTTATATAACTGTATATATCACCTTTTTTGTCTCTTTTAAGTCTACGTATATTTTATACACATTTAAAACTATTACATCTGAATCTGTCTTATTGTGAATCTATTGCTTTAAGCTGCAGCAGCTGTGGCTGCTGACTCTGCCCACCTCAGCTTCCCAACATGGCCCTGGTACTTTACTACCAGCTCTGGGAGCTATCGTGGGTCTATGCTTTTATCCAAGCAGCATGTAGCCCAGAAAACTCTTTTTTTTTTTTTTTTGTACTATTTGTACTAGCAAAGACTAAATCCACCATTCAGCTTAATGTGCCACTTGCAGAGGTCTCATTCCCGCCATACGGCAGCAGGTGGAGCACACAAGCTAGGAACCCGCCAGTAGCTCAAACCAGCAGCTGCCGCTCATTTGAGAGAGACAATTAGGAACTATTTTTAGCTCTGTTTTAGAATCTTTTTTCTCAGTTTTTAGGTGGAAACTCTTGCCACCACATTGGATGCCATTTGTAGCTAGAGTTTCCCTGCCTGGCCCACAGTCAGGACAAATCTCTCTCAACTGCCAGTCCCACAGCCATCAGACCCGACCAAGTAAACACAGAGACTTATATTGGTTACAAACTGTATGGCCGTGGCAGGCTTCTTGCTAACTGTTCTTACAGCTTAAATTAGTCCATTTCCATTAATCTATACCTTGCCACATGGCTCGTGGCTTACCGGCATCTTCACATGCTGTTTCTCATCATGGCGGTGGCTGGCAGTGTCTCTCTGACTCAACCTTCCACTTCCCAGCTTTATTCTCCTCCTTGTCCCGCCTACACTTCCTGCCTAGCCAGTGGCCAATCAGTGTTTTATTTATTGACAATTTGGCAACACATTTGCCATACAGAACATCCCACAGCACAAAATAAATTAGTATCCTCCAGAATTTCATTTCTCAGACAGGACAGTATTAAAATTTGGGTTAACTGAGCTTGGTCACGCACACCTGTCATCCCAAACTCAGAAGGCTGAGGCAAGAAGACCAGTAGTCCCAGTCCAGCCTGGGCTACATAGTGTGACACTGTCTCAAAATATTGATGGCTAAGGATGGAACTCATTGCCTAGTGTTGGTTAATTTTCTGTTGCTGTGATAGAACACCATGGCCAAGGCAACTTATAGAAGAGTTTATTTGGGTTTATGGTTCCAGAAGGATCAGGGTCCATCCTGGCAGAGGGAACAGCTGTGACTGGAGCTCCAGCTGAGAGATCATTCTTGAACCACAAGCAGGAAACAGAAGGGGTGTATGAGGAATGGCTCAAGACTTTGGAACTTAAATCCTTCCTCCTGTAACATACTTCCTTACACAAAGCCATACCTCCAAAGTTTTCTTAAATAGTACCACCAATTGAAGACAAAGCATTCAAATACCCATGACTCTTGGTCACATCTCATTCAAAACACCACAGTTAGGAATCCCAAGACCCTAGATTTTATACAAAGCATGAAGTAAAGAATTGGAGTATACCCATTAATCTTTTTTTCTATATACTTTTCTACAATATAACTAAGCCACACAGTGTCTTATACTCATGGTTATATTCTTAATGAATTTAGACTGTCTTCTCTGGTTACTAAAGGTCTAGTTAACATTCTGAATAACATTACGATATTCCCTAGGGAGCATATCTTGGCCAATTGGACCATTTTTCTGTTCTTAGCCATTTAAGGTTGTTACTAAATGTCTATAGTTATATACAAGTGTGCCTTGGATGATCTTGAAACTGATGTTGCAAGCAGAAGTGGTCTGATGTGGACCTTCAGAAGAATTCTAAGAAGGTACAGAGACAGACCAGCCACAGCAAGAGAAACCAGGAACACCATCTAGCTTGCAAAGGACAGTGGCCTTAGGATCCTGGGACAAACCTGTGAGAAAAAGAGAGGCTTCATCTGCTAGAGAGAGGGAAAGTTGAGAGGAAATGTCAGCCAGACAAGGCAGGGAGACAAGCAGGAGGCAATTGCACACAAGGGAAACACTTCAGAGGTGGAGACTGTCCAAAGCCAAGAGAAGGGAAAGGACCAGCCCAGGGAATTAAGGTATCAAAGATGGCAAGGTGAGCAATTTCTGTGTGGGGCTCCTAATGGCACCTCTTATTTTTTGAATAATACACTCTGAAGTTCCACTTTCAGTCAGTGCAAATACTAACCATGCATCAAAACGATCATACTTTGAGAGCTGGGGGAGTGGTTCTATGTTTAAGACCACTTGCTGGTCTTGTAGAGAATGTGGATCCATTCCCAGTTCCCACAACTGATGGCTCACAACCGCCTTTAACAATAGTCTCAGAGGATCCAAGACCCTGATTCTATCCTCTGCAGGTTTCTGCATGTACAGAGTGCACACAGACAGAGAAGAATACAAATGTGCAAATAAAGTAAAAAATAAATAAAGCCTTTAAAAAAGCACCATCCTTCAAAGTTTAATATTTGGTTTCCTTGACATTTCTTTGGTTTTGTACAATTGGAATGAAATATCCTATACTTTTTATTACAGTTAAAGGTAGCCACTTTTCATCAGTGTTTCTGGGGTTGTGTTTTTTTGAGTTTGTTATTTTGTTCTGTTTGTAGTGTTTGGGATAGAGTGTTGCACAGGCCAGGCTTGGAGCTGCTCCTAGCCTCTTAAGTTTGTAGCTTAGGCTGGCCTAGAACTCACTATTTTCCTGACTTCATGTGCTTGGTTTTTCACATAAAAGGAATACACTACCACTCTGAGCTGATCTCTCTCTCTCTCTCTCTCTCTCTCTCTCTCTCTCTCTCTCTCTCTCTCTCTCTCTCTCTTCTCATTCTCTCTCCCTTCTCTGCAGTCTTCTGTTCTTGTAGAGATGTAGGGACCATGTGAACCAGCACATCTGGAGTGGTTATAATCATGCTCAGCATCCCATCACAGTCAGGCTCAGCCATCTCTGCTGACCTCTCTTCCCACCTTCCCTTTCCAGTTTTCCTTCATGAGACTCTAGAATTCTGTTCCAAAGGAAAGCAGGTACATTCACATCAAAAGGAAGAAGACTGTCTGAGTTACCAAGGTCCTCCTTTGTGTCAGGCCTTGGGCTTAATATTGTAGATTAAAAATAAAAGATGCCAGCCACCAGTTCATATCCTGTGGGACACCTAGACTGAGTCAGAAACAGACACACAAAATGAGAACACAACATGCTATGATAAGGATGTAGATGGGGAACCACCCAGAGGAGAGGATCCAGATGTTAGAGCAAAGGAGC
>NW_026294551.1:52192600-52510262 GCF_007827085.1 Peromyscus californicus insignis
TATGGCAACTCCCCACGCGAGGGCTGGTGGCCTCTAGATAGGACGGGCTGTCCACCCACCCAATTGCCATGGCAACAGTGGAGCCGCCGAGGGAGGGGCCTCTCCGTGAGAACTTGGCTGGAGAGACCACGTGGGAGGGAAGTGGGGGGGGGGCGGTTTGCTGTCTGCCCTTTACTCCCTTCCCTAGCTGGAGTGGGAATGTTGGGAGCGGATCTCAGCCCTTAGGATAGGCACTCCGACTGCACTCTCTGCTCCTCTTAACAGTGCTCTGCAGGAAAGTACGATCGCTGGAGTTGCTAGTGGCGAAGCCGAAGAGGAAGGAGCTGTATCCAATCCCTCCAAGTTTTGTTCCAGCACCTTAGATCTACTCATGTTGACACAGCACCTGCAGCCGGTTAGTCTCACTAGGGGATGGGTGATGCTGTGTAACTATATAATAGACAGTCATGTTCTGCCACTGACGAATGTGCTGTGTGACCTTGAGCAAGCGAATTTGCCTCTCTGGGCTTTTCTTTCTCTGTGGAGTTGAGGTAAGGTGTTCTGCGTGTCTCAAGATCTCTTCCAACACTAATACTCCCTCTGAAAATTCCCATTCCCAGCCTTAGTATAAACATCGCTTCAGTGAGTTTGAATTCTCGGGAGCCGTCTTGGCACATCTGGATGGACTTGGTCTGGATGCCCCCCTGACTCATTTGCCCAGCCCTCCTTTCCCCCCATCACTCTGTCCTTCTCCTACACGGCCTCTCTGCCTGACACCCTCAGTTCTTCCCATCCAGAAGTGATTTTCCTAAAACTTAAACCTGACATCCTTCTGTTTAAAATGGTTTTCAAGAAGCTGAGGCAAGAGGATTACATTTTCTGTTAGTCTGGGTTATGTAGTGACTAGCTGAAAAGAAAAAATGAGTAAGAACACCCTTTGCCGACTCCCGCTGCCTTGTGGGTAGGGATATCAAAGACTTTCAACATTCTGCCCGTTTCTTTGGCCCCACGGATGTTTTTCTTTTTCGGTCTTGTGTTTTAATAAGCCACACTTAAACTCGGTCCAGCTGCACTGAGCTGCTGCTATTCTGCTTGAAGCGCCCAGACCTCGACATCGCTTCCTTGTCTTTGCACTTACTTTTCTTTTCCCCTGGAGTGTTCTCCGACTTCCAGTTGTGCTGGCTGGTTTTATGTCAACTTGACACAAGCTAGAGTCATTTGGGAAGAGGGAACCGCAGTTGAGAAACACCCCCACCAGACTGGCCTGTGGGTAAGCCTGTGAAGCATTTTCTTGATTGATGATTGATGATTGACGTGAGAGGTCCCTGCCCACTAGGGGTGGTGCCCCCAAGTCCTGGGTTGTGTAAGAAGTCAGGTGGAGCAAGCCAGTAAGCAGCACTGTTCTGTGGCCTCTGCATCAGCCAGGTTCCTGCCCTGATTTCTTTCAGTGATGGAGGGTGACCTGAGCGCTGTAAACTGAAATAAACCCTTTCTTCCCCAAGTTGCTCTTGGTCATGGCGTTTTACTACACAGTAGAAACCCAACTGAGACACTAGCTGTCAACATTCTCACTGGCCTTTGCTTTGAGATACATGTTGGAATCACCTCTCTACGAACATTGTTTTACAAAATTTTGTTACATGGGTTTGGGTGCATGCTCGAGTGCTAGGGTGTACATAAGGAGGTCAAAGGTCTACCTCTGGGTGGAGCTCTCCTTGGTCACCACGTTGGTCTTGTTGATCTAACTCAGGTCACCAGGCTTGATGAGACAGGCATCTTGCTGGCCCTGGCATCTTTCTTGAGCTGGTGAGTTTGGCTCTTTTGTTTAGCTGCCTTAGTCCTTTGGTAATGTTTGATACTATGAATTTTTTTAAAGATTTTTATTTATTTATTATGTATACAGTGTTCTGTGTGTATGCTTGCATACCAGAAGAGGGCACCAGATCTCATTACAGATGGTTGTGAGCCACCATGTGGTTGCTGGGAATTTAACTCAGAACCTCTGGAAGAGCAGCCAGTGCTCTTAACCTCTGAGCCATCTCTCCAGCCCCGATACTATGAATTTTAAGTATGTGAATCTAAGCAGAAGTGATGTCAGTCTTGTCCAGCACAGGGTCTAGCACCTTCAAATGCTTTGAGAATGCTAAACTGAATCAAGGCTTCTGTTGTCTAGCAGGCAACTATAGTAGTTGAAGGTCGAGACCGCTGTGCAGTACAAGAAACAAAATTTGAAGTGACTGCTGTAGGCAAATCCCTAACTTCTCTGAAACTCAATTATAACTATCTGTAAAGTAGATATTAGGGAGGTTAAAAACTGGGTGCAGTGGCTAAAATCTCTATTTCCAATACTCTGGAGGCTGAGGCAAGAGGATTCCTGCAAATACAAGGCTGCCTGGGCTACAGAGTGAGATCCAGGCTAACCTGTGCTATATGAGACCCTGTCTTGTTTTTGTTTTTGTTTTTCGAGACAGGGTTTCTCTGTGTAGTTTTGGTGCCTGTCCTGGATCTCACTCTGTAGACCAGGCTGGCCTCGAACTCACAGAGATCTGCCTGCCTCTGCCTCCCGAGTGCTGGGATTAAAGGCGTGCGCCACCACTGCCCAGCAAGACCCTGTCTTAAGAAACAAACAAAAATCCAGGTGTGGTGCACACCTGTAATCCCAGCATGTGGGAGGCACAGGCAGGAGGATCACAGCAAGTTCAGGGCCAGCCTGGTCTACACAGTGGATTTCAAGTCAGCCAGTGAGAGTCTGTCTAAAATGAATCAAATAATTAATAGAGAGGCGCTCAGTATATACTCAATAAATTTGCTGATGCTGGATTCCTGGAATGTTTGACGTTAATAAACGAATGAGCAAACCAACACCTCTCGGATGGGATAAACGGCCACCTTCACCTCAGGAGGCCATGTAATCCCTGGAGTGGGAAGTGCGGGGAGGGCAAGACTGGTGGGAGCTGGTTCTTGAGATAGGGTGGCTACCTGCCTCCCCCACACTATGTTAGCCTTCTATCAAGAACCTGGACTACAGCTGGACTATGGACCCCTGCAATCCCTGCCCTAGGAGGTTGAGGCAGGAAGCTCAAGGATCATGAATTAGAGGCCTGAGTTGTACAGCAAGACCCTGTCATAGCTGGGCAGGAAGCAGAGGCAGGATTGTCTTCATAGCCAGACCCTGTCTTCAAACACTCCAAGACTAAGAACTAAGAACCTGAAGTCAATCTATCCCCTGGCCCAGCTTTGGGCAACTGCTGCCTCCACCTCACAGTTAAGTAATGGTCCCCCAGGGAAAGAGATATTTAAGTGCTAACAATGAGACTAATTAATGCACTGGATGCCAATTAGTACCAGGAACTGCTGTGTGTAGGAGGGGGATTTCTTGGATATTAAGTGTTTTGTTGTGTGTGTGTGTGTGCATCTGTTCAGAGGTACATAGGTGTGTGTGTGTGTGTGTGTGTGTGTACATGTACAAGTGAAGGCTGGAGGTCAAGGCTAAGGGTCTTGGGGGGGGTGCGTTTTGAGACAGATGTGTGTATCCCTCCCTGTTCTGGAATTCACTCTGCAGGCCAGGCTAGCCTCAAACTCAGAGATCTGCCTGCCTCTGCCTCTGCCTCCCAAAGATGTGAGCCACCACCACCTGGCTTGGAGCTCTCTACTTTAAAAAAAAAGTTAATCAACTTATTGTGTATGTGCACACAGGAATGCCTGTGTGTGGAGGTCCGAGTCCAACTTTCAGGAATCTGTTCCCTCCTGCCACGTGGATCTTGGGGACTGAACTCAAGTCATCAGGCTTGACAGGAACCACTTGGCTGGCCCTAGAGGCCACTTCTTGAGAGAACTAGAGGGCTACACTCAGAGTTTGGGACAGCAGCCTAATGAATGCCCTCCCATCGAAGCATTACCACCCCCCACATACCTCCCACGAAGCCTTCTTAAATCCTTCACTCCTCTGAGTTTCTTCCTGCTTCTGTGGCTATCTGTGCTCAACATCTCGTAATTGCAAAATACCTCAGACATACACAAAGTTATGAATATATGTATGCACGCGCGCGCACACACACACACACACACACACACACACACACACACACACACACACACAAACACACACGCGTGCGCACCTGCACGTGTGTTTGGCCCTGATCTTCCTCCAGGAATTAGGTGAATGAACTTGGAAGCTGCTGCTAAGAAGCACAGAGGTGCACACAGAAGACAGAACCAAGAACTGAGGCAGAGAGAAGGTGAGGACGGGTGTCCTGTGCAGGCAGGGAGAGCCTATGACACATTCATCTCTGCCAAGAAGAGGCACGGGCCTTTTCTACACTTTTATTTATGAAATGTTTGATGAACTGGTACAAAGTTAGTGTTTGTCGGCAGGCGGGTGGAGGGCGTTATGGTGTTGTCCCCACCACCGTTGGCGGGGGACTGCAGTCAAAAGTGGCTCCATACTCCCTCCATCTTGGCAGTGATGGGCTAGGAGAGGCCCTGGGGGCACATAGGGGGCTCAAGGGCAGGAGGAAGAGTGAGATGAGGAAGGACCCAGGACAGGAGCCCCTTTTCCTGGAGTGAAAGGTTTGACCTCAGGCCTCCTAGTAAGAGAGGCTTTTATGCAGTGGTGAACTAGGTGGTGGGAGGGCAAACCTCTCTAGAACTCTCTCCTGCCTCCCCCAGGCCTGGCTGGGGAGTGCTCCCTTGGGTTACTTCTCAAGTAAAGGTCCTCTGTGATTCTCTAGTACTCCTCAGAGATGTCCTCTCTAGGGATCAAGGGGCACTGCCCTCGGAACTCGGGGTTTGAGGCAAGGATCAGGCACAGTGGGGCCCGGCGGCTATGGCTGCTGCCAGGCTGAAGCCTTGGCTATGTCCACACTTCTAAAGGTATCATGCCCTCCTTGCTCCCCAGTGGGGGCAACAAGGACTCATCCTCCAGAAACTTGAGGGGGAAGTGAACTAGGTGGCCCTGGATGTGAGTGAGTTCAGACTGGGCCAAAGAAGGGCTGACCGTGGCCAAGGGCTCCACGGCCACGTACTCCCGGAGAGTCCGCAGGGAACGCGTGGCATTGGACGGCAGGCAGCGGAAGATCTGGGGTGGAGGGGAGGACACGGGAGCCGATTAAGATTAGGAAGATCAGGAGTCTGGGCTGCCGGGGCTGGACCCCTGGGCTACGGAAGCCTAATCAGACATGCTCCCCAACCCTCCTCTCCCTCTGAACAGGATAACCCATCAATTCCTCAGGCCAGACCTGCCCCAGCTTCTACCTGCTCATAGATGTTGGCATTGTTCTCAGCTGTTTCTTGCCACAGCTGGAAGAAGTCATCACAGACAGGGTCTCGGAGATCCAGGTCTGGCCGGGTATTTGCCCCAAGAATGACACTATGGAAGAATGGGACCAATGGGCCAACTTAAGTTCCTTAGAAAACCTAAACTCCTGCTACTTCAAAACAGATGCTATAAACAGTGAAAAGAAGGGTTAGTGAACCTAGAGGGAGCTTTGATTTATCTTTCTTTACTTTGATTAAAAAAAAAATTACTTTAACTGGGCATGGTAATAGTAACATGTGCCTATAATCCCAGCACTTGGAAGGCAGAGGCAGGAGATCAAGAGTTCAAGATCAGCCCATGCTACATAGGAACACACACACATAGGAAGTTGCTAATTGGCTGATACCTTAACTGGATTAGTCTGGTAAGTCTAGTACCAGCTCTAGGAAACCCTCCCATCGCCCCCACATCCATCCGCACTCCCCGACTCCTACCTGAAACAGTGCTTCCGCAAACTCAGGGCAAACCTGCCTGCCTGGTACTCCACCCCGTCCATGAGGGATGGCTCCATTTCTGTATCCTCAATCAGTATGGCTAGCTCACTGTCCCGTTTCCCCAGCAAGCTCCTGTCATTGATGTTCGCAGAACCTGGGATGAGATCAAGGGCACACTGTGTCTACCTGGGCCCAGGAGGGCCTCCCCAACACCTTATCACCTTTACCAGAGCACTAGCCTGAAGCCGCCCCCCCCCCACGGGCCATGAGCTTCAGCTGCAGACTCTATATCACCCTCTGACCCTCCCAGCCCACCTCCTGACAGAGGATCAGGTGCAGCACTGACCGATGATGACAGTCCTGTCATCTGCAATGAGCAGCTTGCTGTGGATATAGATGAGCTCAGAAATCAGGTGCCCGCCCAGCTCTCCATGTGTGCGAAGCCCACAGATGGACATGTAATCCTGCCACGCTGTCCCCACTGTACACGAGAGAGATGAGGGAGGGGCGGTGAAGCGGGAGCAGTCCGCTGTGAATGGCTGGGACTCCATCCCACACCTCTCACTCCCAGCAGCGAAAAGCCACCGGCACTCTGAAGGGGCACGCATGAATGACAGTTTCCTTCCCCAGTTCCCAGGACTCCAGCTACCCAAGCTGCCTCCCTGCCAGGGATCCAGGGCTTGAACCCCCAGCACTCACTGGCTGCTTTGAGACGATGTAAGATTGAATATTCCCCACGACACAGGGTCCTGAGAGAAAAGAAAGGGTGAGGGAGGCAGAGGCTGAAGGAGGAGGTAGGGAAGAGATGGGAGAGGCAGACCTCACAAGCTCCCGCAGCGGGGGATCGGGAGAGGGTGGGAAGGATATTCGTGGGATGGGGCTGCGAAGCGGGAACCTGGTTGTGCGGGAGGGGTCACCTGTAAGTGAAGTGCAGAATGGCCTGGATGGAGTTCCCACCTCCTGTTGAGATGTCGCCCTCAAAGCCAGGGAGCAAAGGCAAAAGCACGTAGACCCGGAAGCACTGCCCCTGTCTGGGGAGACAACCGTCAGAGGTGCGATGGTCCCCAAAACGAACTCGGCCCCTCCATCCGGGCCTATGCAGCGCCCCCACCTCCACCTTACTTGTGGGCCTTCAGGATCCTGTCCACAATCTCATCGCCCACCTTGTTGAGAACTGTCCGCCCATCTGAGCAGCTAATGAAGAACTGGTTCTGGGGGTGGGGATCAAAGAGAGACATCGGCATCCTGGCCCTGACCTCCTCCGGCCCCAGTCCCAGGTCCTGCATTTGCTACGCACCCAGCCAGGCCACCCCTCTGAGACGGATCCTGCTGGCAGCCCCAGTCCCTCTCCTGGGACATCCCTCCCATCCTCTCCCTCCATTTCTGCCTCAGGCAGACCTCAATGTACAGAAAGTGCTGACTCTCTCTGATGGTGTGGAGGTAGGCATTGAGGATGGAGTTCTCCAAAGTCCCTGCTGACCATCGGTCCACAGACCTCAAGACCTGCGGGGCGGTGAATATAATGTGGTTTTTAAGCCCAGGAAGGGGGGCTCTCAGGGAGAGGAGGAGAGCCACAGGCTAATGAGAGGGAGGGAAGGGGCTGGCTGGTCAGGACTGTCACCTGCACAGTAGCGCACTGCCCGCCTGGGATTGTGAAAGGGAGATGGTTTGCTGTGCCGGTGGACTTGGGCAGCAGGTAGGGGTACATGGGTATCTTGTACTTGGCCTTGGTGGTCTGCCATGAAGGAAGAGCAGAGTCAGCAGAAGGTGGTAAGCCCAAACAGGCTTTCCCCTCCCTCCCTCCCTCCAGTCCCTCTGGAGAGAGTCAGCACCTTCGTGAAGTTCCAGCGCTGGATGAAGTGCCGGGCAAGGTCCCGGGCGGCTGTGCCATGTACAACCACTCCAACATCCCTCCATGGCATCCTGGGTGTGGTCTCCCTGTCAATAAAATCTGGGAGTCCCAGAAGAGTTAAGGGAGACGTTAGGGCTGGTGTGTTGGGGATACGTGGGACAGGAGTGTGCTGGTTTGACAACTTGACTCAAGCTAGAGTCATCAGAGAGGAGGGAACCTCAACTGAGAAAATGCCTCCATAAGATTGGGCAAGGCTGTAGGGCATTTTCCTAATTAGTGATGAATGGGGAAGGCCCAGCCCATTGTGTGTAGGACCACCCCCGGGGTGGTGGTCCTGGGTTCTATAAGAAGGCAGGCTGAGCAAGCCACAGGGAGCAAGCCAGCAGGCAGCACCCCTCCATGGTCGCTGCATCAGCTCCTGCCTCCAGGTTCCTGCCCTGTGTGAGTTCTGTCCTGACTTCCTTTGATGATGAACAGTGATGTGGAAGTGTGAGCCAAATAAACCCTTTCCTCCCCAACTTGCTTTTTGTCATGGTGTTTTATCACAGCAACAGTAACCCTGACTAAGACAAGGAGGAAAATGAAAACGATAGGAACCTTCCAGAGGGAAGGCCACACTGTTCGCGACTCATTACACCCCACACTCAGTCCCAGTCCCAGTTCCCGCCCCAGCTGCCAGCTTCTGGAGGCCTTGAGGAAGGGAGCCTCACCTTCAAAAGGCCGGTCCAGCTGCACCCAGTCCTTGGTGATGAGATTGCTGTAGTCCTTTCCCAGCCAGAAGAATCGGTTGTGGGACAGGTCTGGGGTGGCTGCAGGGTCTGCCCCTGGTGTGGGAATCTGCAGGAAGAATACACCACATCCAGGGAAGGTGAGGTCATGGGGTCAGACCAAAGAGAAGAGAAGTGCACTGCCCCAGAGTCTGATTCCCCAGTCTCCTCCTTCAGCTGCCGTTAGTCAGTAAAAATGGAGGAAAAGGGAGGTGTGTGTGTGTGTGTGTGTGTGTGTGTATGTGTGTGTGTCCGTCCCAGCCTGGCTTCAAACTTGAAATCCTCCTGCCTGAGTGTTCTTGGTGCTGGAATTACAGATGTGGACCACATGACAATATTTTGAAGGACATTTCTTTTCTTTTTCTTTTTTTTTTTTTTTTTTTTTTAAGATTTATCTATTATGTACACAGTGTTCTGCCTACATGCATGCTTGCAGGCCAGAAGAGGGCACCAGATCTCATAACGGATGGTTGTGAGCCACCACGTGGTTGCTGGGAACCGAACTCAGGACCTCTGGAAGAGCAGCCAGTGCTCTTAACCGCTGAGCCATAAGAGATGGCTCTCCAGCCCCCGAAGGACATTTCTTGACAAAGTGGCACATACCTATACTCTCAGCCATCTGGAAGCTGAGATAGGGGGATGACAAGTTTTAGATAGCTTGAGCTCTACAGTTAGACCCTGTCTCGGAAACAATAACAAACATAGCTTCCTGGGGTCTCTGAACTGCTGAGGACCTCTGCAGGTCAGCAGTACTGGGAAGGGTGTCAACATAGAGTGCCTGGGTTTGGGGGAGTTCAGGATGGCCTTGGGGCAATTAATTACCTGTGAGGCTGCGGGTTCCGAGGGGTCCCCAAGGTCAGTCAGTCGGTACTGCACATCATCCCAGCGGCCATAGGCAAGGTCCAGCCCCCCCAAGAAAGCCACTACTTGGTCTACCACCAGGAGCTTCTCATGATGGGCCCACAGTGTCACAAGGTCTGGGTGGCGCATCACCTAGAGTAGGGTGGAGGAGTCCATGGGGGAGGTTTCAGTGAGAGGACAGGGTGGGAAAAGATGGAGGACGAGAGTTTTTAGGGAGAGGAAGGGCTGAGAGGATGGGAAGCGGCTGTAGTGTAGGAAGGGACTCAGGCCCAAACATCACCTTTATGTTGGGGTGCAGCAGCATCAGAATCCTCTTGCTATAGCCACTGTTGATGCCTAAGGCCAGTTCCACTTCCTTAAACAGCAGGATGGATACACGGACACCTTCTTCCTGGTAGTAAGTGGGAAAAGCAAATCCTAGTGCCTCTCCCTGAGTGGCCCCTATCCAACCCCCATGCCCAGGATTCCTGCATGCCTCCACCCTTCCTGGGTGCTCTCCCACGTGCACCCACCCGTCATGATGCTTACAGCAAACAGCTCACCCACTCATCTATCACCTACCTTTCATAATCTAGCCAGCCACCTTCCCGACTATTTACTCATCATCTTAACTACTGTCTATCATTCTTTCCAGTCACCTCCACCTTCCCAAGTCCTATCCTTCCACCCATCTCCCTGTTCTTTTTTCCCCTTTCCAGACACAGACTTTAGTCCAAGCTGGTATATACTCAGTATATAGCCAAGGCTAACCTTCAACTCCTAATCCTCCTGTGTCCATCTCCCAAGTGCTGGAATTACAGGTGGGTGCCACCACACCCATTTCCTTTTCTACCATCTATCCATTCACCCTCCATCATCCATGAATCCTTGTCCACATTCACATCAACATTCACAAATGCCAGGTGTGGTGGCGCACGCCTTTGATCCCAGCACTGAGGAGGCAGAGGCAGGTGGGATCTCTGAGTTTGTCCGCCTGGTCTACAAAGTGAGTTCCAGGCCAGTCAAGTTGTAGAGTGAGACCCTGTCTTAAAAACAAAGCACTCACAAATGCTTGATACACAACAGGTGCCATGCTTTTCTAGTGAAACTTGTGACGTTCCTCAGGGAAGAGACACAGACATCTACACCCCCAGATGGTACCAAAAGGGTCTGAGTAATGGGAACCTAGTCTATACGAGTACCCTGAAGAGGGAACCCGGAGGTGATAGTTGACAAACACTGATCGGGAGGGGTACGATTCCAGGTCCTGAAGCCTCCGATTCCCAACTTTCTCCTTGGAAGACTCCTGCTGAAGTCCTTCCAATTAACTCCCACCCACAACCAACCGGTCCTCACCGCCTTCCTCTTGAGCATGATGTCTAGTCTCCAGTCATCGGAATGGGCTGGACGCTTCAGGTAAATCTCAGGACTCAACCTAGAAGTCAGGGTGGTGGGTAAGGAGCAAGCTGAGCAGAAGAGAGCCCCCCCCGACCCTGACCCGTGGGCTACTCTGCCCCCTCCCCCCTAAAGACAGCCCCTCCTCTCTCCGCTCCCGCTCCCCCCCGCCCCCCCCCCTGCACTACTCTGCCCCCCACTCCCTCCCCCGCAACGCCCTCTTCTCCAGGGCACCTGACCTCACTCACCACCAGTCTGTGATGAAAATCTCCTCTCGAGCACGCAGGATGGCATCTGCCACAGCAGCAAAGTAACCTGCCCCATTCACAAACCTGGGGGGAGGCCAAGCCAAGGAAGTCAGGGGGGTCAGAAGCCAGAAAGTTCTGGAGAGTGAAGACCGGAGGATAGTCATGGGTCAGAGGTGACGGCAGGGTCAGAGGTCAGGAATGATCAGAGAGGTTAGAGTGCATCGAACACATCAGGTGGGATTAACCAGTGTGATGTGCCAGTGTGAGCTAAATAAAAATGACAAAGCACAATAAATTAGAGAAACTGGCCAGAGATCGCAAAGATGCATACACCACACGTAAAGTAGCTTCAGCAAAACAATAGGCAGCGGCAAATGAAGAGAGAAACATGGACGCCAGCTGAAGAGTGAGCAAAGATTGACAGTTCACAGCAGATGTCAGGATGGTCAGTCAGAGGGGAAATGCTCAGTTCACTCACTGATAAGAAATGAGGGCAGGGTGTGGCGCACGGGCCTGTAATCCCAGGCTCAGGCCAGAGGATTACTGAAAGTTTGAAACAAGCTTGGGCTACATACTAAGACTCGGCCTCCAAAATACCAAAAAAGTTGGACTCGGTAGCACATGACTTCAATTCTAGCACTTGGGAGGCAGAGGCAGGCGGATCTGAGTTCAAGGCCAGCCTGGTCTACGCAGCGATTTCCAGGTCAGCCCGGGCTACATAGTGAGACCTTGTCTCAAAAAAAAAAAGAAGAAGAGAAGGTGGTGGAGGAGATATATATATATCTCACATACACAATGTATAATCCCAAGAAATTAAAATTAAATAAGTAGCCCTGGCTGTCCTTGAACTCACTATGTAGATCAGACTGGCTTCCAACTCACAGATCCGACTGCCTCTGCCTTGCAAGTGCTGGGACTAAAGGCGTGCACTGCCACGCCTGACTTAAAACTAATTTTGAAAAGGAACCAGTGCCTCTGCCGTGCTCTGTGTCTATCATCTCGGCATGCAGCAGGGCGAGGCAGGAAGACTGCTGTGAAGCCCAGGCCAGCCTGGACTACATGAGACCTGTTTCAACAAAACCAAACCAAACCAGGAAAGAAAACCATCTGTAACACAGCATCAGGGTATGGAGAAGCGGGGATTCTCACAGACCACGGGAACTGGTTATTGACCTTTTTCCAGGTATTTTGAGACAGGGTCTCACTGTAGTCCAGGCTGGCCTTGAAGCTTTGACCCTACGGTCCAAGCCTCTGAGTGATGGCATTACACCACCACGCCCAGTTGACTATATTGACTTTTTAGAAGATGAGTCCACAGTATCAATCACAATGTTAAAAACACATACTGTTTTTTGTTGTTGTTGTTTTCTGAACTGTTTGGGGATTGAATTCAGTACTTCGTACATGACAGTACTCTACTGTTGAGCTACATCCGGCCAACATAAACCTCAATTTTTTTTCCAATACATACTCTTTTTTTTTTTTTTTTTTTTTTTTTTTTTGATTTTTCGAGACAGGGTTTCTCTGTGTAGCTTTGCGCCTTTCCTGGAACTCACTTGGTAGTCCAGGCTGGCCTCGAACTCATAGAGATCCTCCTGGCTCTGCCTCCCGAGTGCTGGGATTAAAGGCGTGCGCCACCACCGCCCGGCCCCAATACATACTCTTTAATGCCATTAAATACATATAGTAACTTTTTTGTTTTTATTTGTTTTGTTTTTTGACGGGATCTCACTCTACAGCCTGCTACTCTGAAACCATCTATGTAGACCAGGCTGGACTTGAACTCACAGAGATATACCTGCCTCTGCCTCCCTAGTGCTGGGATTAAAGGTGTAGGGCATCATACCTAGCTTGTATCTTTAAAAAAAATTTTATTACATTGATTTATTTGGGGGAAGGTACATGTTTCACAGCACAACTGTGAAGGCCAGGGACAATTTCAGGGGGTCAGTAGTCTTACACTGTGTGGATCTCAGGGACCAAACTCAGGTCATGAAGCTTGGCAAAGTGCCTTTACCTGCTGAGCCATTTCAACAGCCAGTGATTGTATTTCTAGGAATACATATTCTAAATATTTAGGCAAAGATCATGTTTATGTTTATGGGGGATGTTATCTTAAAGACAGAAAGAAAAAACCCTAAATTTCCAGTTTTTTTTGGGGGGTGGGTGTTCAAGACAGGGTTTCTATGTGTAGTTTTGGAGCCTGTCCTGAAACTCATTCTGTAGACCAGACTGGCCTCGAACTCACAGAGATCCGCCTGGCTCTGCCTCCTGAGTGCTGAGATTAAAGGTGTGCACCCCCATCGCCCGGCTAAATGTCCTTTTTTTTTTAAAGATTTTATTTAATGTGCATTGGTGTTTTGCAAGCACATCTGTGTGAGGGTGTTAGGTCCCCTGGAACTGGAGTTACGAACAGTTGTGAACTGCCATGTGGGTGCTGAGAACTGAACCTGGGTCTTCTAGAAGAGCAGTCAGTGCTCTTAACCACTGAGCCATCTTTAAACAGAAGAAAAATAAGCACAAAATAGAGTTGACAATCCCATGTCCGTTAAAGTAAAAGGTAACATGTGTACATGAGTACATGGATATGCAGGTGATGATGGAGGACACAGAACTGTTGCCAAGGGTCACCTCTGGAAAGAGAGATGCAACTGATTGGAGGGGCTATACAACAGCAGGGGCGGGGTAAAGAGTAGTGATCACAATTGTTTTGTGTTTGTATTTTTAGATTGTTTGTTTGTATTTTAAGATTAGCTCTTCAAAGGATACAGTCAACAAGGCAAAGCGACAGCCTACAGAATGGGAAAAGATCTTCACCAACCCCACATCTGACAGAGGACTGATATCCAGAATATATAAGGAACTCAAGAAATTAGACATCAAAATGCCCAACAGTCCAATTAAGAAATGGGCTATAGAACTAAACAGAGAATTCTCAACAGAGGAAACTCAAATGGCCGAAAGACATTTAAGGAATTGCTCAACATCCCTAATCATCAGGGAAATGCAAATCAAAACAACTCTGAGATACCACCTTACGCCTGTCAGAATGGCTAAGATCAAAAACACTGAAGACACCTTATGCTGGAGAGGATGTGGAGCTAGGGGAACTCTCCTCCACTGCTGGTGGGAATGCAAGCTTGTACAACCACTTTGGAAATCAATATGGCGCTTTCTTAGAAAATTGGGAATCCATCTCCCCCAAGATCCAGCTATACCACTCTTGGGCATATACCCAAGGAATGCTCAACCACACCATAAGAGCACTTGTTTAGCTATGTTCATATCAGCATTGTTTGTAATAGCCAGAACATGGAAACAACCTAGATGCCCTTCAACTGAAGAATGGATAAACAAAATGTGGTACATATACACAATGGAATACTACTCAGCAGAGAAAAACAATGACATCATGAGGTTTGCAGACAAATGGATGGATCTAGAAAAAATCATCCTGAGTGAGGTAACCCAGACTCAGAAAGACAAACATGGTATGTACTCACTCATAGCAGGATACTAGACATAGAACAAGGATGACTTGTCTGCTACTCACATCACCAGGGAGGCTACCTGAAAAACAGGACCCCAAGAAAGACACAGGGATCGCCCAATGACAGAGAAATGGATGAGATCTACATGAACAACCTGGATGTGAGTGGGGGTAGTGAAAGGTGAGGGTCGAGGTAAAGAGAGCTTGGGGGAGCGGGAGATCCCAGCTGGATCAACAACAGAGAGGGAGAACAAGGAATAGGAGACCATGGTAAATGAAGACCACATGAGAATAGGAAGAAGCAAAGTGCTAGAGAGGCCCACAGAAATCCACAAAGATACCCCCACAACAGACTGCTGGCAATGGTCGAGAGACAGCCCGAACTGACCTACTCTGGTGATGGGATGGCCAAACACCCTAATTGTTGTGCTAGAAACCTCATCCAACTACTGAGGGATCTGGATGCAGAGATCCATGGCTAGGCCCCAAGTGGAGCTCTGGGAGTCCAATTAGCGAGAATGAGGAGGGTTTATATGAGTGAGAATTGTTGAGACCAAGGTTGGATAAAGCACAGGGACAAATAGCCAAATGAATGGAAACACATGAACTATGAACCAATGGCTGAGGGGTCCACACTGGATCAGGCCCTCCGAATGGGTGAGACAGTTGATTGGCTTGATCTGTTTGGGAGGCATCCAGGCAGTGGGACCAGGTCCTGTGCTCATTGCATGAGTTGGCTGTTTGAAACCTGGGGCCTATGCAGGATTGCTTGGCTCGGCCTGGGAGGAGGGGACTAGAGCTACCTGGACTGAGTCTACCAGGTTGACCTCAGTCTGTGGGGAAGGCTTTGCCCTGGAGGAAATGGGAATGGAGGGGGGGGGGCTGGGGGGAAGGTGAGGGGGACGGGAGGGGGGAGAACAAGGGAATCCGTGGCTGATATGTAGAACTGAATGGTATTGCCAAATTAAAAAAAAAAAAAAAAAAAAGGTTAGCTCTTGCCCTGGCTGGCCTCGTACTCTGTGTCCAGGCTGTCCTCAAACTTATGTCAATCCTCCTGTCTCTCAAGTGCTGGGATTACTGGCAGCCACCATCACATCTAGTTAGAATTTTTTTTACTTACACGTTACTGTACTGCTCAACTCTTTTTCCCTAAGTGCTGGGGACCAAGTTCAGGGTCTCCCTGGTGATAAGCAAATATTCTACCACCAAGCTACACCCTTTCATTTGACTTCTCAGTCTAGGAGGGTGGTGGTAAAGAGCAGTCTTGACTCCCAGCTGCTTACATGCAAATCCCAGTTCCACTGTTCCCAAGCTGTAGGACCCTGGGTAAGTTACCCAGCATGTCCTTGCCTCCATTTTCTCATGGATAAAACCAAGATAACAACTGAACTTGCCTGGAAAGTGTTCAGAGGATCCAATAGGTTACCATATGAAACATGCTTCATTCCTGGCACACAGTAAGCTCTACATAAATAGTGCCTATTACTAGTGTATTAAAAATAAAGCAGGGTCAGAGAGATGCCTCAGTGGCTAAGAGCACTGGTTGTTCTTCCAGAGGACCCAGGTTCAGTTCCCAGGACCCACATGGCAGTTTGCAACAGTTTTTGTTTGGTTTTGGTTTTTTTTCAAGACAGGGTTTCTCTGTGTAGCCTTGACCATTCTGGAACTTGCTCTGTAGACCAGGCTGGCCTTGAACTCATAGAGATCTCCCTGCCTCTGCTTGGGATTACAGGTATGCACCACCACCCCGTCTGCAACAGTGTTTAACTCCAGTTCCAGGGGAATACAATGCCTTATTCTGGCCTCCATGGACACCAGGCATGCATGTGGTACACGGACGTACATGCAAAACACATAAAATAAAAACAAGTCTCAGCCATATGTGGTAGCATGCACCTGTAATCCCAGTACTTGGAAGGTTGAAGCAGGATTTGCAAATTCCAGGCCATTTTATACCACATAGTCAGGCCTGTCTTAAATAGACCAGGTCTAATGGTGCACACCTAAAGCCCGTACTCACGAGGCAGAAGCAGGAGAATCACCACAAGATCAAGCCCAGCTTGATTTACATTTTGACTTCCAGTTCTGCTGGAGCTACATCAAAGTGAGACCCTACCCATGCTGCACACATAAAATAAATACACAGCCACATATGGTGGCACATGCCTTCAATCCCAGCACTTGGGAGGTGGAGGCAGGGGGGTCAGGTGGTCAAGGTCATCATTGACTACACAGTAATCCTGTACTACATGAGATCCTGTCTCAGAAAACCAAGAATGAATGAATAAATAACAAATAGGCAGGGCTCCTGGTCCAGGCCTATCACTGCTGCTACTCAGGGAAACTGAGGCAAGAAGAAGCAAATGTTGAAGGCCAGGTTGAACTACATGAAACACTATCTTTAAAAGAAGTAAACAAACAAAACAGTTTTTAAAAAAGATGGGAGGGGAAGGGGTGGAGAAATGACTCATTCAGTAAAACGCTTCCTTCTTAAGTTTGAGGACCTGAGTTCAGATCCCCAGGACCCACACTGGTAGCACATACCTTTAATCCTACCACTCTTTTTTTTTTTTTAAAGATTCATTTGTGTATTATGTACACAATGTTCTGCCTGCAGGTGAGAAGAGAACACCAGATCTCATTACAGATGGTTGTGAGCCACCATGTGGTTGCTGGGAATAGAACTCAGGACCTCTGGAAGAGCAGCCAGTGCTCTTAACCACTGAGCCATCTCTCCAGCCCCAATCCTACCACTCTTGAACCAGAACCAAGAGAATCTCTGTGAGTTCCAGGCCAGCCTGGTCTACATAGTGAGTTCCAAGCTAGCAAGAGTTACAAAAACAAACAAAATGAGGTTAGCACATGTCTGTTGGCCCATCACTGGGGAGGCAGACACAGGCAGATCCCTAGAGCCTGCTTGCTAGCCACTACTGTTAAATCAGTAAGTTCTAGGTTCAGCGAGACCCTATCTCAAAAAAAAAAAAAAAAGTGGATTGGAGCTAGAGAGATATCTCAGCAGTTAAAAGTGCCTACTGCTCTTGCAGAGGGCCCAGGTTTGGTTCCCAGCACCCACCTACATGGTTGCTCACAACCATCGGTAACTCCAGTTCCAAAGGATCTGATACCTCTCTTCTGGCACCACTGAGCACCAAGCACACGCATGGTGCGTGTGCACACATACACGCAGGTAAAACACTCACACACTTAAAAATAAGCAAGTAGACAAACAAGTCAGTGAAAACTAAGGTGAGGAGTTACTGAGGAAAATCTCAGCTGTCCTCAGGTTTTCACGTGCACATGTACACTTGTTCCCACACACCTGCACACACTAACATGTACACACACACCAGACATACACACACCAACAAACAAGAAAAGAAAAAGGTAACGGGGTGCTGGGTTCAATGGCTTAAGGGGCTTGCTGTGCGAGCATGATGACCTGAGTTCAGATCCTCAGCACCAAAATAAGAAAGCCAGGCAGAGCAGTGCATGTCTATAAATCCAGTGCTGGGGCAGAGCTACAGACTGGCAGATCTTAGGGGCTTGCTGCCTGGCCAGTCTAGCCAAATCAGCTCCAGGTTCAATGAGAGACACTGTCTCAAAATTAAAATGGAGGTGCTGCAGACATGGTGCAATGGTTAAGAGCACTTGTTCTTGCAGAAGACCCAAGTTTGATTCCCAGCACCCATATGGTGGCTCACAACCATCCATAACTCCAGTTCCAGGGGGTCCCACGCCTTTGTCTAGCCTCTAGGGCACACTGCATGTATGTGGTGCCCAGCTATACATGCACACAAAACACCCACACACAAAATAATAAAATCAAACTTTTAAAAATGGAGAATGAAAAGGCGCAAAGCTACACAGAGAAACCCTGTCTCGAAAAACCAAAAAAAAAAAAAAAAAAAAAAAATGGAGAATGATAGAGGAAGACACCGAAGGTCAATCTCTGATTTACACACACACACACACACACACACACACATACACTTTAGCTTAGTGGTAGAATGCTTGCCTAGCATATGTAGCACCCCAGGTTTAATCCCCAATACTGCAAAAGTAAGGCAATTAAATAAAAAAATAAAACCTCAACACCACTTCTAAGAAAAATTTCCTCTCACGCCCACTTTTGCCTATGAAGAAGTTCAACCTCCTGGCTGAGCATGCTGGACTCAGATCTGGAGCTACGGACTCACAGGTTCTGACTGCACACCCCGCCCCCACCCCCCCCACCCCCCCCACCCCCACCCCCACCCCCGCTCTTCAGCTGTGATCAGTCCCCCTCTTCACCAACACATCCAGCTTCCGGGCCTTCAGCCTGGACCGCTCTTCTGCACTGTATCTTACTAAAGAAACCTGAGGGCTATGCCTTCTGGAAGCCTGTCCTCACAGCCTTCCTGGGGCAGGTGCTCCCCTCTGTACACCCTTCCCTACATCTACCACCCATGTGGTGAGTTCACATTGTTTTATCATTAGATCACCTCCCTCCCTAAACCAGAGAAGCCTGTGTCTTATTGCCAGTACCGGACGGAGCACATAGCAAGTGCTTAAGATTTAAATGCTTATTAAGTATTTAAGGGATAGAACAAATCAAAACGATTTGGGAGGGGAGCTTCCTGGGGTTAACATGCTCCTAAGAATCAGGGAGGTAAGAGGACAGAGGCGAGGGCCAAGTTAGAAGATCAAGGGGAAGCAGACAAATCAATGTGGTTAAGGGGGTTCAGGGGTCAGAGAGATGAGAGATACAAAAGTAGGGTCATGAGGTCAGAGGAGATAAAAGGGAGGATCATGAACTCAGAGAATACCAAAGAAAGCCACACAGAAGCCCAAAAAGGACATCAGGGTCTCACCACCGGGCCATGGTGCCGGGCCGGGGTGGGGCATAGCTGTCATGCCGATGGAGCTGAAGAAAATCTCTGCCTGGACCCTGTGCCAGCTCCGTGATCTCCTGGCCCCACCACCGTGCCTGCCGGTAGCTGCCGCATTTGAGAATCAGGGACCTGGACAGAAACAGAAGCTGTACTACTAATCCCTCTCCTTCAGCCGACAGTCCTGCCCAGAGACTCCCCCTCTGGACTATTACCTTCTCTTAATTCCCCCATTAGCCCCTAAGCTGCAGTCCACAGACATAGTGTGGATATCTGTGTTATTCATAGTTGGGTTCCCAGTTAGGCACTCATTCAACAACAACATTGTTGAATGAACAAATGGAATTTAGTTTCCTTCTCTCTCTCCCTCCCTTCTTCCTTCCCTCCCTCCCTCTCTCCCTTCTTCTTTTTTTTTTTTTTTTTTTAAGTTTTTCAGGACAGGGTTTCTCTGTGAAACAGTCCTGCCTATCCGGGTATCACAGTGATCCGCCTGCCTCTGCCTCCCGAATGCTGGGATTAAGGGCATGTGCCACCACCGCGTGGCAAATTCTCTCCCTTTTTAAGGCAGAGCTTCACTACAGAGCTCAGGCTCTGCAGGGCCAATCCTCCTGGCTCAGCCTCCCAAGGGCTGGGATTACAGGTGTGCACTACCATGTCCGGCTCCTTTTTTTTTTTTTTTTTACAAGTTTTTAGTGTGTGTGTGTGTGTGTGTGTGTGTGTGTGTGTGTGTGTGTGCAAGTGTGAGTGAAGATGCCCACAGAATCCAAAAGAGAGCATCAGCCTCCCTGGAGCTGGAGTTACCAGTGGGCATATGCCATCCTACATGGGTGCAAGGAACAGAACTTGGGGCCTCTGCAAGAATACTGCTCTCTCTTCTCTCTCCAGCCTCCACCCCATCCCCATTTAGTCCAAGCCCCTGCACTACAGGCCCTTACTCTGGGACTATCCTAAATATATGGATAGACCAGTTCCCTGATTCAAAGCTCTGGCTGGACCAGGGCATGGAGGACTGAAGAGCCTTCCTCTCCCCCATGGTGTCTCCAGCTCACCTCCCCTCAAGGCCACAGAAGGCTCTCACACCGGGAGGCCTTACCTGTGGGAGGTGTTGATCCTCACCCCATACCGCGCCTCTGTGCTCCTTTTCCCCACCTGCACCTCAAAGCCGGGGTCGAAGAGCTGAACAAATGAGATGGTGCCGGTCTCCAGGCGCATGTACAGCAGGAAGGAGTCCTTCACCACCAGCCACCTGGAGGAGAAGGGCTGTGTAGACGCTTCAGGTCCTCCAGACCTCCCTCTTCACCTGTCCACTGATCCCTGCTCAGCTCCAGCCCTCACCTCTTGGACCACTGATAACAAACTTGGTCTCGGCCACAGCAGGTAAAGCCAGGAACTCGATGCCCGCCTGAGCGCTTCCGGATCACCCCTTCCCTATGGGGACAATCAGGAGAGCTGGGGACTCTAGACACCTGTACTACGTGTTTAGTTTTTCAAGCAGGTAGATGGGGAGTGATGCCTGAAGGAGGCTGGGCAAGGGGTTCCCACACTCACAGTCCTTTGGAGCCGAGGTCTGGGATAAAGGAAAGTTGACTGACTTCTAGAAATTCCGTCTGTAGAGGAAGAAATAAGCTCAGGGGGAGACTTGGCTTTCAGCCCCTCAGCCCTACTAACTCTACCCCTTTGTCCCCTGGGGATCCGAAGATCCTCATCTACTTTAAAAAGCCCAGGCATCCTAGGACATGATGGCACATGCTTTTACTCCCAGCACTTGTGAGGCAGAGGCAGGTAGATCTCTGTCAGTTCAAAGCCAGCCTGGTCTACAGAGTTAGTGCCAGGCCAGCCAGTGTTACACAGTAAGACCTTGTGTTATTGGGGGCGGGGACTCACACACCCAACACCCAAGCATCTAGACCCTAGACCCTGGACCTTACCATGGCATGGTAATTTCGGTAAAAAGACATGGTCAGGAGGCGATTTAGGTAATTTTCCAGGTATTTCTGAATGGGAAGGGAAAGAAACAGATGAAGCCAGAGCTTTGTGCATGCGACACATTCTGCTATAGGACCTGGTGTTGGGTCATACCTGCTTGCTGGCTGTGTGTCTGGTGGAGCCCTCAGAACCTCCTCGGGGTAGGGAGGGAATGTCCTCATTGGCTGCCTCTCTGGCTGGAGAATAGGCCACGGCAAAGCTACAGAGATGAGAGAAGGCTCAGGGAAGGGCCCGCAGGCTAGTGCCTGACACCCTGGAGACGGGGCCTTGGAGTGGGAGAAAGGCTGGCAGAAGAAGGGGTCTCTATCCTGGGAACGGAAGCAAGTGGGGTGGGGTGTTGCCAAGGACATTTTGGGCATCCCGCCTGGCTGAAACGCTGGCACAGTACGATGGACAGAGAGAACCAGGCAGGGAAAGTTTCCTGGGAACCAGGGTCCAGGGAGGGGGCCCAGCACAGAGCAGGGGGAGGGAAAATGCCTTGGGGGAGAAAAGGTTTCGGTAAGCTGGAGTTGAGACTGGCAGACTGGAGTGAAGGCCGCCATGGGGTGAGGAATATCTGCCTTACACAGGAAGCAGTCTAGTCCCACTCACCGGGCCAGAGGGAGCAGACTCATTAAGACTTTGTGTCTCTGGAGGTCCCGATGCAGCTCCTGAAAATGTCGGAATTTCTTCTTGGTTGTCCAGCTGAAGTCACCATGAGTCAGGCGGACAGAATATAGAGTACAGGTTCCCACCTGGGGTATGAGAATTCCCAAAGTCATGTCTTCCGGGTCTTCCGGCCCAACCCATCCCTCCACTTTGGCCAGACCTCCCGTCTCCCACCCTCCCTGGTACCAGCCCAGCCACCTTGGATCCACTGGCGTATCTTTCGGTGCCCACCACCTGGGCTGTAACCGGAACTCCAGGAGCAAACACCAACGGGTGCACTTTCAGAGGCTGAAGGTCGTAGATGGCCAGAAAGGGGTGCATTCGATCAGCTGGGAGGGGAAAAAAAAAAGGCCCAAGGGTATAGCTCTTAAGAGGCCCCAGATCCCTATCCTCCCCTCCCTGGGGGCCAATCTCCAAATGTACCTGGATCCTCTCCTTCCCTCAGAGTGTCAACCTCATCTGGCTCCATGTGTAACTGGCTGGAGTCCAGGTAGTCCCCATAGGGAAAGAGGTTCTCCGGGGTTGCAGTCATCCTAGGAATATGAGGAAGCCTCAGAAAGGGACTCGCCCATACAGGAACACCCCTTTCCCCATCCTAACGCCCCCGTCCTCACCCGTCTCATTCAGCTGACTCCCAACTTCTAT
This sequence comes from Peromyscus californicus insignis, assembly GCF_007827085.1. Taxonomy (NCBI): domain Eukaryota; kingdom Metazoa; phylum Chordata; class Mammalia; order Rodentia; family Cricetidae; genus Peromyscus; species Peromyscus californicus. The sequence continues at coordinate 52,215,070 of NW_026294551.1, forward strand.
AGTAGCAGCCCGACGCCCCTCTAACCTCCACTCCCTGCAACCCCCAGTCCCTCCCGCAGTCCTTCAACCAGAGCCCAACAGCCCCGCCTCTCATTCCATATCCAAGGTCCAAGAAGCACCTAGCCAAGCTGGGATGGCCTCGAACTGGGGCGATGTAAGTCCAAGGGAGGAATCCGGGTGACAGCGGGGCTCAAAGTCAGGCCAGATGGGCTGGAAGCTAGGGTCCCGGCGGGAATGAGGAAGTTAGGGCGCGCTCCCCGCCCAGGAGAGAAATCCCGAAATCTGGGTGTCCCGAAGTCAGAAGGCGGAGCAGCTCCAGCCGGACCCGGTCCCCGAGCTCAGCCGCGCCACGTCCCCGGCCCCTCACCCTGGCTGCGGGTGCCCGCACCCGCGCGGGTTCGCAAGCCCGGGGAGCAGAGCTCAGCGAGGAGCCCACACCCCAGAAGGCCGGGGCGGGGCCGGGGCTCGGGGCCTGCCCTCGGGGGCGGGCCGGGCCCCCGGCCTCTCCTCCGCCGGTGTCGCGTCAGCCGCGTTCCGCCCCCACCGCCCTCCGGCAGCCCTGCGCTACGGACGCCCCGGCCCGGCCCGCCCACTCCCGGGGCCGCCCACTCCCCAGGGCCGTCCTCTCCCTCTGGATGCCCTCGGGGCACAAGGCTTTCAAGATCCGGCACCCTTAGTGTGCGATCCACCGTGCGCACATTCCTCTACTGCGCGCGCGCGAGCCGGCCTTGGGTCGTCCGGTCTCCAGCGCTGCCTGGAATCAGGGCGGAACCGGCCACCGTGGCGAGGACCTGCCGGTGTGCTCTTGCTGAGCCCGGTACAGATGGCATTTGTTGATGGGAGGTAATAAGAGAATAAAACACCAGAAGGATGATGACTCCAAGATCGTTGCTGTATGAGAAATCGCATTCTTCATTCACAGAACATTTGTCGCTCAGTAGGGATTAGCCAGACGCTGAGGTACTGTAACAGATCAGCCTCAGAACCTACTTACCTGTCAGCGCCAGTCTAGAAAAAACTTTTTTCCCCCCAGATCCTAAAGGTCGTTTTCCTTCCTTCTTTTCTTCTAAATTTCCATTGATAAACATTTGAGTTGTTTTCGGGTTTTTTTGTCCACTGGAAATGAAGCGGCCACGAACATTCATGTACCAGTCATTTTTGTGGACTTTACGTTTTAATTTCTCTTTTGTAAATAACTAAAGTGGAAGTACTGGGTCATATAAGTGGATGTTTAACTTACAGGAGACTGTCACGACCTGGGCTTGGCAGTTTGTCGCCCAGCAGCAAAGAGAATGTTGCAAGAGGATTGTAAAGCTTGGGGGTGGAGGCCAGCTGAGGCTACCCAGAAAAGCACTGCCAAAAGACAAAACCAGGGGCTGCAGAGCCGGCTCTGTGCTTCAAGGCGCTGGCTGAGGACAGAGGTTCGATTCCCAGCGCCCACAAGGCTGCCCACAAATAGAGGTAACTCCAGTTCTAGAGGGTCTAATGCCCTCTTCTTGCCACCATGGACACTGCACATACACAAAACATGCACACACACAAAATAAAAATAAAGAAAAATTAAGTTAAAAACCCTTACCAAAATGGCTCTTCTATTTTACTTTTATTTTTACATTTTTAAAAATTTTTAATTTTTTTTTCAAGACAAGATTTCTCTGTACATGTATCCCAGGCTGGCCTTCAACTCAGAGTTGCCTGCCTCTGCCTCCCAGGTGCCAGGATTAAAGTTGTGTGCCACCACAGCCAGGTCTATTTTACATTTCTAAAAACCAGTGCATGGTACTTCTATTATAGTTACTCCATAGTACGGTGCACACCCAACGCTGTAGGTCCATCAAGTGGTGTGAAAGGTGTGGCATTGCAATCTTTTTTTTTTTCTCAAGACAGGGTTTCTCGGTGTAGTTTTGTTTCCTGTCCTGGATCTCGTTCTGTAGACCAGGCTGGCCTCAAACTCACAGAGATCCGCCTGGCTATGCCTCCCAAGTACTGGGATCAAAGGTGTGGGCCACACCGCCTGGTTGGCATTGCAATCTTAATAGTACATCTCTGGTCTGGCGTGATGGCACATGCCTTTAATCTCAGCACTCAAGAGGCAGAAGCAGGCAGATCTTTGTGAGTTCGAGGCCAGGCTGGTTCTAGGACAGCCAAAGGTCGTTAACACAGAGAAATCCTCTCTCCAAAAAAAATTGTACATCTCTGAATATTAATGATCTTAACTGTATTTCATATGCTTAAATATCTGTTCATTTTTTCTAATATTAAAAACCATACATACATACATACATATTCGACAGGATCTCTATATCAGTGGTTCTCAACCTTTGGGTCGAAACCTCTTTGGGGGTCTTTGCAAGACCATGAGAAAACATAGATATTTACATTACAATTCATAACAGTAGCAAATTAGTTATGAAGTGGCAATGAAAATAATGTTATGGTTGGGGGTCACCACAACATGAGAACCTGTATAAATGGTTGCAACATTTGGAAGGCTGAGAAACACTGCTCTATATAGTCCCAGATGGCCTGGAAATCACTATATAGACAAGGCTGGCCTCACAAGAGATCTGGTGCCTTTGCCTCCAGAATGCTGGTATTAAAGGTATGCATTCTCTCATTCTCTCTCTCTCTCTCTCTCTCTCTCTCTCTCTCTCTCTCTCTCTCTCTCCCCCCCTCTCCCTTCCCCTCCCCCTCTCTCTTTCTCTCCCCCATGTATATTTTTTAAATTTATTTTTATTTTATGTTCATTGGTGTTTTGCCTGTGTGTATGTCTGTGTAAGGATGTCAAATCCCCTGGAACTAGAGTTACAGACACTTGTGAGCTGCCATGTGGTTGCTGGGACTTGAACCTGTGTCCTCTAGAAGAACAGTCCATGCTTTTAACCACTGACCCATCTCTCCAGTCCCATGTATGTATATTTTTTAAAGTTAAAAAATATATATCCACAGAAAAATATATACTCAAATGCTCATAGCAGCATTATTCCTAAGAGGCAGGAAGTGAAAAGGAGACAAATGTACGTCAGCCGATGAAGATATAGCCATATACCATACCATTCAGCCATAAAGAGAAGCTATGTACTGATGCGTGTACTCTCAACACGGAGGAACTCTGAAAACAGTGAGCTAAGTAAAATAAGATGGACAAAAAACGGGCTGGAGAAATGGCTCAGTGGTTAAGAGCACTCACTGCTCTTCCAAAGGTCTTGGGTTCAATTCCCAGCACCCACATGGCAGCTCACAGCTGTCTTATGCCCTCATTTGCTGTGCAGATGTATATGCAGACAAAGTACCCATAAAGATAAAATACATAAATAATCATGTTTAAAAAAAAATAAGATGGACAAAAAGCCACATATTGTAAGACTCCACAGTACATTAGTTACTTTCTCCTTGATGGGATCAAATCTCAGGCAGAGAGCAATTTACTGGAGGGCTTTGATTATTTTTGTTTTGTCTCATGGTTTAAGGGAAAATGTCCACCACAGAAGAAAGGCTGTAGCAGCAGCCTGCTTGCTCACGGGGGACCCGGAAGTGGAGAAAGGTGAATATTGGTGCTAAGGTGGCTTCTTCTTGTTTCTCTTTCTATTCATTCTGGGACCCTAGCACATGGGACAGTACCATCCACACTCAGGACGCGTCTTTCTTCTTCGCTCAATGTGTCTAGATAGCAGGAATTGTGATTCACACTTGTATTCCCAGCTGAGGCAGCTGAGGGTCATTATGAGTTTGAGGCTAGCCTGGGCTACAGAGGGAGGTCCTATCTCAAGAAACCAAACAACCTTCCTCTCTGGAAACATCTTCACAGACTTGGCCAAAAGTATGCTCATCCATGAATTATGTGTTTTGTTGTTGTTGCTGCTGCTGCTGCTGTTTATAGAAGATGATCTACAGCTTGATGTGTAGAGCAGGCTGGCCTAGAACTCACAGAGATCTGCCTGCCTCTGCCTCCTGAATGCTGGGATTAAAGGCGTGCGACACCACTACCCGGCAAGTTGTTTTTTTTTAAATTTTGTGTGTGTGTGTGTGTGTGTGTGTGTGTGTGTGATGATGTAATGTACACACACACACACACACACACACACACACACACACACACACATGTGCATGCAGGAACCCAAGGAGGTCAGAAGAGGGCGTCAGAGGCCCTGGAATGGGAGTTATAGGGACCTGTGAACTGCTATGTGGGTACCCAGGACTTCTGTAAGAGCAGTCAGTGCTTCTAACTGCTGAGCCGTCTCTTCAGCCCTGCCTAGGTGGTTTTTAATCTAATCAAGTTGACACTCAAGCCTGGCAGCCGTGGCCGTGGCGGTGGTGAACGCCTTCAATCCCAGAGGCAGAGGCAGGCGGATCTGTGAGTTCAAGGCTTACAGAGCTGGTTCTAGACAGCTAGGGTGGGGTTGGGGATTTAGCTCAGTGGTAGAGCGCTTGCCTAACAAGCACAAGGCCCTGGGTTCGGGCCTCAGCTCCAGAAAATTAAAAAAAAAAAAAAAAAAAAAAGACAGCTAGGGCTACATAAAGAAACCCTGTCTCAAGGGAAAAAAGGTTGACAATCAAATTATCCATCACCACTCTAAGCCCTGTTCTGACCAAATCACAAAGAGGAGTATTGGGGGGGATAGGGAGGAAAGAGGAAAGGGATGGACCAGCTTTTCCTGTCTTTTGTATTATATGTCTCTTCAACATATAGCCAACAAGTATCTTGTCAATATAGTTAGTCGATAGGTTGACCTAAAAAAATTAGCTAACCATCACAATATGGAATGTTCAGAATAAAAAAAAAACAGTCCACAGAAACAGGAAGTAGATTAGTGGCTGTCGGAGTAGGGAGAAGGAGGAATGGGGAATGATTTCTAATGAGTACAAGGGTTTCTTGAGGGTAATGGAAAAATCTAAAATTAGTTGTGATGGTTATGTAACTCTGTGAATATAGCAAAAACCACCATGGAATTGTGTCTTAAAAGGGTGAACTTCATGTATGTTCTGAAGTACATTGCAATAAACTATAAACCACATAAATTGTTACTATCGATAAACCATGATGCTGAAAGAAACTAGACACAAAAGAGTAATGCAGTATGATTACATTTATACAAAGTTCTGAAACAGACAAAAACAACTGACAGTAATGGAAATCAGATAAGTAGTTGCCTGAGGCAAGGCATGAGAAGAGATTGCCTAAAAGGGGCTTTTTATAAGGGGAATTCTTAGAGTGATAGAAAATGTGTTCCAGGGCTGGGGAGATGAGTCGATAGATAAAGTGCTTGGTGTCCAAGTGTGAGAACCCGAGTTCAGAGCCCCAGGATCCACACAAGAGCCAGGCTGGGGACTGGAGAGATGTCAGGTGAGTGTACACACTTACCAAACCCTCACATACACAAACCGGGCATGGTGGCTGGCAACCCCAGCACTCCAGGGGATAGAGACAGGTGGGTCTCTGGCGATCTAAGTTCAGTAAAGACCCTTCTTCTCTCGAAGACTAAGGGGGGGGGTGGTAGTGAGATGGTTCAAAGGGTAAACACTACCAAGTGTGACCACCTGAGGTGAACCCCTGGGGCCCTGCTACCAAGTCTGACCACCTGAGTTCAACTCCTGGGGCCCTGCTACCAAGTCTGACCACCTGAGGTGAACCCCTGGGGCCCTGCTACCAAGTGTGACCACCTGAGGTGAACCCCTGGGGCCCTGCTACCAAGTCTGACCACCTGAGGTGAATTCCTGGGGCCCACGTGGTATTAGAAGAGCACTGACTCCAGCAAGTTGATTTCTGACATCCACACATGCTATGCTGTGGCACACATACACACACACACACACACACACACACACACACACACAAAATAAATTTAAAGTGTAATTTAAAAATAAGATGGAGAGCCAGGCGGTGGTGGTGCACGCCTTTGATTCCAGCACTCAGGATGTAGATCCAGGCAGATCTCTTTGAGTTTGAGGCCAGCCTGGGCTACAGAGTGAGTTCCAAGAAAGGCACCAAAGCTACACAGAGAAATCCTGTCTCAAAAAAAAAAAAAAAAAAAAAAAAAAAAAAAAAGATGGAGAATGATAGAGGAAGTCACCTGATGTTAACCCCTTGCCTCTGCGTACACATGCATGTACACCTACACTTATAACCCTTCCCCCCCCGTACACACACACACACACACACACACACACACACACACACACACACGAGAAATGTCTGATTGCAAAACTCAATGGAGCTATATGGTGTGATATAGGTGTTCAAGATGTACATACTTAGTGTCTGTTAATATGATAAAGACCATAAACAACTTGGGCTGCCATGGTGACACACATCTTTTATTCCAGGACTCAGAAGGCAGAGGCAGGAGGATCTCTGTGTGTCTGAGGCCAGCCTGGTCTACATCGTGAATTCCGGGACAGCCAGGGCTACATAGATAGACCTCGACTCAAATAAAACAAAAAGGAACTTTGATTTGGCTCGGGTATCCCAGGTCAAGGTCCACTGATGGAAACTCAAGGTAGGATCCGAAGCAAAAGTCAAGAAGTAACACTGTTACCTGGCTTGCTCCTCTGCTCTGCTCGGTTTACTTCCTTCTGTATCCCAGGACCACTTGCCCAGGACCTCCCACATCAATCACCAATCAAGAACACCCCCCCTCCCCCCGCCCCAGGCTTGCCTATAGGCCAATCGGATGGGGAGCATTTTCTCAATTGAGGTCCCTTCTTCCCAAATGACTCCAGCTTGTGTCAATGTTGACAAAAAAAACTAATGAACACGCTTGTTTCAATAAGGTACTTTTTCAGGGGTTCGGAGGAAGGTCTCACTGTATAGTTCAGGCTGAACTTGAAGTAGCTATCCTCCTGCTTCAGTCTCTTGAGTATTGCTAAAATTTCAGGGATGCACCACCACTGCCAGCTCAAAACAAAACCAGGGGGCTGGAGAGATGGCTCAGAGGTTAAGAGCACTGACTACTCTTCCAAAGGTCCTGAGTTCAATTCCCAGCAACCACATGGTGGCTCACAACCATCTGCAATGAGATCTGGTGCCCTCTTCTGGCCTGCAGGGATGTATGCAGGCAGAACACTGTATGCATAATAAATATAAAAAAAAAAAAAAAAAAAAAAAAAAAAAAAAAAAAACCAAAAGGCAAAACCCAAGTGTGGTAGCCCTCACCTATAATAGCAGCACTTGGGAGACAGAGGCAGAATAGCAGGAGTTCAAGGCCAGCCTTGACGACATAGAGGGTTTGAGGCCAGCGGCATGTAACCCTACTGTAGAATATTTTGTTCATGTTGCATTTGTTTAACTCTGTGAAGCTGTGTTACTGTGCCTGTCTAACACACCTGATGGGCTAATAAAGAACTGAACGGCCAATAGCAAGGCAGGAGAAAGGATAGGCGGGGGCTGGCAGGCAGAGAGAATATATAGAGGAAGAAATCTGGGAGAAGGAGATCAAGGAGCCAGAGAAGGAGGAGGACTCCAGGGGTTAGCCACCCAGCTACACAGCACACGGAGTAAGAGAAAGATTTACAGAAGTAAGAGCATGGGGAAAGCCCAGAGGCAAAAGGTAGATGGGATAAGATAAGGAAAGCTGGCAAGAAAGAAGCCAAGCTAAGGCCGGGCATTCATAAGCCTCCAGGAATGGTTTATTTGGGAGCTGGGTGGCAGGCCCCCCAACAAGAGAAAAACAACAACACAACCCTCCCTCAAAAAACAACACACCACTCCCCCAAATCAAAAAATTGCTGGGATTTTGCTCAGGGCTAGAGAGCTTTCCAAGCACATAAGAGGCTCTGGGTTTCATCCCCAACACTGCAAAACTCAAACAAAAAGTAAGCAACACAGCCCACTGACTTCTCAGTACAGAGCGACCAGCAGGGCTTCTGACCATCTCCTGCTGGGGGCACCCTCAGGGAATGATGACGTGGACCGTGAGCAGCTCTACACAGGGTACTTGGTCATAGTGCTGAGCACCTGAAGTTCCCAGCCTGGGTCCTGCCCCACACCCTGACCCCTAGCTAAGGACATCAGGGCCTAAGTGACACACTTGACAAGTGCAGAGTTAACAAGTCAGATCTGGAGTAAGGCCAACTTAGGGTGGGGCTGAAGAGGCATCTATCCAGTTCTGGGTAACTGCCTGCACGACCTCGGGCAAGTTACCCATCTCTTAGTGACCCCCCTTTCCTCATCTGTAAAATCAGGATAGTAACAGCACCTCAGAAGTTCACTAGTGACAGAGCCCTCACCTACTGTTGGGATAGCCTTGGGCAATACTATGGGATCCACACTGTAAAACAATCACAGCAAATAGCAAACAGGGACAAGTCACCAGACCAGCTGGGGCTGGTGGTGTATGCCTGTGATCCCAGCACTGAGAGACTGAGGCAGGAGAATCACCAAGAGTTCCAGGCTAGTCTGAGTCACATTGTGAGACTGTCTCAAAACAAAAAACAAAGCGTTATCAGACTTAGTGAGAACACATTTCTTTCTCTGGATAAAGTTTCTCATGCTAAAAACTTAGTATTCTTTAAATTTGTATACCTTGGCCACTTCGAATTTGCATCCTAAAATAAACGTTAAAAAGAAAAGAAATGGTGGTGGGGAGGGGATAGCTTAGCGACCGAGCCCTCACCCATACAGGAGGCCCTGGGCTCTGTTACCAATACCAAACATTCAAAACAAAACAGATTCCCATCCCAGCAGTGTCCAGCATGACTCCAAGTTGAGGGGTATTGCTCTACTGAATTTTCACTGTCACGGCACCCCTCTGCCTGCCTCTGTCATGAAATCTCTCCCAACCTCCTCCATTTGCATGGGGGTAAAAGAACCCCCAAATCAAGAGGGCACCAAATACAAGTATTTGAACGGGGTAGTCCACCACCCTTTCCTCCCTCCCTCTTTCCCTCCTTCTATCTCCCGGCGCCTATAATCACCAGGCGGTCTGAGGCTAAGTGGTAGTTTTGCCCACGGTGGGGGGACTTGAAAACCACACCCCTCCCCCTGGGGCCCTCCTGGCCCTTCCCAACGTCCCAGTCTCCACTATTGAGATGGGTCTGAAGGGGGCTTGGTGTTTCCCATGGTGTGGGTGCCGGAGACAGCGGGGGACTGAAGGAGGAACAGGTATGGGGGAAGAAAAGGCTGATTGACATGAATTGGGGGGGAAAGATAAACCCTCAAACCAGGGAAGGAAAAGGATTCTGTTGCCTAGGTGGGAGGCAGATTTCTCGCGTCTCTTCAGGGCCATCTGAAGATTTCGCAGAGACTACTGCAAAACAGGAAGATGGAAGCCAGTGGTGAAAGCATAAGGATTTCAAGATGGTGGCAGCAGAGTACTACTGCCTCAAGCACTGGGGTGCTTTCGAGCAGGAGAGGGATTTGGAGGGGTGTCTACAACAGCTCAACCATATCCTGGGGGAGCTGTCCCCACTTTAGACGCTCCCTCTCCACAGCCTGGGTGCTGTCACCAACACCCCTCAGTCTCACTCTCTTCTGTCACCTCTCCTCTATGGCCATGATGGGAGGCATAGGGGAGTTAAACCCTGACCTTCCCCCTCCAACCCTCCTTCCTCTTCTGATTGTCCTCTTTAGGCCTGGAACCTGCTTCCCCGCCTGATCCCAGCCCAGCTGTAACCCCCACTGTGGCTGGAGGACTGTCCTCTCCAGGGGCCGGTGCCTACTTAAGCCGGAAAGCTCGGCTCTCCTTCCGCCACCAGCTGCATGACGTGGCCTCCGCCAACGACTCTACCATTTGAAAGGGACCACCAGGGGCTACACTTTACTCCAGGAAGTCTTGGCAACCTTCTGTCACATTTCTCGGTGGTCCCAAGTCTGTCATGACCTCATTAAACGTGTCCAGAGTTGCAAAGTGTCGTGTTTGAGTGTCGGGTAGGGCTGACTGGGACGGCTATACTAGGTCTGCGGTACAAACAAGTCTGAGGTGGGAAGTGTGTATCAAACGGGGGTGGTGTATCTGAGGCAGATCCCAGGTATAGTCAATGGGAAAGTTAAGTTTACTGAAATGAGGCGTCGGAGTTGAGTGTGGGGAAAGTGGGCTGGGGGAAGTTGGGGGCTGGGCAAGACAGGAAACAGAATTAAGTTTTGCTTTGTTTTTGAGACAGGGTTTCTCTGTGTAGCCTTGGCAATCCTGGAACTTGCTCTGTAGACCAGGCTGGCCTTGAACTCACAGAGATCTGCCTGTCTCTGCCTCCCAAATGCTGGGATTAAAGACATGCGCCACCGCCGCCGCCGCCACCACCACCACCACCACCACCACCCAGCTAAAGAATTTATTATCTAGTGTTGGCTGGGAGAAGACTCAGTGGGTAAAGATGCTTGCTGCATAAAGCCTTAAGATCTGGGTTTGATCACTGGAACCCTTGTAAAAAGCCAGATACCCAAAGCACAGCTGTAATCCCAGCACAGCACTCCTAGAGAGACGGGAGGTGGAGACAGTACAAAGCATAGGAAGAAACAAGCTAGACCTTGCCTTAACAGGGTAGAAGAGAATCAATTCCAGAGAGTTGTCCTCAGACTTCTACATGTGTGCTGTGTCATGAACACACGAGAGCACACACACCACGTGTGCACACACACACACACACACACACACACACACACACACACACACACACACTAAAACCTTCAAAAATTTTAAGTGAGAAGAGGGAGTGAAAAGCATGCAAGAGATGAAGAATGGGAAGGAATGCTGAGAAATGCTTTTAGGTGGCCTGGTCTTTGAACTCATGAACCCAGTCAAAATTTCAGCAAGGATGGAAGAGGAGCTCCGAGTCCCCACCCTAGCTGAGGAGCCATGGGCAGTTGTTGGCTGCCAGGGAGTCAGTTTTTCTTGACGTGTGGCCCCTGGTATGTTAGCCATGCTCTAGTGGATGGCTCCATACCCGTGTGCATTCAGGCAGCACTAACTGGACTCAGTGGCGTGCGTGCGTGCGTCCGTCCGTCCGTCCATCCATCCATCCGTCCATCCATTCATCTATATCTAGATGGGTATCGATACATACGACATGAAAATGGAAGAGAGACATGTTGGGGGAGGATCCAGAGATGAGAAAGAAGGGGCACTGAGGAATGGATACAATCAAGGTATAATGTATAAATGTATGAAATTGTCTACTCCCTGCTGGTCAGTGACAATGATCTATCAATGAATCAGGAAGAATTCCTTCTTTTCCTGAGTTGACTTTCTGGTAGCGACAGTAGATGAGTAAAAAAGCAAGCAGGCCAACAGGAGATAACAATTAGGAGGAAAATTAGACAGGGTAATGTGAGAACGGGTCAGGGGTCAGGAATGTTTCTTCCATTTTAAGATATCAGAAAAGGCCTTCCTGATAAGGAGACCTCTGAGCTGAGACCAGGGTAATGTAGCTGGGGAAAGCTACAATATGTCAATGCAGGTCTCTGACTAACAGGTCAGTGTGGCTCTGGTGTCAGATGTTGATAAATGAGGGAGGCTGTGCATGTGTGGAGGCAAGTGGTATTTAGGAAGTCTCTTTAACTTCAACTTAATTCTGCAGCAAACCTCAAAATACTCTATTAAAAATAAAGTTTTGCCAAGCACAGTGGCTCCTGTCTAAAGTCTGAGAGGCTGAGGTACGAGGGTTGCCGCAAGTTCCAGGATAGCCTGGGCTACATAGTGAGTTCCAGGCCAGTCTGAGAGTGAAATCTGTCTTAAGAAACTTGGGGCTGGGTGGTGGTGGTGCACACCTTTGTGCCCAGCACTCGGGAGGTAGAAGTAGGCGGATGTCTGAGTTTGAGGCTAGCCTGGTCTACAGAGTGAGTTTCAGGAAACTTGGCAATCTGGACATTGTAGCACACACCTATAACCCCAGCACTCTGGAGGGTGAGGAAGGACCATAAGCTCAGGGGCAGCCTGGGCTACACAGAGAAACCTTGTTTAAATTCATGGGGCAGAAGATGTAGTCCGGTTGTAAATTACTTGTCTAGCACTGCAGAGCCCTTTCTCAGATGCTCGGCACTGCAGAACAAAAACAAACAGCAAAATCCACCCACCAATATTTAAGTACAAAATCCCTAAATTTAGAAAACAGAAAAAGCACCAGTGATTAGTGTCAAAGCCGGGGCAGCTGTCTGGTCTTCTAGGTTTAAGTAGCCAGTATTCTAGGTGGAATGGCAATTTCCTAAGGAGTGTTTTTGTCTTTTTTTTTTGGTGGGGGGTGTTATTGTTTTGAAAGAGGGTCTCACTAGGTAGCCCTGGATAACTCTGAACTCCCTATGTAGACCAGGCTGGCCCCAAACTCAGAGAACCATCTGCCTCAGCCTAGTATAAAAGGTGAGTGCTACACCTGGCCTGATCTCGAGAACTGTGCCACAGAGAAGCAACATGGGCTCATATTTACAAAGATCTACAGTTAAAGGATTGCATAAGGGCAGGCATGGATGAGGGGAGGGGCTCGGAGTCGGTTACACACTTTCAGGAAGTTTTTAGAGCTGAACTGTTAGGTTAAGTACAAGAGAGAGAATTTAGGAAGAACAGGTTTGGGCATGAAAATCTAAAGTATTTTAGTTAAATGTTTAGAGTCAGAGATCCCTTTCTTCTCTTTCCACTTAATTAGGACCTTACCCCTTGTAATGGTAATGTTGTCAACTTGATGAGTTTGGAATCACCATGGAAAACAGACCTCTGGGCACTTCTGTGAAGGAGTTTCCAGATTAGTTAACTGAGGTGGAGAGATCCATCCTAAATGTAAGGGTGCCCCATTCCATGGGCTGGAGTCCAAGAATAAATAAAAAGAGAGGGAGCCCTGTGGCACTGCTTCCTGCTCATGGGCACACCGTGTCCCCTCTGCCATGATTGCTCATGAGAGTATTTTAGCTTCCTCTCCCTTCCTTTCTTAGATTCCATAGGAACCGTCCTTCCTGCCCTCTGAACTACTCCAGAACAAGGTCTGTAAATGTGGCTTCTATGGTACCCTGATCAATGGACTAGAGAAAGTAAGACTGGGAGATGAGTCACTGAACACCTGTGAGTTCCTTTAGGTCCTTGGTTTGAATGGGGACAGCTCTGAAGGGGCTGGAGTCCATTCTCAGCCAAATGAGGACGGTGGCTTACAGACTGGCCAAAAGAACTCCCTATGGCTGCCCTCTGCCACCTAGCATCCACCTTAATTTCCACTTGTATACAAGGCCCACTCTTTCCCCAAAGACAAAGAAGTCACATTGCTGTGTGATTAAGTGATAGAGAGAAAAAGGGGACCAAGAGGCTAGGCTAGGGGGAGTTTTAGCTTGGACTTAGGAGGTTGCTGCAGGCCCCATATCAACCGTTCAGTAGCGGGAATGTAGAGGGAATACGATCTACAGAAAGATTCAGAATATATTGGTACACAGCTGTGACCTGGGCACTCATGAAGCAAAGGCAGGAGGACTGCCATGAGTTCAAGGTCAGCTTGAGCTATAAGAGATCTAGTCTCAAAATAGAAAAACAAAGGGGCTGGAGAGCTGGCTCAGTGGTTCTGAGTGCTGACTGCTCTTCCGGAGGACCTGGGTTCGATTCCCAGCACCCACACAGCAGCTCACAGCTGTCTGTAACTCCAGTTGCTCAGGATTCGACACCTTCACATAAACATATATGCAGACAAAACACCAACGCACATAAAGTCAATAAAAAATTAATTCAAAAACTAACCAACCCAAGATAACTCAATGATAGTAGTAATAATAGAAGAACAGAGCATTTCTAAACCTTCCTCATTACCTCTCTAATTCCCACCAAGCTCAGTGACAGTGCAGTAGTTTGCACAAGAGAATGGACCTGACAAGTTCAAGCTTGAAGTCAAGTAAAGAACCCCAAAACAGAAACATCTCTTTGACAAACTGTTTATTAACTTTTGCATCAGTATGAATATCTTTTATGACACCCTAGAACACTAGGATTCAGGGGGGTGGTAAAGTGGAAGTGGTGAATTTGGGTATCTGGTCTCCCAAAAGTACCTGCCGCTCTACCCCCGATTCTTGAATGGCTGCCAAGCGGATCACTCCTCCACTGGAGCCATCTCGTTCCATAGCCAAAGCGAGAGCTGTAGACAAAAGGAGGAAATTGGGTTTAGAGTTAGGTGCTGAGAATGTGGCAAGGAATAAGATATCTTGGCACGGCTTGGGTAACAAGGGCTGAGGTTCACAGAAGCCCAAATTCTCACCATTGGCGGTGAATTGCAGACATTCGTCCTTGGTCATGCCTTCCCGATAGGTAGCATCAACATAGCCATAGATATATGAGCTCCCAGAACCTCCAATGGCAAAGGACTGCCTTACCATCATACCCCCCATGGGAACGGAGTACACCTGCCGGAGGGAGGGAGGAGAAAAACCATTAGTTGCACCCCACACATGTACATCCACCTGTCCCTTTTGATTTTGGTCTGGGGAAAGTTTATGGTAAACCAAAAAATGGCTGGGGTGGGACTGGGGATGGCTCGGGTGGTAAAGTGACTGCTGGATCAGCCTGAAGACCTGACTTCAAACCCCTAGCACTGTCTAAAGGCCAGGCATGCCTGCAACCCTAGCAGTGGGAGAAGCGGGCGGAGGGGGTGAGCCTGATGTTCAGCGTGACTGTCTCAAGAAATGGAGAGACCAGAAGATGACACTCCCAGCAGACCTCTGGCCTCCACACACACATCTGCATCTACACGCAGACACCCACAAGAATATGTGCAACAGGACAGACAGACGGATGGACAGACAGACACACAAAACGGTGCAGGAGGGCCTAACCTGCCCTCCTTCTTGAGGGTCCCAGCCTGCAATGATGATTCCTGCCATCAGGTCTTCTCGGTATCGGTAGCACATCTCCTTAAAGAGACTGGCGGCTGTGTGTACTAGTGGAGGCTCGTTCAGTTCGATACTAGAAGGTGGGGATGGAAGAAGGCTGTATGAGGACCTGGAGTCAGGCCTCTTAGTGCTTTATGTCCCAGATCCCCGAGGATATTTTTTCCTCCCCTGCCCCCAAGCACCTGTGGAAACCAAGCTGGTAAGTGACAGCATCAGCTACTGCTTGGGTATCGGCCGCTGAGCCAGATCGGCAGCAGAAGATATGGTCATGGATAGGGGTCAGCTTGTCTGTCACTCGATTGGCGATGTAAGACCTGCAGGATGGCAGAACGGTGAGAAGGACCCCACTTGCCTCCCACCAGCTTCAGGGAGAAACATTGGTACTACCTATTAGTTCTGAAAAATGAAGCAGGTGAACGGAGACCAGCCCTTCGTCAGTGTTTCACCAAAAGGTGAGCCACAGAATTGCGAACAAATCCTTATCTCCAGGTAGAGGAGAAACGTCTCTTCTCACAGGGGTCTGAGGGCGCTAAGGATGGACTGGTGGGCAGAATGGGCTGTGTGTATGGGGTGGGGGCACAGCCAGACCTTTTTCTGTTATGAGCTCACCCAGTGGTTGTTCTCGAGTCTGCTCCTAGAACCACGCCCCCATCAAACTGCACAGCCATGATCGTGGTCTGGGAAAAAGCAGAGCGTAAAAAAGGTGAAGCTGAGCCTTTACCACATTCTCGAGCACACATCAACCTCAGGGATTCCTCACCCGGGGTCTCGAACACAAAATGCGTGCTCCGCGGGCCCATTATCAAATATGGGGGGGGGGCGCTCAACACTTCAAAGAACTTAAAAAGCCCCAACTTCAAATCCCAGGATCCAGAATCTTACGCTCAGTGCACCGTTCACCTTTCCCCGCGGAAGGTATCACCCACTCCAGCCTCCACAGAACCCTCTCGCAAAACAACACTGCACCTCTCTCCCAACCCACGAAGCCCGAACCCATTCGGGCTCCACGCTTTCCCCCCGCGCCAAGCCTACTACGTGATTTCTGAATCCCAACTCTTTCCTCACCCCTGTGGAGACTTCCCGGTTTTCCCAGTCTGGGGCGAGAGCCTCCGGCCCAAAAGCCGGTGCAGAGACCCCTCCTCGAACAGCTAAGGTGGCCGCCATCTTCCTCTTCTACTGCTGCCACAAAGCAACTGTCGTAAAGCGCTCCGTCACTCCCTGTAGTAGCTCTCCGAGGCCTTCTGGGAAGGAAGCGGGGCTGAGGTTGACGGCAGAAGGGAAAACGGACCGCCCGGTTGCGACAGTGGACGCTTGACGGCAGTGTGTCAAGTTACAAAAAAAAAAAAAAAAAAAAGAGGTGGGTACGGGGAGGGAAGGCGGGGCGGAGCCTCTTCTCTTACTGAGGCTTGCTGGAGCCCTGAGGCTAAAGATAGTTGTAAATGCGGCCCAACTTTATGAGATTTGTGTGTGTGAGTGTGTGATTTTTTTTGCTTTTGTTTTTGGTAACTCGATTGTGTGGTCTGGAGTATGAAGGTTTTGTAGATGATAACGTTGTGTCGCGATGTCAAAAGGGTGGCCACGCCTGATTGGTGTCCTGGTTCCAAGAGCCTCAAGATAGAGTAAAGATTGGAATGATCGGGGCATGTTTTCATCCCTCTTGGTCACAAACTTAGCAGTGTGTGTTAGGAGTTGATTTTCTGGGTCTTTTGAAGAAGCTATAATTGTTTTCTGGATCATCTGTCCTACTTGACAACCACACCTGACGTTTCTGAGGGTTTCCACTTTCATGCATTATCACCGGTGTAATATCTGTATCTGTATCTCTATCTATCTATCTATCTATCTATCCATCCATCATCTATCTATTATTATCTTTTTTTTTTAAACTCCCCCTCTGTATTATATTTTTCAATCATGGCCATTCTAGTGCATGTGGATGCAATCTTGTGATTTTGATTGTTTTTCCCGAATAATTATTAGTTAAGCATATTCCTATGGCTGTGAGCCATTTGTGTATCTTCTTGGAGCAATGTCCATTCGAAGTCTGCCCATTTTAAAAAGGGTTACTTTGGGTTGGGGATTTAGCTCAGTGGTAGAGTGCTTGCCTAGCAAGCACAAGGCCCTGGATTCGATCCTCAGCTCAAAAAAAAAAAAAAAGGTTACTTAGGGGTTGGAGCACTGACTGCTTTTCCAGAGGACCCTGGTTCAATTCCCAGTACCCACATAGTAGCTCACAGCTGTCTGTAGTTCTAGTTCCAGGGGCTCTGACACCCATGGCAAAACACCAATGCACATAAAATAAAAATAAATAAACTTTAAGAAAGGGTTAGTTGGTGTTTTTATTGTTGTGTTATAAGTGGGTTTTGTTTTGTTTTGTTTTCTGAGACAAAGTTTCTCTATATAACAGTCCTGGTAGCCCTGGAACTAGCTCTATAGACCAGGCTAGCTTTGATATCTATCTGCCTGCCTCTGCCTCCTGAGTGCTGGGATTAAAGGTATCACCACCACTACTGGGCAAGTGGTGTGTTTTTGTTGTTGTTGTTTTGGGTTTTTGAGACAGGGTTTCTCTGTAGTCCTGGAACTCACTCTGTAGACCAGGCTGGCCTCAAACTCAGAGATCCACCTGCCTCTGCCTCCCAAGTGCTGGGATTAAAGGCATGAGTATTATTTTTTTTATATATTTTAGGTACTAGAAACATCAGACATATGATTTGCAGGTATGTTTCTACCATTTGATTACAGCAAAAGTTTTAAATTTTGGGCAAGTAAAATAGCTTGGCCAGTAAAGGTGTCCCTCCCACAAGGTGGAAGGAGAGAACCAACTCCTGAAAGTGGTCTTCTGACCTCCACACACAATCACTGTGGCTCAAATGCACCCTCCCCTCCCCCAACAAATAACTAAATGTTAAAAAAAAAAAGTTTTACATTTTGGTGAAGTCAAATTTATTCTTTTTTTTTTTTGGTTGTGTTTCTTCATTAATACCCCAAAACCTTTGCATCAATGCTTGGCTTTCTAAGATTTTTGTTTAGCTTTTGCTTTTGTTGCTGGGTTTAAACCCAGAACCTTGTGCATGCATCCTAGGCAAGCACTCTATCACTAAGCTCCATCCCCAGGACTCTTTACTTTTTTTATTTTAAGGAAGGATCTCCCTAAATTGCCAAAGCTAGCTTTGAACTTATCTGTAGCCCAGGCAGGCACTGTGGTTGTTAAATTGTTAAGCCTCCCAAGTAGCTGAGATTGCAAGTCCCTGCTACCAGGCTTGGCTTTTCTGATTTTTTTTTTTTAAGATAGCATCTCATGTAGCCTCAAACTTGCTGTGTAGCCAAGGTTGGCTTTGAACTCCCGATCTTCCTCCCTCTACATTCATTTTGTTGGGATTATAGGTAGGTTGTCATGCCCACACTGCTTTTTTTTTTTTTTTTTTTTTTTTTTTTTTTTTTTTTTTTTTTTTTGGTTTTTCGAGACAGGGTTTCTCTGTGTAGCTTTGCGCCTTTCCTGGGACTCACTTGGTAGCCCAGGCTGGCCTCGAACTCACAGAGATCCGCCTGGCTCTGCCTCCCAAGTGCTGGGATTAAAGGCGTGCGCCACCACCGCCCGGCCCACACTGCTTTTTGTTTGTTTGTTTTTCTCGAGACAAGGTCTCACCATGTAGCTCTGGCTGTCCTGAAACTCGCTCTGTAGACCAGACTGGCCTCGAACTCGCAGAGATCTGCCTGCCTCTGCCTCTATAGTGCTGGGACTAAAGTCGTGTGCCACCACTGTCCAGAACCCACCCTGCTAATGTGGGTGATGAGGATCCAAACTCTGGTTCTCACTTCAAGACAGGGTGACAATTAAGTTAGTTCATTAATCCAAGCGATACGTAGGTTGATTTAGACAAAGAAACGTGGGGGAAATGTGGGGAATGGTCAGATTTTCACAGATTCAATGTTGGTGTAGTGAAGGTCAGTTTAACAAGATTTTGGGTCTGAAGACCTGGAAAAATAGAATTCCTTACTGAGCTAACAAGACGACAAAGGGAATATTTTAGGAGAAGAAGGCATTAGAAACTCAGTCTGAACCTGTTAGGTGTGCTATGCCTAGTTGACATCCCAATGGAAATGCTGAATAGCCAGTCGGATATATAGAATTCAGAAGAAAGCAGATTTGAGGTACAATTTTGGAGTTAGTATATGAAATGGTCAACTCTTTCTTTTTTTTCTTTTTTTTTTTTTTTTTGGTTTTTCGAGACAGGGTTTCTCTGTGCAGCTTTTGAGCCTTTCCTGGAACTCGCTTTGAAGACCAGGCTGGCCTCGAACTCACAGAGATCCACCTGCCTCTGCCTCCCAAGTGCTAGGATTAAAGGCATGCGCCACCACCGCCCGGCCGGTTAACTCTTTCATGTTCACGAGTATGGGAGAGACCAAGGAGACCTTTGATAGACACTTCGTGGAGCCAGTGCCTGTTTGGTGTGAGGCATGATGCAAAGCTTCAGGTTGGAGACAGAGAACCCAAAAGGAGATGTCCTTCTGGTGGAACTCAGGTGGGACGTGTTGCGTTTGCTGTGTGGAGCTCGGAGGACAGGTCTGGACTGGAGGCTTGGTGTAGGGCTGTTAACTGAAGGTTGGGAGTGACTGAAACAGACTCTGGGGAATATGAGCGGATCAGACGCAGAGAACAGGGATAACACATCTTCCCACATTCCCCGCCGCCCCCTTAAGCTAGCTCTAAGTCATCACACACAACGCCCTATGTCGACAGCTACTAAAGAATTCTTTATTTTTCATTGCTTCTTCCAGCTTCGGGAGGCTGAAGATGAGAGGATCATACACCACGCACTCGGCCCTGCTGGGGGCGGGCCTTAACTGTGGTGACGTCACGGAGGAGGACGGCTACCCAGGGCGCCCGGTCCTCGGTGAAACCCCGGTGCGTCGATCCTTCCCTACAGCCGTGCCTTCCTGGTCAGTCCCCGGACACCGCGGTCATCAAGCCAGCTGGAGCAGGCCGTGGCCGGCTAGCAGGCCCTGGGTACGGTTGTAGACGTCCTCCAGGACTCGGGCGGCCCGGGCCAAGGCAACCCGCGCGTCTGCCTCTCTGGCTCCGGGACACGCCAGCTGGAGCAAGCGGCCGCGACTCGGGAGGGCGAGGAGGGCCAGGCGGGCGGCCTGACGGATGAGCCAGGGGTGGTGCGCGGCCAGGGCGGTGCTGTAAGCGTCCCCGCACTGCACGCCCGCGTCCGGACCTCCGAGCGTCCCTGTCGCCACCCGGTGGAGGCAGAGCTGGGACCAGCGCAGCGCGCGGTGCAGCAAAAGCAGCGTTCGAGAGCCCGAGGACCCGGCTGGGACCCGGGGCGCGGTCCCCGGCCGCTCCAGCAGTCCTGCTTGCCGCTCCCACGTCGCCATAGTCGCCAGCGACGTGTAGTGCGAAGCCTCGGGGCCATGCACGCGAGCCTCGAGGGCGGTCACTTTGATGACGGCCTCACTGGTGGCGAAGGCGAAGACAGAGCCAAGGGGGGTTAGGAACCTGTTTGGTGGTGGAAAGGAGGTGATGACCGGAGAAAGAGCAGGGAATCATTTGGAAGACGGGCTTTGGGGAGGGAGATCACCCACCTGAGTAGTTCCCTCCATCCTGCCAGGTACTGAGACAATTCCACATCCCCTTCCGGGCTCATACAGGCCAGGAAGGGGCTCATCATGCGACCCAGCACCCCTTGAGGCCCCAGGCAGGGAGGCTCCTCCTTCTCCGGGACCACCAGAGGTCTCAACTCTGGACCGATCTGGCAGGTAGACATAAGAGATAGGTAAGACGTTCCTAACCTGCTAGGCCTACTTAACTATTGGGCTCTGAAAAAATTGCCCCTCGGGTTTAGCCAGGGTTCCTCCTGGTTATTCTTGGCATGTGAAGGGAGAGGGGAACAGAGAGGGAGGCGCCTCCTTTCATTAGCTTCTCAGTCTGGGTCCCTCCCCGCGCCCCTCCCCGTTTCCCTGTTCAGAGCTCTCAGGCTCTGGCCTTAACTCAAGCGTACCTGGGAAGGTAGCGGTCCCTCTGGGTTGCAGGACTGCATCCCGGGCCTGCAGCCTGTCAGGACACCCGAGGTGAACCGAAGCAAGGCCGTGAGGACTGGAGAAGGAGAAGGGGGCTTGAGTTCCCACAGGCGGGCCTGCTGGGTTCTCGGAGCCGGTAGCACAAGAGGCCGGTCGGGGAAGAGCCGCACACTGGCGTAAAGAAGTAACAGCGTGAAGAAAGCGAACGGAATCGCGTGGCAGAACCAGCGTCCCAGGGCTGGGGGTGTCAGCGAGACCCCCATGACCGTCGCTGGCACACCTCACCTAGCTGGGTGGTGGCTTTTCGCTTCCCGTGGCGTCCAGAGGTGTAGATGGTTAATAATTAACCAATTAAGGCCCCCTCCCCTGTGTCCTTTGCCCCAGAGGTCAGACCCTGGGGTGAGGGACCTAATGAAGATCTGGGGGATTTGGCATGTGACATGTCTCTGTATTGCCTTTACATGTGGGGCTAGCCTGAAACAAGAGGCAGCCTCTTATGGGTCCTGCTTTAACCCTGGGCATGAATCCACTGTAAACTGAGGGTAATGGGTCTTTGTAACTCTCATGTGAGGATCAAGTGGAAGCATTGGAAGTGGAAAAGCTGATCACCGTTGCCCAACAGATCTTACTTGCTGGGGTGAGATGGTAGGGCTGTAGATGCTCCCTTTACAGTCTCAAGACTTAATTTTTTAAGCTCCCCGTTAGTTTTTCCTTTATTAAATCAACCTTTACTCTCTACTTCACCGTGGCAAGCCCTATACTAGATTCCCCAGAATACAAAAGTGTTTTCACAGCTGGGCATGGTGGCCCAGGCCTTCATATAACCTTAGGTATTTGGGAGGCCGAAGTAAGAGTATCAAAAGTTCAAGGCCAGCCTGTGTAACTTATCTAGACTCTGCCTTAAATTTTTCTTAAAGTATAAAAAGGCATTCCTACTCCAATAACACTGTTTAGAGATGCTCAGAATGGCCCAGCATTTGATATACCATTATAGGTCTCCCTAAAATAAGGACTCTAACAAAAATGTCTGTTTGGAACCCCTGGTAACAGAATTGTTAATTTTTATTCCAAGGAGTGTGAGAAAGCAGCAAAATGCACATGTGGTGTGTGTCCAGGCAGATTTTGAAGAGTTTGTGCCATGAGACCTAACGTCCTCATGACGTTGCCTAAAACAACATCAATAAAAATGTTAGCAGGGTATTCAGTGATTCCACCGTGATAAATGTGTTCATGAAGGTTCTAGTGTTTTCCTAATTGAGGAGCAGAAAACCACTGTGAGAGTGTTGAAAGCACAAATACAGAGTCAGAAAGCTAAAAAAAATTAAGCCCTTTTTCCCCCCTTCAAGACAGGGTTTCTCTGTGTAGCTTTGGCTATCCTGGAACTCACGATATAGATCAAGCTGTCCTCGAACTCACAGAGATCTGCCTGCCTCTGCTTCCTGAGTACTGGGATTAAAGGCATGCATCACCATGCCCCACATCTCAGATTGGGTTTGAACTTTCTATCCTCTGACCTTAGCTTTCACACACTGCGATTATACACAGGCTTAATCCACTAGGCCTGGCCAGGCACCTTACTTTTCTCGGTCATCTTAGGCATTTAGAATATTGCTTGCACCGAATGCATTATAAATAAACAAATATTCATTAAAGAAACAAGAATGTATATGAGGCCAGTAAATCAGCCCTGGTGCCCCCTGACAAATTTAGCCAGGTTTTGTCTTCTTGTTTTGTGAATTAGGGGTCCATCTGCTAGTCATAGAAGGGAAGGCATTCTGGGAAAGGATGCAAAAATATCACCGAGCCGGGTAAAGGGGATAATATAATTCCAGAACCTAGGAGGCTGAGGCAGAAGGATCAAGAGTTCCAGGCCAGCCTGGGGTATACAATGAGCTCCAGGCCAGTCTTGGCTACATAGTAAACCCTGTCTTAAAGAATACATGAAGCGCGCCTTTAATCCCAGCACTTGGGAGGCAGAGCCAGGCAGATCTCTGTGAGTTCGAGGCCAGCCTGGGCTACCAAGTGAGTTCCAGGAAAGGCGCAAAGCTACACAGAGAAACCCTGTCTCGAAAAACCAAAAAAAAAAAAAAAAAATACAAAAAGCGGGCTGGAGAGATGGCTCAGAGGTTAAGAGCACTGGCTGCTCTTCCAGAGGTCCTGAGTTCAATTCCCAGCAGCCACCGTGGCTTACAACCATCTGTAATGAGATCTGGTGCCCTCTTCTGGCTTGCAGGCATACATGCAGGCAGAACATTGTATAAATAATAAATAAAAATCTTTAAAAAAAAAAAAAGAATACAAGAAGCAGAGGAAGAACAGCCGCATCTATTCTTAGTTATCTCAGTCCCTGTCCATAAAGTCTTAGAATTATTCCTGTCTCACGGAGTGTGGTGCCCCCTGCTGGTAATCCCAGCACTTGGGAAGCTGAGGCAGAGGGATCCGTGGAGAATTCAAGGTCCGTCTGAGCTACTATGCTGGATGTTTTATGTCAACTTGACACAAGCTAAAGTCATCCGAGAAGAGGAACCTCAATTAAGAAAATGTCTTCATAAGACCAGACTGCAGGCCAGCCTGTAGGACATATTCTTAATTAGTGATTGATGGGGGAGGGCTCAGCCCATTGTGGATGGTGCCATCCCTGGGCTGATGATCCTGGGGTCTATAAAAAAGACTGAGCCAGTGGCGGCGGCGGTGGTGGCACATGCCTTTAATCCTAGCACTCCGGAGGCAGAGGCAGGCGGATCTCTGTGAGTTCGAGGCCAACCTAGTCTACAGAGTGAGATCCAGGACAGGCACCAAAGCTACACAGAGAAACCCTGTCTCGGAAAAAAAACCAAAACAACAACAACAACAACAAAAAACAAGCAAAAAACAAAACAAACAAAAACAAAAAAAAAAAACGCAGACCGAGCATGTCACGGGGAACAAGCCAGTCAGTAGCACCCCTCCATGGCCTCTCATCTGCTCCTGCCTCCAGGTTCCTGACACACTTGACTTCCTGTCCTGACTTCCTTCAGGGGAAGTGTAAGCCAACTAAATAAACCCTTCCTCCCAAACTTGCTTTTTGGTCATGGTGTCTCTTCACAGCAATAGAAGCCCTGACTAAGACAGCGACCCACTCTGGGTACGTCTGGTGAACAAGGCTCTCAAAGGATCAGGGCCACGGACTTAAGAAGAGCTTTTCCAGCCCCTACACCTCACAGGCTCTTGATCTACTAACTCTATGCTTTCCCACACCCTGTAAAGTTGCCCCTCGTCCTCGAACTGCCCCTGCCTAATCCTGTCCCTGGCAGACTTCCACTGGATCGCTACAGTCTCCAGCCTTGGCTCCCATTTCCAGTGCTGGGATTTTCCTCAGTTTACTGGGGGCAAGTCACCTGTCATTTCTGAGACCCAGCTCTCTCATTTACAAACCAGGAAATACAATTTCTGTCTTCTACAATCATTGTGAGGATTACATGAAATATGACTGCAAAGTGCCAATCACAGCTAGTGGTCTATAGTAAATATTCAGTAGGTGCTAATTCCAACTCAATGGCTTTCACTGCACCTCCTCCCCAAGCTCTTGGAGGCCTCTGTCTCCTGGAGCTGGGAATCAAATCTTCAGGGTTCCTGGAGCAGATTAGTTTTGAATGTCACTTAATCCTGGTCGTTCTTCCGTAACCTGAGCCATGAAAGGACAGGGCTGGTATAGACCGGCAACCTGAATTCTGATAGGGGCAGGGTTGATATAAACCCATGTAAGTGACCAGATTCATAGGTAATGCAGGATGGAGTTGCAGGCTGGAGCCAAGCTGCTGCTGCTGCTGCTGTGGGTGATATACTGTGGAGATGCGCAGAGAGTGAAAGAAGCACGATATGCATCGATTGTTGACGTGACCAACGGTGGGACCTGGGGTGACTGGGCCTGGCCTGAGATGTGTCCTGATGGATACTTCGCCAGTGGGTTCTCCATCAAGGTGAAGGCTCAGATCTGGGTCTAAAAGGACACAGATATGCCAGATTGCAGAGCTGAGAATGGCATCCCCCTCACTGGACCTCACTTCTCTCCTCCTTACCTAGGTGGAGCCCCCTCAGGGCATTCCTGGGGATGACACAGCTCTGAACGGGATCCGGCTGCACTGTACTCGAGGGAATGCCAAGCAAAACACCCATGTTGTGGAGTCTCAATCTGGAAGGTGGGAATTCGGGACCCCCTCCCCCCCCAAAAAAAGAGGTAGGATAGCATTTATCTAGCGTGTGTAAAGCTCTAGGTTCAATCCCCACTGGCCCAATGGAAGGGCACTCTGCTAGTGCAAAGGGACGCCCCGTGCCCTCTGTTACATTCCCGAGGTAAACTCTGTTACAGTTACGGAGGAGTGGGATGGAAGTCCACCCCTCTGTACTCAGGGAAACACAGGGGATTAGATCCAATCAGTCTGGTTTGGAAGTCCCCGGGTGGGTAGGAGGTGCTCACAGAACCAGTACAGCTTCCCTTCTCTTGTAGCTGGGGCTCATGGAGCGAGCCTCTGTGGTGTCCTGGCACCCACTTCCTAGTGGCTTTCTCCCTTCGGGTGGAACCGTTTTCATTTCCCGGGGACAACACTTCGGTGAACAACGTGCGCTTCCGTTGCTCGGACGGTGTGGAGCTGGAGGGGCCTGGGCTGAGCTGGGGAGATTATGGAGACTGGAGCAACTCGTGTGCCAAAGGTGTCTGTGGCTTGCAGACCAAAATCCAGAAGCCTAGAGGCCCCCGTGATGACACTGGTCTTAATGACGTCAGGATATTCTGCTGTAACTCCTGATGCTGTTGCTGCGGCCCACTCTCCCACTGGACCCTGCCAGTGCTGTGCTTCTTACTATTAAAGCTTCTTGGTCTTGGTCTTGGTTTTTGCTGTTGCTCGATTTAGAAATGAGAGAAGCTGCCTCCTGACTTTTTATGTATCTAAGTATGTATGTATGTATGTATGTATGTATGTATGTATGTATGTATGTATGATGTACACAGTCTGCATATACACCTGCAGGCCAGAAGAGGGCACCAGATCTCATTACTGATGGTTATGAGCCACCATATTGTTCCTGGGAATTGAACTCAGGACTGACCTCTGGAAGAACAGCCAGTGCTCTTAATCTCTTAGCCATCATCTCTCCAGCCCCCCTTGCGTCCTTCTTGACCCTGCATAGATCAAGGTCAGTGTTCAGGTTTGGCTTCAGGAGTTGTAGGTCACATAGTTCAGAACAAAGAACTTAAATACATAATTTTTTGGACTTTTGGCTTTCTGAGGACTGCAGATACTATGCTCCTTTAAGAGCATGAGCTGTCTCCCTTCTGAACTGATGTATCAATGACTTCAGATTAAGGCGTGGAATGGAAGTCCCCACCTCTGTACTCAGGGAAACTCCGTGATTGGATCCAATTTATCCCTTATTGGTAGCATCTGGTGTGGAAGTCCCCAGGTTTGAGTTGGCCAGGTGGGGTCTGCATCTGGTGTGGAAGTCCCCAGGTTTGAGTTGGCCAGGTGGGGTCTGCATCTGGTGTGGAAGTCCCCAAGTGGGTAGGAGGTGCCCACAGAGCCAGTGCAACTAATTAGATGACAATACAATGACTTTACATTTTAATTCTCTAGAGCTTCGAGACTAAAGAATCTTTTCCCATAGTTTCTTCTGCTCCCTCTCCATCTCCCCTCCCCTTGCAAATTCCAAAAAGTGGCTTTTCTTTTCTTTCTTTCTTTCTTTTTTTTTTTGAGACAGGGTTTCTCTGTTTCTCTGTGTAGTGTTGATGCCTGTCCTGGACCTCGCTCTGTAGACCAGGTTGGACTTGAACTCACAGAGATCCACCTGGCTCTGCCTCCTGAGCGCTGAGTTTAAAGGCATGTGCCACTGCCGCCCAGCCCAAATATGGCTTTTTTAAACAGAGATTGCCATTGAAGACTTAGTCTTTCCACGTAGTTTTCTCTGTCTGGAATCTCCCAGGTATCCATATTCAGAATGAGACTTCCCTTATCATGACAAGTATTTCTACCCACCAGCCAATGCTTATCTCATTATCAACATGTTTTTAAAAATGTTTATTGAATAAAAAAATTAATAATAAAAAAAGGAAGGACATGGCTGCTCCTGGGTATGGTGGAGGAGAAGGTTTATTGTAGATAAAAGGGAGTGCATAGGCAGAGACAGAGACATCTGGGAGAGTCCAGAGGGCACATGACCCAGAGTTGGGCCACGGGAAGAGAGTGGGGAGGGGAGGAGAGAGGGGAGAGCCAGACCAAAAGGCCAGGAGGGTAAAAGGAAGACCAAAAAAAAGGGGGGGGGTAACCAAAATGGCTGGATTATATAGGGAAGGGCAGCTGGGAAAAGGGCAGCCTAGCCCCTGGGCTGGAGAGGCTTAGGGTAGGGGGTGGGGTATGCTAGCCATACCCTGTATGTAGAAACTGAGGGATGCCAGGAGAACCTGGCAGCCAGGTCCACTTTGATATGTTAAATAGGCAACCTCAGTCATTTGTACAGGGTTTGAGATCTAACATTTACCAGCAACTGAAATAATCCTTCACTTTAAAAAGAAATTGCCAGCCTGGTGGTGGTGCACACCTTTAATCCCAGCACTAGGGAGGCAGAGGCAGCGTCATCTCTGTGAATTTGAGGCCAGTCTGGTCTACAGAGTGAGATCCAGGAGAGCCAGGAATACACAGAGAAACCTCATCTTGAAAAACCAAAAAAAAAAAAAAAAAAAGAAAAAAAAAAAAAAAAGAAAAAAGAAAGAAATTGCCAGTGGCTGGTGTAAGTGAGACAGAGAAGCAAACAGAAGTTATAGGTGTGTGTGTGTGTGTGTGTGTGTGTGTGTGTGTGTGTGTGTGTGTGTGTGTGTGTGTGGTCTGACTGTGAGCAGGGTGTGTTGTTTTCAGTACCTGGAAATATTTTGTTTCTGCAGGTGAAGTGGAAGGGTCAGGCTGGGGCTAAGCTGTTCTTTATGGCTTGGGGCTCTTTGCCCAGTACAGCCTGACTCAATTCCTCCTGACCTCCTGACCTGAGGCTATTACCCAACAGTGGGAAGGAGTGAAGTGAGGACTCAGTAGGTAAAGGTTCTTGGTGCCAAGCTGGAGGACCTGAGTTTGATCTCCAGAAGACACATGGTATGAGAACTAACTCCCACATTATTCCCTGACACACACATAAATGTAAAGTCAATTAATTAAAAATTGCTCGTTTTTCATCATTGGCCCATTAAATTCCTTGAGAGCACAGAATTTCATTTTCAGAACAATAACTACTTGTTAAGAAAATAACAAGCAGGGGGTGGGGGTACAAATAGAAACAGAAGCTGAGAAATGTCTGAAGGCCCATGCACACTCTTTCCAAAAGGGTAATCAGAACTGGGGAAGGGTGCTGGGGCGGTTTATACCACAAAGAATATCGAACAACAAAAGCAGTTTATTCCGGCTAATCAGGGAGTGGAAGGACCACTCAGACTGCCACAAATGAGGTATTATGAGTGGTCCATGGAACTCAGTGATCTTCGCCCTGCAAGAAGAAAAGAGTGAAGAGGCAGGCCAAGAACAAACCGAATCCGCCCCCGCCCCCCAACTCCACCCCGTGCGTTCCCACCTTTTTCCGGCAATCGCCACACAGTACGCCAAAGGTCGCATTCACCAGCTGTATTCCACACAGCACTATTTCCAGACTCGAGGCGACCACCAGCAGAGAGAAGAGTGTCACGTTCCAGGGTACCACGTGAGGTGGCGCCTCGCATAAATCCCACAGAGTATTGTTGCGCAAGTAAGAGCCTCTGTGGATGGACAGGGTCACTGGAGAGAAGCTGATCACACAGCAGGCCCCACCATCACCCAGGGCAAGGGTCTACTAAGATCTGCAAAGGGCCCGATGGGCCACGTGGAAGGGACTCTCTAGAAGCTCGGTCTGGTCCGTCATTTCTGGAACACGTAGGAAGGGCAGGTGGGGAGAGGCACAGGACGGGGGACACAAATACAGAGAAGGACTTACTGGGTTTCTTGGAAGTGGTAGTCCCACTTGTTGTTAATTAAGCATTTGGGTCCGTTTCGGAGCCCAGTTCCCGACACGGAGAGGCAGTAGATGGCACCAAGCATCCCAAAGGCAGAGGAGAAGACGGAGCGAAGCATCTAGAGCCGGGGTGGAAAGGTAAGGTGAGTAGGCCCGCCGCCTCCCTTGGAGGGCCACCCGTGCCAAATTCCTCCCGCGTATTGCAGTACTTCTGTTCAGCTTGCCTAAAAATTCATTTCTTTTTAAACTCCAGGTTTGAAGTTAAGCGAATCCTAAAAGTCATCTACCACAGGGGTTCACGGGGCTTCTAGGTCCCTCTGGTCAGGTCCATTTGAGACCCAAGACTGGGAGTGAGGTAGCACCCGAGACCTGCTTGTACGACGGTGCTTTGGGGGGAAGCAGTCAAAAGCCAAACGTCTTAATTTGGTTCTTACCCTGCAGCGATTCCCGCAGCAACCCGCGCCGCAGCAGCCCTTGCCCCCTGCCCGGACTGCGGCAATTCCTGGACACAGCACCTGTGGGATGAGAGTTGTTGGTGATGATAGCATTCTCCTAGATCCTCCAGGCTGTCCTTGCATGGCCCATCTCCTCAGGGAAGCTGCCCATGATGCCCTCAGCCCTTTGGACTACAAAACCTTATCTATACTTCTCTGGATCATTGTTGGACTCAACCTTAATTTATCATTATTTATATGCCTGACTTATCTCTCTCCAGATTGTAGCTTCCTGGAGGGTTGGGTCCAATATACTATACCTATCTTAGATGAAAGACCATCAAACATTTGGGCGAGGGGGTGGCAATATTATATGTTCCACACACATATAGTCGCATGATAGGGACCTACTGAAGGGGAGTCAGGACCTTCTTCCCACTCTATGAACGGATTGCTTTCTCAGGATATCCGTTTTGTCTCTTGGAAAGTAGATCTGCAGGACCTATCTCCAAAGACTGTTCTCAGAATTTAATGAGACAGCAGGATGAATTTATGTCATGATAGGCTGAGAGAACGCCCATGCTGATACGTATCTTCAACAGTACGATAGGACATGGAGCGGGAACTGTGGTCGAATGGGTTAGGATTCGCACAGAGATTCTGGTGTGGATGGCAGGGTTTCCTAAGAGTCAACTTCTAATCTTTTTTTTTCCTTCTTGTATCCTTTATTATGAAATACATACCCTCCCAGGGAACCGATCAGCTGTTCCCTACCCTAATAGTCACTTCCAGGGACCTAGAGAGCCATACCAAACCCCCTGAAGGACATGCTCATTTGAATGCCTTAGTTCACTCAGCTTTGGCGAGCCTCATGGTAACCCCACAACACCCCCCAAATTCATCTGCCTTTTGTCTTTCTTGTCTTCATCAGTGGAAAAACACCCACCAAGTCACCTGGGCTGGAAGATTTCAATCCTCCTATACCAGGGCTGACTTCAAGTCTTCTGTGCTTTGCCTTGGTGGCTTCTAAATCTTTCAGTCCTTTTTTTCTTCTTTCACACACTCAGCCCCTACTCCCCTTCCACGAGGAAGATGTTCTCTACCTCCCTAATAGATGCTCATCATTCCTCTAGCCTCTGCCTCTGCCTCCTGAGCACTGGGCTTAAAGGCACATGCCCCAGGCCTGGAGAGCATTGCCCTTTTGATTTACCGATTTTTGTTCATTTATTTGTTGAGAGAGTGTCTCACTCTGTAGCCTGGGTTGTCCTGGAATTCACTATGGAACCCATGCTGGTCTTGAACTTGCAACAGTCCTTTTTGCCTCAGCCTCTCAAGTGCTAGAATTACAGGTCTTAGCCACCACATCTGACTCTATTTGAAAAAAAAAAAAGATTCAATGGGGGCTGGAAAGATGGTTCAGTGGTTAAGAGCGCTGACTGTTCTTCCAGAGGACCTGAGTTCAATTCCCAGCACCCACATGGTAACACACAACCATCTGTAATTCCAACTTCAGAGGCTCTGATGCGCTTCTGACCCCTGTGGGTACCAGGCATGCATGTGATGCACACATGCAGGCAAATATCCGTACATATAAATTTAAAAAGTTTTACTTTTTATTTTTTGTTTTATGTATCTGTGTGAGTGCCTGCGTGTATGTATGTATGTGTATCACATGGGTGCCTGGTGTCCCTGGAGACCAGAAAGTGTGTCCCTGCCTGGAACTGGAGTTATAGGCAGTATTGAGCATCCATATGGGTGCTCTGCAAGAGCAAGCGCTTTATTTATTTATTTATTTATTTATTTATTTATTTATTTTGAGACAGCATCTCTCTATGTAGTCCTAAAGCTCAATATGCAGGCAAGGCTGGCCTTGAACTCACAGAGATCCACCTGCCTCTGCATTCCAAGTGCTGGCATTAAAGGTGTTCGTCACCATGCCCAGTAGCAGCCGAGTGCTCTTAACCACTGAGCCATCTCTCCAGCACCATCATTCCCCTTTTAAAGGAAGGGTCTCGGGTTGGGGATTTAGCTCAGTAGTAGACAGAGCGCTTGCCTAGCAAGCACAAGGCCCTGGGTTCAGTCCTCAGCTCTGAAAAAAAAAAACAAAAAAAAAAAACAAGAGTCCTGGGGTAAATAAATGTGGGGGCCAGTCCCCAACAGGGAAGGACTCAATAAAAAAAAAAAAGGAAGGGTCTCTCTCTGCTGCCTCTTCCACAGGCTGTAAGCTCTCAGTTCTCCTGCGTTCGTCTGCAGACAGCTGAGAGCCAATGCAGTCTTGCATGCTCATAATTTCAGGGTTTGGGAGGAGGGAGATCCAGGACCCATACTTGGTTACGTAGTGAGTTCAAGACACACTGGGTTTCATGTGACCTTGTCTTAAAAACCAAAAAGAAAAAAAAGGTGGGCCTAGTGATGCCTGTCTGCAGCCCTAGCATTTAGGAGGTAAAGGGGTCCAGGGGTTCAAGTCCATCCTTGGCTGCACAGTAAGCTTAAGGTGAGTCTGCTATGAAACCTTGCCTCAAAACAATAACAATAAAAAAAATGTTGGATTTGGGGCAAACATCTTTAAATCTAGCGCTCAGGAGAAAGACGCAGAGGCAGAAGGATCTCTGTGAACTTAAAGCCAGCCAGTCTACATAGTGACTTCTAGGCCAGTCAGGGTCACACATCCATCAGCTCAGAGAAACTTAAATGTTTCTGTTTTGTTTTGTTAGAGATAGAGTCTTACTCTATAAAGTAGGCTGTCCTTTAACTCACTATGTAGCCCAGGCTGGCCTCGAACCCTAAACCTATAGTGACCTACCTACCTCAGTCTCCCAAGTACTGAGATTATGGATGTAAGCCACAATGCTTAACATACACATTAATACACACACACACACACACACACACACACACACACACGGTCTCTCTCAGAGCCCAGCCAAGGGCCAGCCTGACTTACAGCTACAGAGTGAATTCCAGGCTACCCAGAGAAATCCTATCTTATAAACGGAAAAAAAAGAAAAGATTTTTTGCTAAACATGGTGGCACATGCCTTTAGTCCCACTCGGGAGGCAGAGGCAGGAGGAGCTCTGTGAGTTCCAGGTCAGCTAGGGCTACATGGGGAGACCCTCTCAAAAAATAAAAGGATTGTTGTTAAACACAGGTTACACACAGGCGTTGAGCGTGAGGGAAAAGACAAATAGACAGTAGTACATGCATTTGAGCAGCACAGGGTTCCCAAGAGATTTTTACTTTTTAAAATCCAGGTATTGGGTTCCCTTTCTTGAGCTCCTAGGCTCAAGCAATCTCCCTGCTGTAGAGACCAAGTGCAAGGGACTACAGGCAAGCGAGTGGTTGGGTTCTTGGTCTGGGTGCTGCATACATTATCATGCGTACTTTGTGAAAAATCCAGTGAGCCAGGAGTGTAGTTCAGTGGTGGAGTTTGTGCTTAGCTTGAAAAGCCCGTGGGTTCCAACCTGGTGGTCCTCATCCTAGAGTTTTGTTTGTTTGGCTTTTGAGACAGGGTTTCTCTGTGTAGCCCTGGCTGTCCTGGAACTCGCTCTGTAGACCAGGCTGGCCTCAAACTCACAGAGATCCACCTGCCTCTGCCTCCTGCGTGCTGGAATTGAATTTAAGGTGTGCTCTGCCACCGCCGCCGCCGCCGCCACCGCCACCACCACCCCCGCTCCCGGGAGGTCACCATATTGATGCCGAACTTAGTGCGGACACCGGATCGGCATAGCGCACTACAGCCCAGGACTCCTGAACTCAAGCGCACGCCTGTAGTCCCAGCTACTCGGGAGGCTGAGACAGGAGGATCGCTTGAGTTCAGGAGTCCTGGGCTGTAGTGCGCTATGCCGATCGGGTGTCCGCACTAAGTTTGGCATCAATATGGTGACCTCCCGGGGGCGGGGGACTACCAGGTTACTTAAGGAGGGGTGAACCGGCCCAGGTCGGAAACTGAGTCAGTTGTGGGCTCCCACAGTAGAGTGATGCCAGAGGGCCAGGGGAGGGAGCTGCTATCGGATAGTTATCTCCTTTTAGCTAATAAAGATGTGGCCAACAGAGGGGACCAAAGTGCAACTTCTCCCAGAGAATTTTAAGAGTCAGCTGTGCCAAAGATGGGAGACTGTGCCAGGTAGAGCTCTTGTCTTTATCCCTTGAAGATGACACGCCGCGAGGTTAACCATCCAAAAGTTCCCCCGAATGGCCAGGCATGGTAGCACACACCTGTACTTGAGAGGTTGAGGCAGGAAGATTTCAAGTTCTAGACTGGCCTGGGTTCTATATAGTGAGTTCCAGGCTAGCCTGAGGTACAATCGGGACATTGCCTCTAAATAAGTAAATAAACAAACAAAAAGTTAAAAAGAGAGAAAGAGAGAGAGAAATTCCCTAAATGAGAGGGAGTTGGAAGATGGGGGGGGGGGGCGCGGAAATCTAGGATATTTGTGTCTCTCCTCCACCCTCCCCACCCCCCCACCTCCACCCCCGCTTTTTTTTTTTTTTGGTTTTTTCAAGACAGGGTTTCTCTATGTAGTTTCGATGCCTGTCCTGGATCTCGCTCTGTAGCCCAGGCTGGCCTTGAACTCACAGACCTGCCTGGCTCTGCCTCCTGAGTGCTGGGATTAAAGGCGTGCACCACCACCACCCAGCCTCAATATTTTTTGTTTTTATTTTTTTCTGTGTAACCCTGGTTGCCCTGAAACTTGCTCAGTAGAGCAGGCTAGCTTCAAACCCAGAGGTCCACTTGCCTCTGGAGTGCTGGGACTAAAGGTGTGTGCACCACCATGCCTGGCTCTTGTCTCACTTTTAATAGATCTTAGTCTGCCAGAGGACTGGGACAGCTACTCTAAAATACTGACCTAGGTCCAGGATTCTTATCCTCGACACTGACGGGGATCCTGGAAGGTGGGCTGAGAAGGGATGCCCCGGAAGAGAGGGAAAGCAACATGGAGCTGGCTGGTGGAGTGACTGAGCCGAGCTGTCAGCCTGGGCTAAGGTTATTCAAAGTACCCACCCTCGCCAGTTATACCACTGTCCTGATAAACTCCCACACAACCAGCTTCTCCTTCTGCTTCTACCCTCCCCCGTAAGGAGGTTTTCTCAGCATGTGCTCACAGGTAGAACTTGCTCCCACCTAGTAGAAAAGCTCTTCTTCCTCCCATTCCCCTCAGACACTCAGCTCAGGACCCTAGAGCTACTCCAGGACCTTCTACAGAATGCTTAGGGTGTGTGAGCAGATGGACAGGCCCCTGGTCCCCACCAAGCCCTTGCCACACCCTCCAGAGCAAACTGCTCCTTCCCCCTCCTTTCCTCTCTGTCCTGTCACCAACCGTCCCTTAGCTGGTACCCAGGTCCCTGGCCGATGCTCCAGCATTCTCACCATCAGGCCCCCTCCAATGAAGCCACCCATGAGCCAGACTTGCAAGCTGAGGTTGCTGTCGGTCCAGGTGGTCTTCCCATCAGGTACCAGCAGGAGGGCATTGGCCACGATGCAGATCAGGGAGAGAGGGATGAGGGAGAGCCCCAGACAGCGAGCACACTTTCCTGTACACATGTCAGAGGCTTCAGGAAGGGCAGGCGGCGGCGGCCAGTGAAAGTAAGCGAGAAGTGTCAGGGTGCAGAGCAAACTGGGCTGGAGCTTGGAGCAAAGGTCTGAGAAGAGGAGGGGCAGAAACTGGTAGAATCACAATGATAAGAGAGGCCTGGAGGCGGTGCAGGGGCTAGAGCCGGGTGAGCAGAAGAGGAGGATGTGGTGGTAGGAGATATGGGAGCTTGTCCCACAAAGGAAGTGGACTGGGGTCAGCGTCTTCTTCTTTGGTCTGTACACACCTTTCCACAGTCCTTCCTCATCTACTTGAAGACTCAGTTGAATCCTTCACCTCTGGAAGTCTCAACTGTTTCATTTGTAAAAAAAAAAGGTTGAGCGAAGCCCCTTGCCTTGAGAGCTAGTTGTAAGGATTCAGTGGGACAAGGTACAAAAATCTGTCACCAAGGAAGCACAGGACACATGTATGGTGGCCTCATTATTTCTGTCCCACGGGGAGCCAGGCAGAAATAGCCTGTGACTTTAGCTATTCAGGAAGATCTTGAGTTTGAGGCCTACCTGGGTTACATTGCAAGGCTTTATAAAAACAAAACAACAACAACTAAAAAAAGGGATGGTAATGACTTCTTGTCTATTTGTTTCTTCTTTTCAAAAAATTTGCTTTGTTTTGTTTTCTCAAGACAGGGTTTCACTGTGTAGCCTGTCCTGTCCTGGAACTCACTCTGTAGACCAGGCTGGCCTCAAACACATAGAGATCCACCTACCTCTGCCTCTCCAGTGCTGGGATTAAAGGCATGTGCTATTATCACCCAGCTCTCAAATTTTGTTTATTCAACTTTTTCTGTTTCTCAGAGTGGACTTAAGCAATCCATCTCTGGCCTCAGATGACTGTATGAACCTAAACAATCTCATTTTCTTTTTATTTAATTTCAGTTTTATGTATATGAGTATTTTGCCTGCACGTACATTTGTGAACTACTTCTGTGCCTGATGTCTGAAAAAAGCCAGAAGAGGGCATTAGATCCTCCAAGACTGAAGTTACAGGTGGTTGTGAGCTGCCATGTGGGTGCTGGGAATCAAACCTAGGTCTTCTGGAAGCAGCCAGTGCTCTTAACCACTGAGCCATCTCTTCTGCTCTTGGTTTTTTGTTTTTTGTTTTTTTTTTTGGTGTGTGTGTGTGTGTGTGTGTGTGTGTGTGTGTGTGTGTGTGTTTGAGACAGGGTCTCACAATGTAGACCGGGCTGGCCTTGAACTCACAGAGCTCCGCCTGCCTCTGCCTCCCAGAGTGCTGGGATTAAAGGCGTGCGCCACCACTGCCCGGCGAATCGTTTATTTTTAAGATTTATTTTTATTTTATGTATATAAGTGTTTTGCCTGCATGTATGTCTGCACACCATGCTCATGCTGTGCCGGAAGAAGCCCGAAGAAAGTATCAGATCCCCTGGAACTGGAGTTATATAAGGCTGCTAGCATCCCTGTGGGCGCTGTGAACTGAACCCGGGTCCTCTAGAAGAGCAATCAGTGCTCTTAACTGTTGAGTCGTCTCTCCAGCCCCTGCAATCATTTTGGATGCCTGAATTCCTTCAGCCCTTGCTTCCTTAGGCCCTTGTGGCAGAGAGCGTATGGATTCACAGTTTCAGGACTAAGCCCCGGATTGTGCCCTTGAAGAATTCACCCATGCCTGGTAGCATGTGGCCACGTCACAGAGAGATGAGGGTTACAGGAAATACTTCGGCACCTCACAAGGACACCTGACCACCGTGCCACAGGGAGCGAGGTGTCTAATCCGGGGCCTCTGTTGAATCTCCTGCCCAAAACACTGTAGACACGTGGGAAATGGAGAAAAATTAGGTGCCACTCAAAAATAAATGACAGAATCTTGGAGGAACCCCTGTCATCTGTGAGACAGGGGAGCTGGATAGAGATCAGCCATGAGGAATTTATCTCTTAAACGAGAGGGTGCCTGAAAAAAGAAAGTACTTTGAACCTTCCCCATCTGTCCCAGCTGTTTGCCTCTGACTCATAAACAATTACATGGTCATTAATATTTCCCATTGCTTCTGTTGGCTTGTTTAATGATTTAACAATATTTTCAGTGCGGAAGGCCGGAGGTAACAATGCTTGCTAATTTCAGCACCCAGGAGACAGAGACAGGATTCCTACAAGTTTGAGGTTAATCTGAGCTGCAAGTCAGTTCCTGGCCGGCCTGAGCTACATAGTGAGTTCCTGGCCAGCATAGTGAGTTCCTGGCCAGCCTGAACTACATAGTGAGTTCCTGGCCAGCCTGAGCTACATAGTGAGTTCCCACCCAGTTAGGGTTATGTAGTGTGATCTTGTCTCAAAGTAAACACAAAACAAAATTTCCATAGTGAAGGAAATTTCCACAGAAGGGAGGGCAGTGGGGAAGCAGATCAGTTTGAACAAGGCATCAAGACACAAATATATGAAAATATCATGACTAAAAGCATTACTTACTGGGTAGTGCTGAAGCACGCCTTTAGTCCCAGCACTCAGGAGACAGAGGCAGGCAGATATCTGTGAGTTCGAGGCCAGTCTGGTCTATAATTCGAGTTCCAGGATGGCCAGAGCTGTTGTACACAGAACCCTGTCTCAAAAAACAAACAGAAATACAAACAAACCCATTACTTGATATATCAACTTAAAAATTTTTTAAATGTGTTTCCATGGTGCTTCTGATATTTTCTGTCCTTTTCTAATTTTTATTCTTTTGCGCTCCTGGGGGCCCATTTTAAAGCCGAAACAGCCGTTATTTTTAAATGCTGTACATTATCCTTTAGCGGGTCACTCTGTCCTTCTCTGAGAAGCCTCGGACTGGCTGTGCTGTCTGCAGCCTCCTCCGAGGGGTTCTGTACAGATGCCTGAACAACTGGACCTTGTGAGCTGCCGTAAGGAGGGAGCTACTTGCTCTGACTCCTCCGCCCTCCCTGTGTTGACATCCTTTGACATGCCAGTTTGCAGCCCCTCCTGCTAGAAGCAGAATACACCTCTACCACTTGGGCAGAACGGAATGTGGGCGGAACCAACCGGATCTCAGTACCAGTACACATAAAACAAAAATAAATCATGGTGGTATTGTGTTCCCCAAAATATTGTGTATCCTAATAAACTTATCTGGGGTCAGGAACAGAAAAGCCACAATATTAAACATAGAGGTTAGGCAGTGGTAGCACACGCCTTTAATCCTAGCATTCCAGAGACAGAAATCCCTCTGGATCTCTGTGAGTTCAAGGCTGCATTGGAAACAGCCAGGCATGGTGACTCACGCCTTTAATCCCAGAAAGCAGCCTTTAATCCCAGGGAGTGGTGGTAGAAAGCAGAAAGGTTTATAAGGCGTTGAGGACCAGAAACTAGAAGCATTTGCCTGGTTAAGATTTGGTTGGTTAAGCATTCAGGCTTCCAGCAGCAGTTCAGCTGAGAGCCATTGGGATGAGGACACAGAAGCCTCCAGTCTGAGGAAACAGGACCAGCTGAGGATCCGACGAGGTGAGGTAGCTGTGGCTTGTTCTGTCTCTCTGATCTACCAGCATTCACCCCAATAACTGGCCTCGGGTTTGATTTTATTAATAAGACTCTCTAAAATTCCTGCTACAATAAATCTTAATCTTTTTTCAAAAATGAAGCACTGTATGGTGCCTTGTGTCTCTGTCATTGTCACCAGAGGAACATGCTGGGCCACCCACTGGTTTAAAAAAAAAAAGGTGTAAGACACAAGGAAAAATCCCTGGGCCAGTCTACATCAGCTGCCCTCTAGCCAACTCTTCCATGTGTGAGTGAAATAAATGCTTATATTCATATGTCATGAACACTATGAGTTTTTATTTTATTAAAAATATTCTGTGTGTGTGTGTGTGTGTGTATGGGTAAGAGTGCAAGTGTTCCACTGTACACTTGTGGAGAGGTCACATGGCAACCTCTGATGGGGTGTGGGGGTGTGGGTAAGAGTGCCAGTGTTCCACTGCACACTTGTGGAGGTCACATGACAACCTCTGATGGGGTGTGGGGGTGTGGGTAACAGTGCAAGTGTTCCACTGCACACTTGTGGAGGTCACATGGCGACCTCTGATGTCAGTCCTTGCTGCTGGCCTTGTTTGAGGCAGGGCCTCTTCCTTGTCACCACACATACCGGGCTAGCACGGACCTGTCTTCACTTCCCACTTGCTGTAGGAGCACCGGGGTCACAGGGGCATACTGCCACATCTGGCTGGGGTCACAGGGGCACACTGCCACATCTGGCTGGGGTCACAGGGGCACACTGCCACATCTGGCTGGGGTCACAGGGGCACACTGCCACATCTGACTGGGGTCACAGGGGCACACTGCCACATCTGGCTTTTATGTGGGTTCTAGGATTTGAACTCAGGTCCTGACATTTGCCCAGCAAGCCCGTTACCCACTGAGCCATCTCTCCAGCCCAGGCTTTTTTGTTGTTTGTTTGGTTTTGTTTATTTTTTGAGACATGGTCTCATATGGGAAAAGAGTGACAACTGATTTACTATGTAGCTGACTATGACCTTGAATTCTTTAAAAAAAATAAAATGCTTTACTTACCTCACATTTCTCTTGTGAAGATTTTATTTAAAGAGCATTTAAAAAGTAAGTCTTGAAGAAAGTATTCTTTTTCTTCCTGTAAAATCTTTCCATCTTGCCGGTAACAAACCACACTGCTGTAAAGCTTGGTTTAATCATTAACAGGCCTAATTTTGCTTCTGTCAGCAACGAAACTGCTAACCCTGATCAGAAGGACTGGAACTTAAAGGGAATTTCTCTCATCGCTTAGTCATCGCACACTGTCGCTGACGAAATAAGGTCTGGTGTATGACAGCCGGCATCCACGTAACTGCAGACAGCCACGGCCGTCTTCCGACCTCGCAGTGACTTGTTTGGAATATTAATTATTTAGGTGCCAACTCCAACAATGGTGCTGTCAAAGCTAGCAGTAAGACAGCATGGCCACAAAGTTATCAGCAGTAAGACAGCGTGGCCACAAAGTTAGCAGCAGTAAGACAGCATGGCCACAAAGTTAGCAGCAGTAAGACAGCATGGCCACAAAGTTAGCAGCAGTAAGACAGCGTGGCCACTAGGGTTTTTTTTTTATTTTTTTTTATTGTTTTTGAGACAGGGTCTCTACTATGTGGAACAAGCCAGCAAGGAGGAACTCACAGAGATCTACTTATCTCTCCCTCCCAAGTGCTGATTTTAAAGGCATGCACCAACAGGCTCGGCTCATGTTATTAATTGTGTGTGTGTGTGTGTGTGTGTGTGTGTGTGGTGTGTGTGTGTGCGTGTGTGTGTGCGTGTGTGTGTGTGTGTGTGTGTGTGTGTGTGTGTGTGTGTGTGTGTGTGTAGATCAGAAGACAACCTTGTATGTCATCTTCAGGAACATTGTTCACCTCCTTTGAGACAAGATCTCTTACTGGCTTGCGGCTCATTACTTAGACTAGGCTAGATCAGATGGCCAGTGACCCTCAGGGATAAACTTCCTCAAGCCTGGGATTATAAATGCAAACCACCATGCCCAGCATTTTAACGTGGGTTCTGGGGACTGAATGCATGTCTTAAGTACTTTATGCACTGAGCCATCTCTGCAGCCCCTCCATTATATTATTTCTCTCTCTCTCTCTTTTCCTTCCTCACTCTCCCCTTCCTACCCGTGTCCATGTCTGTGTCCGTGTGTGTGTGTGTGTGTGTGTGTGTGTGTGTGTGTGTGTGAGAGGGGGGGGGGGGTAGACCCAGGCCTCATATGTGTTAGGCATGCTTAGCCACTGAATCACACTGCTAGCCTTATTATCTCAAGCCACTCTCTATGGATGACATAACATTAATAAGGCATTAGTGAAACATTATAGAGATTTGGAAACATTTCCTCAAACATAGGAGAGATCACAACATCCAAAAGTGAACTCTGGAAAAATAATTCCTGTAGGATTCGGGAAACAGTTTCAGGAAGGACTTTGGTGAACGTGCTAGAATTCTGAAGGCAGAGCGGGAAAGAACAGGCAGAGGTGAAAGGCTCTGGCCTGTGGTTGGAGAAGGATGGACTTCATGAAAAACTAATACACAAAAAGAGATGGAAGTGTGGGTTGGAGAGATGGCTCAGCCGTTAAGAGCACTGGCTGCTCTTCCAGAGAACCTAGGTTCAATTCCCAGCACCCACATGGCAGCTCACAACTGTCTATAACTCAAGTTCCATGGGATCCTACACTCTTACACAGGCACACATGCAGGCAAAATAGCAACGCACATAAAAACAAACAAACAGCTGGGCGGTGGTGACGCACGCCTTTAATCCCAGCACTCGGGAGGCAGAGCCAGGCGGATCTTTGTGAGTTCGAGGCCAGCCTGGTCTACAAAGCGAGTTCCAGGAAAGGCGCAAAGCTACACAGAGAAACCCTGTCTCGAAAAACCAAAAACAAACAAATAACAAGAGGGAGAGACATACGCTCACATGGATGGATCAAAGAACAGGCTTGAGACTGAGAAGTGAGCGAGGAAGGACAAATTCACGAAAACTTTCAAATCTAGAGGTAAAGGACTAAAAGTTTACAACAAAGAAGCAACAAAAAGAAAAAAAAAAAAGCTGCACGTAGCCAAGTGCAGGGGCACAGGTAATTCCAGCACCCAAAGAGCAGAAGTTCATGGCCAGCATGGTCTACACAGCAAGTTCATGGTCAGCTTGGGCTACACAGAGACACTGTCTCAAAAACAAACAGAGAAAGCCAAAGAAGTTGGAAGTATGCAAAGTCAGAAAGGCTACTTAGGGGGCTGGGAGTACAGCTCCCTAAAGACAGCTCACAGAGAACGCGTAAAAAACCCTGGGAAATAAACGACACAAGACAAAGGGTAGTGTCTAAAGCTACGTCAACAGCAAAATATCTGTGACTCAATTATTATGTGCGTGTCTGAGTTTACCAGAGTCTGGAGTCACGTAACGGTGAGAGAGACCAGAACTCATTTCTGAGAAGGCTTGGGTTTGGGAACATCTCTGTGTTTCCTCTACTTGTGGGAAATGATCTTAACTCAGCAAGAGATGAAATGAAGTCAAACCCTCCAAATGGGGAAGTCTTGCCATAAGCTTAAATAATTTTTATAAACCTGGTTACAAAACTAGATTTTAATTTCCCACTTAAAAATATTTTAAAAGGGGGCTGGAGAGATGGCTTAGTGTTTAAGAGAATGTGCTGCTCTGCTCTTGTGGAGGATCTGGGTTCTGTTTCCAGCACCCACATGATGGATTGCAGCTCTCCACAATGCCAGTTCCAAAGGATCTGACCCTCTCTTCTGACCTCCAAAGGCACCAGGCATTCACATATATACATGCAGGCAAAATATGCATGCACATAGGATAGATAAACCTAATACATATATATTTTTTAATTTAAAGGACTGAAGAGATAACTTATTTGTAAAATGTTTGCCTTGCAAGCATGACTTGAGTTTTAGCTCCAGAATCCATATAAAAAGAGCTGGACTTGGGGCTGGAGAGATGGCTCAGTGGTTTAAGAGCGTTGACTGCTCTTCCAGAAGATCTGGAAGATTCTCAGCACCCACATGGTGGCTCACAGCTGTCTGTAACTCCAGTTTCCAGGGGTCCAGTGCTATTTTCTGGCCTCCCTGAGCACCAGGCAAACATGTAGTCTTCTTCTTCTTCTTCTTCTTCTTCTTCTTCTTCTTCTTCTTCTTCTTCTTCTTCTTCTTCTTCTTCTTCTTCCTCTTCTTCCTCTTCTTCCTCTTCTTCCTCCTCCTCCTCCTCCTCCTCCTCCTCCTCCTCCTCCTCCTCCTCCTCCTCCTCCTCCTTTTCCCCTTCCTTCTCCTCCTTCTTCTTTGAGACAGGGTTTCTCTGTATAGACCCAGCTGTCCTGGAACTTGCTCTGCAGACTAGGCCGGCCTTGAACTCAGAGATACCTGCCTCTGCCTCCCAAGTGCTGGGATTAAAGGCATGTGCCACCACCTGGACTCATTTTTTAAAATTTAGATTTATTTTATACATATGAGTGTTTTGCACGCACGTTTGTATGTGCATCGTGTGCGTGCCTGAGGGAGAAGTCAGAAGAATACAGTGGGTCCTCTGGAACTTGGCATCTAGAGTTACAGACGGTTGTGAGCCACCACGTGAGTGCTGGAGAGCACCCAGGCCTCCTGGAAAAGTGACGAGTGCCCCTAGGGTCTGAGTCATCGATCCAGGCCTCACTTCCGTCTTCTCTATTCCGGGCCTGGCGTGACGAAAAGAGAGCTTCTCTGCCGTGTCTTCCCTGACTGTAGTTGGAACCCTCTGAGACCACCAG
Source organism: Peromyscus californicus insignis (assembly GCF_007827085.1). Lineage (NCBI taxonomy): Eukaryota > Metazoa > Chordata > Mammalia > Rodentia > Cricetidae > Peromyscus > Peromyscus californicus. The sequence goes on from NW_026294551.1 coordinate 52,258,144, forward strand.
CCAGAGTAAGTCTCTCTTTCAGCTGCTTCCGCCATGAATTTCACCGTGGTGACCAAAGGTTACAGAAGTTCAGGGTGCAGTCAACGCCATGTTCTCTGCTGTGCCTCTTGGCGGTGCCAGCTTCATCCTCACCAGGGTCCTCCACTGATGGCACCATCAGTGGCTACATTTACAGCCTGTGACTTTACAGCAGAGGCAAGGGCTCTTCTGCGGCTTTCCTGAAGTGAGGAGCCTCCTTCCCCAGTACTTCTGCAAAGCTCTTTGTCCGACTCAGGTTTGGTGCCCGTGCTTGGCCTAGGTCCCTGTAGACAGGGGGTTAGAACATGTCAATCAACTTGAGACATTTAGAGATCACTTCAGAACATAAGATGTCAATAAAATCAACTATTACAAGGGAAGGAGGTAAAATGAATGGATGATGGAAAGACATCCAACGATTATTCTTTGGAGTTGTCTAAATTCCATCTCCCTACACTGTCTTGCCATAGCTAAGCTGGGCAAACCAGATGTACATGCTTAACCCAGTATGTGGCAGAGATGGTGAGTTAACCCCCCCCCCCCTTTTTTGGGCAAAGGCTCTCTACATCCTGGAAATTACTATGCAGACCAGGCTGACCTCAAACTCCACCTGCCTCTTTGCCACCATGCCCAGTTGAGCCAGCCCATTTTTTTTTTTTTTGTTCGTATGTAGCAATAGATTTTTAGTCTAAGCCATGGCCACTTAGCCAGACTGTGTTTTTCAGCTTTCCCTCCATCTAAATCGTCCCTGTGATTAAATGATGGCCTATGTCCAGGGCCAGGAAAATGGTGGACTTTGGTGGTATGCTGTAGGGAGTGAGCATGCCCTTGTCTGCTCTTCCTTCCTGTCTAGAATGGATGGCATTAAGCCCTGGAGATACTTTGGCAACAACATCCAAAGAGCTGAGGACCCTGGACAGCCTTGAGGAGCAGAGTCATTGGTACAGCTATGGGCTATTTACCTCCTTGCTATCTGGTGAGCAAGAAACAAACCCCAGAACAGGAATCACCATGTTCGCCCTGACACCTGGAGGTGGCGGCAGGCAGGCTACCAGCTCTGCAACCATGAGGACCAGATAGCGTCATGGGCACACCAGGCCTGGTGAGGGGGAGATCAGGAGAGAAACACTTCTGAATTAAGAGTATGGGTTCTGGGCTGGAGAGACTGCTCAGTGGGTAAGGGCGTCATCCACTAAGACTGAGAACCTGAGGTCAGTCCCCCAGACTGGCACAGTAGAAGGAGAGAACTGATTCCTGTAAGGTGTTTGCTGCCCCCTACACTTGTGCACGAGCACAAAGCACCTCTGTTCTGCAAGACAAATAAATAAATGTGAATTTTTAAAAGGGAAAAATGTGCCGGACGGTGGTGGCGCACGCCTTTAATCCCAGCACTCGGGAGGCAGAGCCAGGCGGATCTTTGTGAGTTCGAGGACAGCCTGGGCTACCAAGTGAGTTCCAGGAAAGGCGCAAAGCTACACAGAGAAACCCTGTCTCGAAAAACCAAAATAAAATAAAATAAAATAAAATAAAATAAAATAAAATAAAATAAAATAAAATAAAATAAAATAAAAAAATATATTATAAAAGGGCTGGAGAGGTGGCTCAGAGGTTAAGAGCACTGGCTGCTCTTCCAGAGGTTCTGAGTTCAATTCCCAGCAACCACATGGTACCTTACAACCATCTGTAATGAGATCTGGTGCCCTCTTCTGGCCTGCAGGCACACATGCAGGTAGAATACTGTATACATAAGTAAATAAAAGTCAATTCACACTAGGTGTGTGGCTCACACTTATAAAAAAAAGGGGGGGGGGGAGGAAATGTAAAAAGATCCTAGATTTTGAGGGACGTGGAAAGCACTGAGATACGACAATGAGTGAGTGTGAACAGTTGCCAAATAACTTGAGAACCAAATTAGAGATGCTGGCAAAGCAAAACAGGTTCAGCTCCCTTGTGCAAATGTCACAAACACCATAGGCCCCGTGGGAAGAGCCTGTATGTCCACCAGGAGAACATTGAGGGGTCCCTGACCAAGATTCATGCCCTGCCCTGGGGCACAGACTCTGGGCTCCTCATCATCACTCCTCAGGATGGAAACGTCATCATCTGGGACAGTGACATTACAAACAAGGCTCATGTTATCCCTCTGCACTCCTGGGGCACAGCCTGTTCATATACTCCTTCTGAGAATTATACAGCTTGGGGTGGCCTGGATAATATCTGCTCAATTTGCAATCTGAAAACTCACAAGGGGAATGTGCTTCTGAGTTGTGAGCTGGCAGGTCGTCCTGCTGCCCGTCTCTGGGTGACAATCTGATCCTCACTAGGTCTGCAGACACCTCGTGCTCTGTGGGACATCAAGATCAGCCAGCGGACAAGCACATTTACTGGACATAATGGAGATATCAAGAGTCTGTCTTTCACTCCCCCAAACCAAACTGTTCCTGGTTCTTGTGATGCTTCAGGCAAACACTGGGAATGTCCAAGAGGAGGTGTGCCCATAGACCTTTACAGGCCATGAGTCTGACATCAGGGACATCTCTCTCTTTCCCAATGGCAATGCCTTTGCCACCAGCTCAGATGACACTTACAGGCTGTCCAACTTTCATAGAGACCGGAATCTCATGACCCTACTCTGATGACAACATCATATACGGGATCACATTTAAATCCTTCATTTAGAGCAGACGTGCCAGCTGGGCGGTGGTGGCACATGTCTTTGATCCCAGCACTCAGGAGGCAGAGGCAGGAGGATCTCTGTGAGTTCGAGGCCAGCCTGGTCTACAGAGTGAGTTCCAGGACAGGCTCCAAAAGCTACACAGAGAAACCCTGTCTCGAAAAAACAAAAACAAAAACAAAACAAACAAAAAACCAACCAAACAAACAAAAACCCTAGATGTGCCAAGCATGGTGGTGCATGCCATATATATATATATATATATATATATATATATATATATATATGATTTATTTTTATTATTTTATGTGTCTTCATCTGTGCACCATATGTGTGCTTGGTGCTTGACGAGGTGGTGAATATCCATGTGGATTCTAGGAATCGAACCTGGGTCTTTTTCGAGGACAATAATAGCCCTTAACCACTGAATCAACTCTCCAGTCCAGTAGTACATGCCTTTAATCCTAACATTCAGGAGGCATAGGCAGGAGGATCTCTTTGAGTCTGAATCCAGCCTGGTCTGCATAGCAAGCTCCAGGTCAGCTAGGACTACATAGAGAGACTCTGTCTCAAACAAAACAAAACAAAAACCCAAAACAAACGAAACAAACGAACATCCCCAAACCAAAAATAAATAAATTAAATAATAGTGAGCAGACGTGATGTGTGTCTTTCACTAGTTACAAAAGCTTCAGCCTTCAACTGGATGTCTGAGATACACTCAGAACTGACAGGGCAATGGTCTTAGTGGAACACAACTATGTCAGCTGCTTGGAGGTGATTGATTGCAGCCTGGCTGTGGTGACAGGTTCTGGGACAGGTTCCTCACTATCTGGAACTAAGGCCAGCAGCAGGTGGATGCTAAGGTGACCATTCTAATCTTGAAGCGTTACAGTGATAGCATATCCCTATCCCACCCAACTAACCCCTCAGCTTCAAAATGACGAGGTCTCTTTTCTTTCACTTATTGCTGTAGCCAAGAGTTCAGTTCCCATTAAAGGAAGGCTCTGAAGTCCATGCCTTTAAGCCCAATACTCAAGAGGTAGGTAGAACACCATAAGTTCGAGGCCAGCCTGGCCTACAAAGCAAGTTCCAGGACAGCCAGAGATGTTACACAGAGAAACCTTGTCTCAAAAAACAAAACAAACAAACAAGTAAACAAAAAAATAAATTCTGAGGCATGTATCTTCCTATACATTTTAACATATTTCATTATCATTTTATTCAGCATAATTTATTGAGTATACAGTTGGGTACTGAGGTAGGCAGCAGCTAGAGTACAGCCTTCATTTTAACACCTCTGACATTAGGCTCTATCACACAGTTGGCAACATTATGTAATCTTGGTAGGTTTTCGCTACAATAGTGAGAACTTGACCAGAGTTGATCATATTGTTTACTTGTGTTTGGTTATATTTGGTTGAGATATACCTTTTGAGGTGAGATTTTTGTCTAAAATACCTTCCAAAAGCCATTAACATTAACACCCTACTAATGCAATACAGTCTCTTCAAGATGGAGTATGTTCACAAAGCTGCTCTTTCTCTCTAATAGAAACAGGATCTCATGCACCTCATGCTGGCCTGGAACTCACTATGGCCAAGGATAGTGATCACAACCTTCAACTTGTGATCCTATGTCTCTACCTCCCAAGTGTGCATGCCACTCTTCTAGTCTGCTTTCTACTGCTGTGATAAACACCATGACCAAAAGCAACTTGAGGAAGAAAGAGTTGATTTCATCTTACACTTTACAGTCCATTACCAAGAGAAGCCAAAGCAAGAACTCTAGGCAGAAGCTGAAACCGTGGAGGAATTCTGCTCACTTCCAGGCTCAACTTCAGCTGCCTTCCTTATACGGTCTAGGCCCACCTTCCCAGGGCTGACACCACCCACATCAACCAGCCATCCAGAAAATGCCCCACAGACATGCTCATAAGACAATCTGACGGAAGCAGTTTCTCAGTGAGCTTCCCCCGTTCCAGGGGACAGCTGAAGCAAACTATGAAAGTTACCATGTCTGGCTGACTGTTGATTAAGGCATACACAAAGCCAGAAACCACTGAGGTCACTTGAGGTGAGAGCTCTGCCCAACAGTGGTACCCTGATTGGGTGACGACTGGCCAACCAATTGGATCTTCATTCGTCTATAATATGTCTGTGAGTCTGTGAGAAGATAGGGTGGTCCCAAACTGAATGACGTATGACAGAAGGAGTAAGCAAAAGCCACAAGGCCGTTGAAACCAGAAGTAACAGATGTTGCAGCAAGAGAATTGTGCAAGGACCAGCAATTCAAAAACATTACAGGAGGAAGATGGGAGAATCTGGGTTCTGGGAGGGGACAAAGATGTCAAGAGATACTGCTGGGTCACAAACTGATGTTGAAAGACACTAGCAGCCACCACCGTGTCCTGAAGAAGAGAGCATGTGTGTGTGCGTGCGTGCGTGCGTGCGTGCGTGCATGCATGCACGTGCGTGTGCGTGTGCGTGTGCGTGTGCATGTGCGTGTGCGTGTGCGTGTGCGTGTGCGTGTGCGTGTGCGTGTGTGTGTGTGTGTGTGTGTGTGTGTGTGTTGATGCTGAGACCAGAAACAATTTTAACGGTAGAAAGATACAGCTTCAGAGTATCCAGTCACGGGTACCAGACCCTATCTGCTTGAGCAGACATCATGGCAGTGGGGTTGGAGTGGATGTGGAGGAGAGTTGTCACCTTCCGGCAGACAGGAAATGGAGAAAAGTTGCTGTCAACACACAGCTCACAGCTGGCTTTCTCCTTTGGCTATTTCACTTTGTCTAACTCCCGGCTGCTGCGGGATGTCCTGTATGCTGTAAATGTATGTTGCTATGATTGATGGATAAATAAAACACTGATTGGCCAGTAGCCAGGCAGGAAGTATAGGCGGGACTAGCAGAGAGGAGAACTGGGGGAACAGGAAGGCAGAGGGGAGGGAGGAGATGCTGCCAGCCGCCACAATGAGGAGCGGGATGTAAAGTACCGGTAAGCCATGAACCACATGGCAAAGTATAGATTAATAGAAATGGGTTAATTTAAGATAAAAGAACTAGATAACAAGAAGCCTGCCACGGCCGTACAGTTTGTAATAAATATAAATCTCTGTGTGTTTACTCAGTTGGGTCTGAGTGGCTGTGGGACTGGCGGGTGAGAGAGATTTGTCCTGACTGTGGGCCAGGCGGGACTGGAGAAAACTTCAGCTACACCAGGCTCATGGGATGGTGCTCCCTCCCCCATGTATTCTCTCTGGGAGACGTTCACATTCCAAACCAAGGGAAAGGCCTGGGGAGACAGCTCAGGGAACAAAGCTGCCCATCTGCCAAGCCTACCACCCGACTTAGATCTGAGGACCCATGCTGTGCAAGGAGAGAACCAACTCCCAAGAGTCGTCCTCAAAGAAATAAAGAGTGCTCACACTCAGAGTGCTCCTCACCAATCCAGTTGATAATAAAGATCAACCACCATCATCGGTCCCATGGACAGAGGAGCCAAGAGTGTGTCACATATAATCTACAACATAACCGTAAGATGGGTGGGAAAGTGTGTGTGTGGTAATCCAGAGGCTTTCATTATCATTTGAGACCTGTGCCATGTACCCCAGGCTGATTCCAAACATGTTATACAACTGCGGATGACCTTGACATTCTGATCCTCCTGAGTCCACCTCTAGCATGCTGGGATTACAAGTCTGTGACGCCATTGCTAGTATAGGAGATTGAACCCAGGGCTTTGTGCGTGCTGAGCAAACACTCTGTCAACTGCTCACATCCCAGCCATTATTACATTTGCCTCATCCTGTTGTGGTGGCACTAGGACTAGAACCCAGGGCTTCATACATACAGGGCAAGTGCTGTACCACGAAGCCACACTCCCGGTCTCACTGTTTTCGTGGATAAGATAACATAAAATGTTAAAAGATCACATCATCTATAAGACTGAGGGGAACTGGGGAGATGGCTCAGAGGTTAAGAGCACTTGCTCTTCCAGAGGACCTGAGTTCCATTCCCAGCACATTGGAGTCACCCCAGGTGGCTCACAGCTGTCTATCACACCAGAGGACCCAACACACTCTTTTGGCCTCTCTGGCACCGGGAATGAAAGTAGTACACGGACATATATGCCAAAACACACATACACGTAAAGTAAAAATAAAAGCCTTTTTTAAAAAAAGCCTGAAAGAGAAAACTCTGGAAGAATATTTACTGCAGGATTTGGAAGAAATTTTCAGGAAGTTCTTGGGGTGAGATCATTAGAACTCTGGAGGTCGGGGAAAGGAGAGGCAGAGATGGAAAGGCTCTGGCCTGCGGTTGGAAGGGGAAGAGGGATTGTGTGAGAACATGCACACGGAGAACAAAGTCTACATTAGGACCAGAGAGGAGGACCGACGCCGGGAAGAGTCAGTGAAGGAGAGCAAAGAAAACTCAAGATTCAGAGGAGGAAAACCAGAAATTTAGGTTCAGAAACAAAGGCCCAGTCCCTGGAGCTCAGCTTATGGGTTGTTGGCCTACCACGCCAAAGCCCAGACTTCAGTCCCCAACACTTATAAATCAAGCATGGTACATGCCCATGGCCTCATGACTAGGGAGGTGAAGATGCGTCATATGCCTGCCTGGTGCCTGGAGAGGCCAGAGAAAGCATCAGATCCCCCGGAACCGGAATTACAGATGGTTGTGAGCCACCATGTGGGTGCTGGGAATCGAACCCAGGTCCTGTGGAAGAGAAGCCAGTGCTCTTAACTACTGAGCCATCTCGCCAGCCCTAATATGAATTTCTTAGACCTAGTTTGGTGGCCCACAACCATAAACCCAGCACTTTGGAGGCCAAGGCAAGAGGTTTGCCGAAAGTTTGAGACTAGCCTGAACTATATAATGAGTTCTAGGCCTTTCAGGGAAAGACCCTCTCTTAGATTTTTTTTTCTTTATGGTTTATTATTAATAAATGTTTGTCTGTATACCTATACATTTTAATTTTTTAAAACAGTGTGTAGTGAACATAGATTTATTAGGAAGAGTAAAGAAGGAATCCTAAGGGTAAGAGGGTCTCCAAGACAGAAATACTAGGCTGTGAAATGGTTCAGGGGGTAAAGGTTCCTGCCACCACCTGATGACCTGAGTTGATGCCCAGGACTGACATGATGGAAGGAAAGAACAGGTTCCTGCAAGTTTTGTCTGACTTCCACACATGTGCTGTGGTGTGTAGGTATCTCCTACCCCAACATACATCAGAATACACTAAATGAATGAATAAGTACAATAAAACATTTAAAAAATAATTTATTGTATATTTTTTCATACAGTACATCCTGACTGCAGACTCCCCTCCCTCCCCTCCTCACATCCCACTCCACCTCCTCTCTCCTTTAGAGTCACTGCTCTTCCATCCCCTTCTGAGAAAAACAGGCCTCCCAGGGATATATCAACCGAACTCGGCATAACAAGACGCAATAAGACTAGGCATGTATCCTCATATCAAGGCTGACATGGTAATCCAGTAGGAGGAAAAGGGGCCCATAAGAGGCAAAAGAGGCAGAGACACCCCAACTCCCACTGTTAGGAGTCCAACAGAAACCCCCAGCTAAAGAGTGACAGCATGTATGCACAGGCCCTGGTTCAGACCCTTGCAGGCTCCGTGGTAGCCACTTCAGTCTCTGTGAGCCCCTGTGAGCCCTGCTTGATTCCATGAGCAAGAAAACATTTTAAAGAGCAGAATATCCTATATTTCTCTGGCAAAAAGGCGTTTGTGAGTGAAAGCAGAAGCCTCTTTCCATTACATGCATCTCTGGGTGATATCGTCATTGTAAGACTATCAAGGATCTGAGTGTGGTAGTGCGTGTCTATATATAACCCTAGTACTCGGGAGGCTGAGGGAGGACGATGGTGCATTCCACGCCAGTCTGGGTTACCTAGAGAAATCCTGTCTCCAAACAACAATAGAATACAGTTATTACTGTATAGGTATACAGCAACAATAACTAAGATAAAATTGGGCAAAAGGCCACCCATGGTGTTACGTGCCTATAATTGTATCACTTGAGAGGCTTGGGTGGGAGGTTAGCCTGCTATGTGCAGTGAGATTCTATTTCTAAATCAATAAATAGATTGAATAACAAGGCATGGAGGCAGAGAGTTGGATGCTAGCAGGAGAATCGGGAATTCGAGGCCAGGCTGTTACAGAGGCTCTATCTCAAAGATAAGCCAGCAGGGCGTGAAATGACTCAGGGGGTAAAGTGTTTGCTGTGTGAGCCCGAGGACTTGAGTGAGTTCTGGAATCCACAGGGAAGGAGAGAACCAGCTCGGGAAGGCTGTCCTTTGACCGTCACACTTGACCGTGGACGCATGTGTCCACACGCACACACTCGCACGCACAAATAATATAAAGACACAATTAAGCCAGGTATAATGGTGCATGCCTTTAATCCCAGCACTCCAGAGGCAGAGGCAGGAGGTTCTCTGTGAGTTTGAGGCCAGCCTGGTCTACATATCAAGTTCCAGGCAACCCAGTGCTGCATAGTGAGACCCTGATTTGAAAAAAAAAAAAAAAAAACATAAAATTAAAGCTTAACAGAAAGGATCAATCATCACAAAGGGTTGAACAGACACCTTATGCAGATGGCAATAGACACGAAAAGGTTTTTCTTTGTCACATGTCCTTTGGGAACTGCGCATTAGGTCATCAATAAGAAGCTACTATACACTGGTAGGATTGACAACACTCAACACTGGTGAGGACAGCTCACAGTGAGCTCACGTACCTGCTGGTGGGAATGCAAAACAGTACAGCATCTGTGGAGGAGAGGGCATCGTGGAGGGAAGGGCATCTGTGGAGGGGAGGGCATTGTGGAGGGGAGGGCATCTGTGGAGGGGAGGGCATTGTGGAGGGGAGGGCATCTGTGGAGGAGAGGGCATTGTGGAGGGGAGGGCATCTGTGGAGGGGGGGCAGCAGTCTTCTTTCTCCCTTTTCTTCGAGTTCTCTCTTGTCCTCATCTCCCCCCCCCCCTTTTTTTGAGACAGGGTCTCACTATGTAGCTGTCCTGGAACTCACTATGTAGACCAGGCTGGCCTTGAACTCACAAAGATCTGTCTGTCTCTCAAGAAGTTCTAGGGTTAAAGGTGTGTGTCTCCACAGCTAGCTTCTTAAAAAAAAAAAAAAAGATTTTGTGTGTGTGTGTGTGTGTGTGTGTGTGTGTGTGTACTTGCACGCGCACTTGAGAGCAAGCTCACAGATGCTCAGTGGCCTGAGGTGTAGGATCCCCTAGAGTTGCAGTTACAGGTGGTTGTGAGCCACCTGATGTGGGTGCTGGGAACAGAACTTTGATCCTCTGGAAGAGCAGTTCAGACACTTGACCACTGAGATATCTCTCCAGCCCTGGTCATCAGTTTCTTAATAAAACGAAACATACTATTACTAAACACTCCAGCAATTCCACTTGTTGGTATTTATCAGCTAAATGCTTTGAAAACTATGTTCACACAAAAACCTGCACGTTTACTGGGACAGCGGCTTTATTCACATTGCTGGAACTTTGAAGCAGCAGAAATGTTCTTCAGTGAGAATATTAGTCATAATTGGCGTCATTGCAATCAGACAATATGACAGGACCAACTTATCCATCCAGAGTCTTGGTTCATCACCGGGCAAGAAGGTGGAGCGGCTGGCGACACAGGAACATGCCGTCGAGACTCTGCACATGGCTGTCACCATGAACGGAAAAGGCCAGAACCAGAAGGGAAACCTAACTTCTCCCAGCTGGACTCATCTTGGTTTATCAACCTGAACACATCTGGAATCAACTAAAACCAAATGCTGGGCATTACTGTGAGAGATTTTCTTAATCCTATTGTTTAAAGCAGGAACACATACCCCAAATCTGGGCCCCCTCCTAGTGACAACCCGCATGGAGGACACGGAAGGAGGACACTTGTTTGTCATCTCCCTGCCCCCACTCTCCATGGCAAGCTCCTCTATCCTGTGGCTGCGGCTGGTATTAAATCCAACTTCTTCAGGATCCCAAGGCAGAATGAAGACCACTGCTCTCCAGGAACCTCCAGACTGGGGATGGAGACATCCAGCCTTGTGGACAGAGATGCTACCAGATTCTTGGCCTTTCTGTGATAAGACAGCCATGGTTGGACCACCTGGATCACATTTTGCAAGCCAGTCTGATAAATTCCCTTTTAGTATATGTATGTATATATTTATATATAAACATGTAAACACACACACACACACACACACACACACACACACACACACACACACACACATCTCCTATCAGTTCTGCTCCCTTAGAAAACCCTGACTAGTACCACACCCCCTATTCTGAAGGTTTCACATCCTTCCAAAACAGTCTCACCAGCTGGAGCCCAAGCACTCAACAACCTCAGCCTGCAGAGGACCTTTCAGAGTCAAACCACAACATTCTGCCTCTGGACCCAGGGCTCTTTGCCATCTCATAATGCAAAATGCATTCGGTCCAACTTTGAAAATCCCGTAGTTTTGTCGCTGTCCCAACGCTGTTCTTAAGTGAAATGATGCACCATGGTACTTCCATCAAAAATATTATTGCTTATTGCCAAAAGAAATGAGCTACCAGGTCATGAAAACATCTGGAGAGAACTTGGATTTACACTACCAAGTGAGAGAAATCAACCTGAAAGGTCATATGTGTTCATCTACAAGACATTCCCAAACACACAAGACTACGGAGACAGAAACGTACAGTAATTGGCAGGGATTGTCCATAGAGGGATGAATAAGTGTATTTTTTTTAAAAAACTAATTAATTAGGGTCAGGCAGTGGTAGCACATGCCTTTGATTCCAGCACTGGGGAGGCAGAGGCAGGAGGATCTCTGTGAGTTTGAGGCCAGCCTGGTCTACAGAGCGAGATCCAGGACAGCCAAAACTACACAGAGAAACCCTGTCTCGGGAAACAAAACAAAACAAAATTAATTAATTAACTGATAAATTTTTGTGTTTATGGGTGTTTTGTCTGTATGTATGTCTGTGCACCATGTATGTGCCTGGTGCCCCTAGAAGCCAGAAGAGTATGTCAGACTCTTTGGAACTGGAGTTATAGATGGTTGTGAGCTTCCATGTGGGTGCTTGAAGTCAAACCTGGGTCCTCTGGAAAAGTAGTCAATACTCTTAACCACTGAGCCAATCTCTCCAGCCACCAAGTACATTGTTTCTTAGGGAACTGAAATTGTCCTGTAAGATATTGGTAGAATCCATACGTCATTATCTATTTGTTCAAGCATAAAATGTATAAATAACACCAAGAGTGAACCCTAATGTGAACCATGGACTCTGACTGATAATGATACAAATATAGGTTGATTGATTGTAACAAATGTTCCACTGTGGTACAGGATGTTGATAACAGGAGAGGCTGTATGTGTGCTGTGAGGGTGTGGGAACAATATTGCTGAGCACCTAAAACATCTAGATATATATGCATATATCCATGTGTTTGTGTGAGTGTCTGTGTGTGTGTGTGTGTGAGTGTCTCTCTCTGTGTGTATGTATGTGTTTGAAGATAAATAGACAGATGACAGGAAAATAGAAGGGCTTACTAAGTTACTGAGGCTGGTCTCTATCTCCTGGATTCAGGGGACTCTCCTACCTCAGCTTTGGAATATTGGAATAGTTGGAACTGTGGGTGAGTACCACAATACTCCTTGGATGAAGTACACACACACACACACACACACACACACACACACACACACACCCCAAAAAGATCACATTGCAGGCTGTAGAGATGGCTCAATATTAAGAGTACTCGCTGCTCTTCCAGAAGATTCAAGTTCCATTCTCAGCACCCACACAGCAGCTCCAGTTCCAGGGCATCCAATGCCCTCTTCTGGCCTCTGCAAGCTCCAGGCACCCAAGTGGCACACAAATATACAAAACACCCATACACATGAAATAAAAATAGAAATTTAAAAAACACTTAAAAATGATCACATTGTGGGAGTTTTTTTTTTAAGACTAATTTTTTTTTTATGTACCTGGGCATTTTGTCTGCATGTATATCTACAAGCCAGAACACCAGAAGAGGCAATCCGATCCCATGAAACTATAGTTATAGATGGTTGTGTGTTGCCATGTGGGTGCTGGGAATTGAACCCAGGGCTTCTGGGAGAGCAGCCAGTGCCATTAACCACTGAGCTATCTTTCCAGGCTCCTAAACTGTGTTTTAAAATCGAAGCAAGCAGCTAGTGATGAGCTGAGCGTGTAGCTGTGTGGTAGAGCACTGGTCTATGAGGAAAAGGACTTGAGTCACTGAAAAGATAACTAGATTAAAAAATACTTAAAGCTGAAGTAGTCAGGAAGACATACAAATTAAGTAGTGAAGTGCGATTAGTTCAAATGTCATTTCTGCTGATGCCACTGGTAAAACATTAATATGCCAGCATCTGGGAGAACACAGAGGAGAAAGAGAGATTATTCCTTCCTTCCTTCCTCTCTTCTTCCCCTCCTCCCTTCCCTCCTTCCTTTCATTCTTTCTTTTTGAGACAGGGTTTCTCTGAGTAGCCCTGTCTGTCCTGGAACTTGCTCTGTAGACCATATTGGCCTTAAACTCACAGAGATCCACCTGCCTCTGCCTCCCAAGTGCTGGGATTAAAGGTGTGAGCCACCACCACCTGGAGAGAGACAACATTGGTGATAGAGTTGGGGGTGTTGATCAATGGTGAAGTGTGTGCTTAGCATGTTCAAGACCCTGCATTTGACTTCCAGCCCTTTCCTCCCCCTGTCCCCCAAGAATTTGCTAAACTAATGCCCTTGTGTTAATCAGTTTTATGTCAATTTGACACAAACTAGAGTCATTTGGAAGAAGGAGCCTCAGCTGAAAAAATTCCCCTACTAGATTGGCTTGTGGGCAAGCCTGTGATACGTTTTCTTGATTGATGTTTGATGTGGGAGGGCCCAGCTTACTATGGACAGTGCCATCCCTGGCTGGTGGTCCTGGGGTCTGTAAGAAAGCAGGCTGAGCAGGCCACGAGGAGCAGTCCTGTAAGCAACACTCCCCCATGGCCTGTGCTTGAGTTTCTGCCCTGACTCCCTCACTGATGGACTGTGACCTGGACATGTAAGATGATATAAGATAAAATAAATGCTCCACAGGGTTACGGTGTTTGTTCTCAGCAACAGAAGTCTAACTGTAGCAGCCTTTAACAGCACATAAGAGAATACCACATGAAAACAAAAATAGAAGAAAAAAAAGAATATTACATAGAGAAACACAGTCATCAGGGCCAGTGAGACGGCTCATTGGATGTAAGTACTTGCCACACAGCCTGTGGACCTGAGTTTGATTCCCGGAACCCATGGTAGAAGGAGAAAACCAATTCCTAAGTTATCCTTTGGCTTCTACCTGTGCATCATGGCACACATGTACACATACACTCATACAACCACACACATCATGTGTATATATATATGTATATAATAAAAATAAATAAAATAATAAAACAGTAAGAAAAATAAATCGTCAATTGTTTAAAAAGTGACTGTGAAGCATCAGACTTGATTCTGGGGGAATGGCTAAGTGAATAAAAGTGCTTGCCACACAAATGTGAAGACTGGGGTTTGGATCCCCAGAGCCCATGGAAAGCTGGATGCAATAGCATGCATCTGTAATCCCAGCATGCCAGTTTATAACCCTTAGGCCTATGGTGAGATGGAAGGCGCAAACAGAAGACTCCCCAGAAGCTCACAAGTCAGCCTGGCATGTGCAGTAATGAGGAAGAGCTCTTTAAACAAGGAAACACCCAAGTGTGGTAGAATATTATTTTAAGGTGTGTTATTTTGTTTATGTTGCATTTGTTTAACCCTGTGAAACTGTGTTACTGTGCCTGTCTAAAACACCTGATGGTCTAATAAAATGCTAAACGGCCAACGGCAAGGCAGGAGAAAGGACAGGTGGGGCTGGCAGGCAGAGAGAATAAATAGAAGGAGAAATCTGGGAGGAAAACATCAAGGAATGAGAAAGGAAGGAGGAGGACTTCAGGGGCCAGCCACCCAGCCACACAACCAGCAAAGGAGTAAGAGTGGAAGTAAGGTTTACAGAGAGAAAGGTAAAAGCCCAGAGGCAAAAGGTAGACATGACAATAAAAGTTAAGAAAGCTGGCTAGCAACATGCCAAGCTAAAGCCGAACATTTATAATTAAGAATAAGCCTCCATGTGTGATTTATTTGGGAGCTGAGTGGCGGACCTCTCAAAAGAGCAAATACAAACAACATTTTGGTGTTCCAACGTGGGCCTGTATTTCCATGTAGGACTTAAGAAAGCTGGAAAAAAATACAACTCCTTTAAGAGTTTCTACCTGCTGGTGAGGCCTTGTGCAGCTGGTACGTTAAGTAGAAGCAAAAGACTAAGTAAAAGATGCCTGCCACAGAGCAAGCATCGGCATTCTAGAACTCTAGGAAGACTGAATGCAGTTCTCAGTCATGAACCTCTGACCCAGCTGTGAGCTTTAGGCTTGGCTTTCATGACCCAAGAAGTGGGTGGAGTCAGCCAAGAGAGCCATGAGGAGGATCCAGGAGTAGGTTAGCAGTTTAAAGGTTTGCTCACACGGTCAAAAAAGGCTAAAAGATACACAGTAAAAGAGGTCCAGATGGAAAAACCTCTAAACAGGTTCCAGTGTGTTTTACAATGTGCATAGGCTTCAGAAAGAAAGAATATGGGTATGGACAGTCGTAGAAAGAAAGAAATAGTTCAAAAATAAAGTCTCTAAAGAGAGAGTAAAAGTAATTTAAAGGAAAAAAGCCACACAGATGAGAAACATACAGGGAGTCTGGCTCCTGTATAGTATTGTGTTGATTTTGAATTTTTTTGATTGTTAGTAAGCAAACAACAGCTGCTAAGAGACATGGGATTGAAAGTGGGACTGAGGAAATAAATCAGCCTATATACTTTGGGAATGCCTTAACTTAAAAAAAGTAAAAAAAAAAAAAAATTGTCAAATGGAAGTAAAAAATGCTTTGAAGTTTTGTTCCCACAGGAGATGAGAGGTTGTGGATTCCTTCAGGAATAATATGGATCAGGTTTGATCAGGGGAGACCTCCTGAATCTTGACAGGTGACATCTATCAATAAAAGTAACTGCTGGTCTTCCGAGGACTTGGTCATTATCTCAAACTTTTCTCAGGGACCCCTAAAGATGCCTTCACCCATAGCCAGCAGGAAGCAGTTTAGAGAAAACTATGCCCACATTTCCAGGAGTTGGGGATTGTGGGTGGTTTTTGGTTATTTGGTGGGCTATGGATGTTTGTTATCATTTAGGAGAATATGGTATATTGATACAAATTTAAAGTTATTTTTGTTACACTGTATATATGTTTATACTCTGTTTAAAGGACTTTTGTTTATTGATAAAAAAATTTAAGGTTATTTTTGTTACAACATATTGTATGTTTGTTTCTATTTTTGTTTGAGATATTGTGTCTATGCAGTTCATTTGGAAATGTAGGGTGAAGTTCTAGTTTTTGAAAGCTATTATTATAAACTATATAGGATAATCAGGAAACATAGGTTAGTGGTTAGTCATTTATAACAATCAAAATTGTAGATGTTAGGTATGCTTTCCAGATTATATAGAGATATATTTTAGATAGATAGTCTTCAAACCTCTCAAAGAATATGGCATTTAAAAATGTTTTGTTAACTTAGGGCTTTTCATGACAATGAGACACATCTGCTCCTGGCAGCATCAATTTATTTCAGAGATGATGGGCATCAAAGAAACTCCTTATAGAGTTTGCTTTCAATGTGGCAAAGCTATTCATTTGGCAAGAAGCTGCTCTTGCCTGGACTGATTGACAGTATGTTGTATAAACTGGACATGCAGGACCCGCAGGAAAATGACTGCTAAACTTTGCCAAAACAAAGTGGGATGGTCCTTCATGGTTCCTGCTTCACAGAAGAAACTGCCAGACATTCTGCAGGATACAGAGGAAAGTGACTGACAAACTTTGCCAATATAGACAGTCTTTCAAATTCCCTGCTTCATTGAAAAGTCTGTCAGACACTATGGACCTGTAGGCTGAAGATGGATGTGCCAATGTTGCAGAGGAACTTTGAGTGACTTTCCAGGCAGTCAGATGTCTCTGTCATTGTTAGAGTTTTGGAAGCTGTTTGCAATGTGTAGCTTGAGTTTTCCTGCCTGGCCCACAATCAGGACAAATCTCTCTCACCTGCCAGTCCCACAGCCTCTCAGACCCGACCAAGTAAACACAGAGACTTATATTGGTTTCAAACTGTATGGCCGTGGCAGGCTTCTTGCTAACTGTTCTTACAGCTTAAATTAATCCATTTCCATAAATCTATACCTTGCCACATGGCTCGTGGCTTACCGGCATCTTCACATGCTGTTTCTCATCGTGGCGGCTGGCAGTGTCTCTCTGACTCAGCCTTCCACTTCCCAGCTTTATTCTCCTCCTTGTCCCGCCTACACTTCCTGCCTAGCCAATGGCCAATCAGTGTTTTATTTATTGACTAATTAGCAACACATTTGCCATACAGAACATCCCACAGCAGCAATGCACTTTTTATTTACTCAAATAATATTGTCCTTCTGGAGTCTTTGATAGAGTTGAAGTCTAGATAGTTATAGTTGCAAGTTTTCCTTAGCTCTGATAGCATGTAAATTAGGTATACAACTTTAGATTCACTAAGATAGGATAGCTAATGGAGTATTTTCTTTTAATTTGCCAGATACAAATGAACTGGAATCATTACATTGTGAATGTAATCTTTACTTGATAATTGTCCTTATTGTTTTAAGTTAAAGTTAAAACCTTTCATTTTTTGTTTAGAAAAAAAGGGGGGAGGCAGAGGCAGGAGGATCTCTGTGAGTTCGAAGCCAGCCTAGTCTACAAAGCAAGTTCCAGGACAGCCAGGACTCTGTTACACAGAGAAACCCTGTCTCGAAAAACCAAAAAAAAAAAAAAGGGTCCAAGATTATTCTCTGGTCTTAGACAGACAGACAGACAGACACAGATACACAGACACACATGCATGCACGGGATCACTTGTAGAGAATATGCTACTTTGGAATGCTCAGTCCTGAGTGGGATGTCTGTATCACACCCCTCCTCTCAAGGCTCTGGAATCTATGTAGAAGATGGGGGCAGAAAGACTGTAAGAGCCGGAGGTGGTGGATGACTTCAAGTGTTTTCCAGACTCGGGGTAGATACATATATGAACTCACAGAGACGGACAGTGTGAAGTAGGCAAATCAAGACTAATCAAGCTCAAGCCAGACAAAACCTCAGCATGGAGGAGGGGCAATGAGCAGTCTTACTCCCACCAAGGAGCTATCATCGTTTGATTACTGTGGGGTGAGGCAAAGTTAGTTTTCCTCAGTGGAGTAATACTCGAT
Organism: Peromyscus californicus insignis; assembly: GCF_007827085.1. Lineage (NCBI taxonomy): Eukaryota > Metazoa > Chordata > Mammalia > Rodentia > Cricetidae > Peromyscus > Peromyscus californicus. Next base: position 52,276,233 of record NW_026294551.1, read on the forward strand.
GTATCAACCATACTTCAGGGAAGGCCCTGCACCGTGGGGAGTCTGGTCAGACCCTGGTTCAGTAGATTTGTGGTGTTGTTTGTTTTTTACTCTTTTGCTCTCTTGGGGGCCTGCCACCCAGCTCCCAAATAAATTACACGGAGACGTATTCTTACTTATGAATGCCCAGCCTTAGCTTGTCTTGTTTCTAGCCAGCTTTCCTTGACTTACATTAGCCTGTCTGTCTTTTGCTTCTGGGCTTTTCCCATTCTCTTACTTCCGTATCTTACTCTTACTCCGTGGCTTGCTGTGTAGCTGGGTAGCTGGGTGGCTGGCCCCTGATGTCCTCCTTCTTCTCTGGCTACTTCTTCCTTCTCCTCAGATTTCTCCTTCTATATATTCTCCCTGCCTGCCAGCCCCGCCTATCCTTTCTCCTGCTTTGCTGTTGGCCATTCAGCTCTTTATGAGACCATCAGGTATTTTAGACAGGCACAGTAACACAGCTTCACAGAGTTAAACAAATACAACATGAACAAAAGTAACACACCTTAAAATAATATTCCCCAACAGATTTGAGGTATAGTCTGAACGTCTGTCAAGTTCCCAGGTAATACACTGTTTTAAGAACCAGATCACAGGTACCAAGGCTATAGGAGACCCAGCAAATGACAAAACACAAGTCTATCCTACCCATTCTTTCCATGAAGGTCCCACAGCCAACAAAGCCAGTGGGAATTATGGGAGAGAAATGTGTGAGTTAAAGTAGATATGAACCTGAAGGACTGCAGGCTTGCATGGGTGTGTGTGGGTGTGTCTTGACAACTATATAGAAGTCTGGGTCCAGAGCCAACTTCTGCCCTCTCTGCCTCTGCAGTTCTAGGCTACCTGTGGACTTGAAGGTCTTGGTCCAAGGAAGAAATCGGCCCCTGCAGCCTCTGATAGGTGAGGGAAATCCCAGGTGAGCAGACAAAATATGTGAATGTAGGCTGGTCTGGGAATCATCTGATGTGCATTTAGACTTCTTGCGTTTGGACATCCTTTATGCTGCTCTCCTGGGCCTCACAGACACTTGCAAGGTGCTTACAGGATGTAGCAATAACAACTGACACAGCAAGGGACACCCTTCCTGCCAGGTCCCAGCCTGCACATTTTCCATACATCAGCTTCCATAACTTTCAAAATCAACGGTCAAGAGATTGGAATCATACCACCACCACCTCCACCTCCACCTCCACCTCCACCTCCACCTCCACCTCCACCTCCACCTCCACCTCCACCTCCACCACCATCACCTCCACCTCCACCTCCACCTCCACCTCCACCACCATCTCCACCACCATCACCTCCACCTCCACCACCACCTCCACCTCCACCATCACCACCACCTCCACCACCATCACCTCTACCTCCACCTCCACCACCATCACCTCCACCTCCACCATCACCTCCACCTCCACCTCCACCACCATCACCTCCACCTCCACCACCACCATCACCACCACCTCCACCTCCACCTCCACCTCCACCACCATCACCTCCACCTCCACCTCCACCACATCGTCATCATCTTTGTTTTACCAATGAGGAAACTGGAAGTGCCTGGATTCATTTTCAGACAGTCTGTGTGCCCTGGGCCACAAAAATCTGTCAATTCTTCCCAGAGAGGGGAACTTTGGAGGAGGAAGCCACAAGATGAGTAGGAGGCAGAGCACACACTCTGGTTTGAGGAAACAGGCAGACTCCGTCAGAGGGGGAGAACAATAAGGAACCAAAAGTTACTGCCCTTTGAAGGTACTGGGACACTCTGATTTCAATCAAAAAAGGAAGAAAGGCCCAAGATGATGTCAGAGAGATCAGCGGGGGTTGGGCTAGATGATGTTGGACCTTCTTAGGGCTTTAGCGGGGGAAGTCACATGAATTTTCTTGTTTATGAATGTATTGGTGCTGGGGATTGAATCCAGCACCAGGGTCTGGCTATGGGACCTAGGCTGGCTTGAACTTGAGATTTTCTCATCTCAGCTTCCAAAGTGCTGAGATCGCAGATGTGTACTACTAAGTTCAGCTTCCTCGTTTACTTCTAAACTGACTGGTGGTGTCTGGAGAACGTGTTGTGAGGGGAAGAATGGAAGCAGGGAGACTAGGTAACAGGAGACAGTCCAGAGAGGAAGGGTTTAGGTGTTGGTCAGGGAGTGTCCAGCTCCAGCATTGGGTCACGGTTGGGCTGAAAGGGGAGGTACTGGGGGAAAAAGGGAAATCAAAGGTCTCTGAACTTGGGACTTGACAAACACATAATGGGTTTGTTTCCTGCTGTGGGAAAGTGTGAACAGAGCCCCAGGAATGAGAACAAAGCTATTTGAGAATTCGTGAGTTTCTACTGAGGCTGTGACCTGCAGTGACAGAGCTGGATACTCTGGGAACCTGCCAGGCCAGAGTAACTCACATTTGTGGACCACATGGAGCCCTTAGGAAAGGAGCAATCCTCCAATGGTAAAGAAGATCCCAATGCAGGTTTTCAGGAGAAACCCTGCAAACGTGGACTCATGGCGTTTCTTCTTTCCTCTTACGGCTGAGAGTTTCGGGGCTTGAGAGGAAGCAGAGCACATCGTCACCATGAACCAATACCAAAAAGAAACACAATACACTAGCAACACTCAGGGTGGTCCTGGGAGGGATTCTGTGCATAGAGATGAGGAATGGGGGTCGTTTTCCCAAAAAAGTCAGCAGTTCTGCAGGGGTCTGGTGAGACGGTGGCAATTGGTGGAGCGTTAGGGATGAGGTGCTGAGTTATTTTCAAGTAGGACCGCATCTTGGGTGCAATGCCAGCAACCAGGTCCCTAGAACAAGAGCTCCCTGCCTGGTGTACCCCGTCCTTATCTCTCCCACATGTCCTGGCTCCTTAGATTTAGTGACTAATTCATTTCAGGGGAGGCTAGAAAGGCAGGGTCCTGAACAAGGGGGCCACGCCACGTGTATTGTCATTTTCGATCTTACTGGACCCTCTCTAGGCACTGCTGAGTGTCAAGGAAGAGCCACCAGCAGACAAATTCAGCTGACTCAGGAGCCCCTGCTTCCCCGCCTACGTGGGGGTCACTTCAGACAGAGCCAGTGAGAGCACAGGAGTGAGTCCTCCCTTTCTTTGAGATATTTTGGGCAGAATATTTCTCAAATCCTATGTTCCAGTATGTTAGTCCAGTCCTGTGTTCCAGTGTGTTTATTGAGTCCTATGTTTCCAATGTATTTGTTGAGTCCCGTGTTCCAGTGTGTTTATTGAGTCCTGTGTTCCAATGTATTTACTGAGTCCTGTGTTCCAGTGTATTTATTGAGTCCCGTGTTCCAGTGTATTTGTTGAGTCCTGTGTTCCAGTGTGTTTATTGAGTCCCGTGTTCCAATGTATTTGTTGAGTCCCGTGTTCCAGTGTATTTACTGAGTCCTGTGTTCCAGTGTATTTGAGTCCTGTGTTCCAGTGTATTTATTGAGTCCTGTGTTCCAGTGTATTTGAGTCCTGTGTTCCAGTGTATTTGAGTCCTGTGTTCCAGTGTATTTGAGTCCTGTGTTCCAGTGTATTTGAGTCCCATGTTCCAGTGTATTTATTGAGTCCTGTGCTGAGTAACCACATACTGTGGACTGGGAGGTGTCAACATGAAAACTCTTTTCTTACATGTCTAGAGGCTGGAAATCCTTAATTAAGCAATTGGCAGGATTGGCTTCCCTAGAGACCTTTTGAATGGACTGGAAATGACTACTTCCATGTGTTTCCACATGAATTTCCCTAGATGTATCTGAGTCCGAGCAGATGGCCTCAGATTAGATTAGTGCCCATCCTAAGGAGCCTCATTTTAACTTAGCCACTTTTGAGTCACATATTTTCAAATACAGTTACATTCTGATGTAATGGGGGTTAGAACATCAATATATAAAAAAATCGAGACACAATTCATCCCATAATGAGTGGATAACTTCCTTAGAACCACAGGGATGGGTTAGAACAATAATAACCCATTCCTACAACCTCCAATAGTATCAATATTATCTGAGGAGAGAACGAAGGATGAAGCCTGACTTCTTCGCTTAAATCGGGGGGAGCATAGGATACTGTTTTACTTTGCTTACATGTTTGTCTGGGGGATGAAGGGAACCCTGAATGAATGTGTAAGAGTGAAGTCCCGAGTGAATGTGTATTGTCGACATGGGCACAGCCATGTCAAGGACCCCGACACCACAGACCCTTGGAAATGACAAAACTTTCTCCAGTGAGGATCAGAGACATGACAAAGTCTTTCTCTAGACCAGGTATGGGTGTTTACTAATGACAGTGTGAGCAAAAACTAGCAAGTACAGCCTGAGACTGCTCCCTGCAGAGACCTCCCACTTGAAAGGGGTATAGAATTAATTCGATGAGATTCTGGGTTACATAGTTAGTGCCCTCCCCCAGAGCGAGTACAGCCCGCCCCTCCCAGCTTTCCTGCATGTTTCATTTCTTTCTTCCTTTCTTTTTGATTTTTTAAAATCTATTTTGTTATACAGTGTTCTGCCTGTATGTATGCCTGCAGGCCAGAAGAGGGCGCCAGATCTCATTACAGATAGCTGGGAGCCACCACGTGGTTGTTGGGAATTGAACTCAGGACCTCTGGAAGAGCAGCCATCATCTCTCCAGCCCACCCTGCATGTTTCATTTCTTCTGTACCTGTCATTTCTTCTTTTCTGAGTCTCTCCAGTCAGGTTTCCAGGACCAAGCCATGCAGGATGTGGCAAGTGGTTCCTGAACAGGGACTCCTGCCTATGGAGAGCTCAAACTGGTCAGATTGCTCCCATGAGATGCACAAAAACAAAGGTTAAGATGAAGAGAAAAATAGAGGTTAAAGAGGAGAGTGCAGCTCTATGCGTTGGATGTAAACATTGGACAGACAGGACTAGAGACAGGCAGTCAAATGCTGGTGCTTTGAAGGAGATTTTGAGGAACCTCAGACATAGAGTAAAAGGCTTATAACTCCATCAATTCTTGGACTAAGTCTAGGAGACATGCCCTTGGTTTCTCGAAGAAGAGACAGTAAGTTTGGATACTTAGGAAAGAATAGGCGACGAGTTGGGGTACAGAACGTAGAGGAAGGACCCAAAGGTCTTCACATTTCACTTTTGGTTTATGAAGCCTTAAACAAGATTCTGGAGCTCTGAGGCCATTTCCTCACAAAAGGCAGGGTCTGTGGAACTGGATCCCAGAGGAGTCCAACCTCACAGGCCAAGCTCCTTGGGCTGTGAAGAGGCTGAAAAGTATCTTTTTTTTTTTTTTTTTTGCAAGTTTACCAATGAGCTAACACAGTTGCCCTAAGGGCACGGAGAGAATTGTTCTTCAAAGGGAAAACCCTTGTTGTTTTTGTTTTTTCGAGACAGGGTTTTTCTGTGTAGCTTTGAAGCCTGTCCTTTGTAGACCAGGCTGGCGTCGAACTCACAGAGATCCGCCTGGCTCTGCCTTCCGAGTGCTGGGATTAAAGGCTGTGCCACCACCGCCCGACTGTGACCAGGCTCTTACACACAGCCCTGAGAGAAGCATGTTGCTGGGGAAGGAACTTACTGGTTTTCGAAATTTTTCCATTTTATAGCAGGATGACCCAAATAACACAGGCCAGAGGCGGCAGTGTTTTGTTTCTCTCTCTTGTCAGTCAGGCTCCGGAGAACATGGAGAACTGCCACTGTGCCAGAAGTCAAGCGCACTGGGAGCATGTAAGAAATAAGATAGGGGAGGGATGTGGGGAGCCGATGAAGTCCTGAGTAAACATGAACTGTTGACATGGGCACAGCTGAGTTAAGGACTCTGACACCTAAGAACCATAGATGTGGCAAAGCCTTCTCCCATCTGAGTTCTGGGGAGTGGTGAAGCCTTCCTCTGGTTTAAGTACCAACCACTGTTTATGAGTGACTGACATTCTACAGCACGAGATGGTTCTTGTAGACTGCAACTTACTATACTCAAAATATATTTCAAATCAATTAGGGTGAGTTTTAATTCTTCCAACAAACACATGACCATGACAACATTGGGGTGGAAACTCTAATTACTCTGACTTGATCACTGTATGTGGCAGATGTATATTTATTATATTATTTAGTATTTAATTAGAATAATGTAGCCGGGCGGTGGTGGCGCATGCCTTTAATCCCAGCACTTGGGAGGCAGAGCCAGGCGGATCTCTGTGAGTTCGAGGCCAGCCTGGTCTACAGAGTGAGATCCAGGAAAGGCGTAAAGCTACACAGAGAAACCCTGTCTCAAAAAAAAAAATTAGAATAATGCATCACATAAAGAAGTACAAATACTATGCTTCAACTTAAAAAATAACACCCTGTGGGGCTGGAGAGATGGCTTAGTGGTTAGGAAAGTAAGCTGCTTTTGCAGAGGACCCAAGTTCAGTTTCACCCACATTGGGTGACTCACAACTTCCTGTAACTCCAGCTACAGGGAATCCAATGCCTCTGGTCTCCACAGACACCTGCATTCACATGCACATAAACACACATAATTTAGAAATAATAAAAATAAATCTTAAAAAAAAACCCAGCTGAGTGTGATGGCACATGACTTTAATTCCAACATTAGGAACTCTGAGTCCAAGGACAGCTAGAGCTACTCAGTAAGGTCTTCTTGTCTTCAAAAAACAAACAGAAAAAAACAAAATAAACAAATAAAAACAAACAAACAAACAAAAAAAATGCCTTGGGGCTGAGGTGATGAGCAAAGCATGGGCTTAGCGTGCATATGACCCTGGGTTCAATCCTAGCACAAAAACCACAATGAAATATTAAAGACATTTTGGAAATGTTAAAGAAAAACATTAGAGCCAGGCAGTGGTGGCACACACCTTTAATCCCAGCACTTGAGAGGCAGAAGCAGGCAGATCTCTGTGAGTTCAAGGCCAGCCTGGTCTACAGAGTGAGTTCCTGGACAGCCAGGGTTACACAGAGAAACCCTCCCTCAAAACAAAACAAAAAAGGAAAAACATTAGAGAAGTGAGCCATGGGATGTCAGGTCTTTTAAAACATCAGAGAAGATGAGCGCAAAAGCGTCGTTTTGGGATTTGTTGTTTAATTTTTATTTTATTTTATATGAATGGGTGTTTTGCCTACATGTATGACTATGCATCATGTGTGTGACTGGTACCAAAGGAGCTGGAAGAGAGCATCAGGTCTCCTGAACCTGGGGTTACAGATGGTCGGGAGCCACCATGTGGGTGCTGGGAATTGAGTCTAGTCCTCTGTAAGAGCATCCAGTGCTCCTAACCACTGAGTCATCTCTCCAGGGCATTGTTTGTTTGTTTTGAGACCAGGTCTCACCGTGTAGCTCTGGCTGGCTTGGAACTCACTATATAGACCAGGCTGCCTCTGCCTCTTGAGTGCTGGGATTAAAGGTGTGTGCCACCATGCCCTGCTACATTGTTTTTCAGATAGGGTCTCACCATGGAACCCTGGCTGGCCTAGAACTTGCTATGTAGATCAGACTGACGTCTAGCTCACTTTACTGCCTAGCCAAAATCGAAGATAATGTACAAAGAAAAACACAACCAAAAAGAATGAAATAAGATGGCTAATCCTACCAAATATGTGGGTCACAACATGTAAATACTTTAAACTCCACGAAAATAATCAGTTAAAACGTTAGAAATGCTTCTAAACTGAACTGATTAGCAATATTCTGTTAGTAGTGGTTGCCCTGAGGAGGGGAACTAGGTGATGGTAAGGAAGGAAAATTACTTTCCTTATTGTATCTTTGTGTGTGTGTGTGTGTGTGTGTGTGTGTGTGTGTGTGTGTGTGTGTGTGTGTTTGTATGTGTTTGAATTCTAGGCTGGCCTGGAGCGAGCTGTGTAACTGAAGATGATGACCTTGAACTTCTGTGGTGTTTTGAGTGAGAATGGCCCGCATAGGATCATAGATTTGAATACTTGGTCACCAGACAGTGGCACTATTTGAAATGATTAGGAGGTGTGACGCTGTGGAGCAATCTTTTTACACTGTAAATATGTATTACTCTCATTGGTTAATAAAGCTCTTCCTGTAGCTAGGCAGGAAGAGATTTGGCAGGTGAGCCAGACTAGGAGGACTCTGGGAAGAAGAAGGGCAGAGTCTCAGGAGTTGTCAGCCAGATGCAGAGGAAGCAGAATGTGTAGAAAATGAGGTTACAAGCCACGATCCACATGGTAGAATTTAGATAAGAAATGGGTTAATTTAAGTTGTAAGAGCTATTTAGTAACAAGCCTAAGCTATCAGCCGAGCCTTTATAATTAATATTAAGTCTCTGTGTAGTTATTTGGGAGCTGGCCAGCATTCCCTATGGAAAAAAATCTGCCTACAGTGTGGTCTTGTTGGAGATAGTTTGTCACTGGGGATGGGCCTTGAGGTTTCAAAAAACCTATTCCAAGTCCAGAGTCATTCTCTTCCTGCTGCCTGAGGATCTGGATGTAGAACTCTCAGCTACTTCTCCAGCACCATGTCTGCCTGCATGTCCCCATGCTCCCCAACATAATGAAATTGGACTCAACCTCTGAAACTGTAAGCAAGCTCCAATTAAATGCTTTATTTTTTTTTTAAATAAGGGTTGCTGTGGTCATGGTGTCTTTTCACAGCAATAGAACATCGAATAAGACAATGTCTTATCTTCCTAGCATGTACCACTTTGCTTGGTTTTATGTAGTTCCAGAGAGTGAACACAGGGCTTCCTGCATGCTAGGTAAACACTCTATCAACTGAGTTACATAACCAGCACCATTTTTTTTCTTTTAAACAGTAAAATATTTTCTCTGTAGAAAATACTGTAAATGATAACATTTCCCAATAAGCCCTTTTAAACCAAGTGACAGCTGAATTATACATATAAATATTGATTAGATTCTGGGATACAGAAGAAACCTATCTTCATCTGTTCAGAGAGCTATGTTTTACTTTATGTTTTATTTTTTATGTGTTTGTTGTGTGTCTGTGTTGATGGGGATTGAACTCATGACCTAGTGTATGTTAGGAAAGCACTCTACTGTAGTGGGTAGCCATTCCAGCTTTGATCTGGAAGTTCTAACCACCATTAAGGCTTCAGTAACTGTCATGCCTACAAGGCGGGGCCAAGAGAGGACCCTGAAGACCCGGGATCCGGATGGGCCAGCTCTCTTGGTTCCTGGACCCTGGATGCTGGAGGTAGACCGAGCAGAGTTCTCCAGAGAACACCGCCGGACTGTGCTACGCCTTTCCCAGACTCTGTAAACTATCCCTTCACTTGTAAGTTACCCCACAAAATAAACCTCCCTTTTAACTACGTGGAGTGGCCTTAATAATTTCACCAATACTCTACCGCTGAGCTATACCCTCAGCTGACACTTTTATTTTCTTTCATTTTTTGAGACAAGGTCTCTCTACATAGCCTTGGGTGGTCTGAGACTCACTATGTAGACCAGGCTGGCCTTGAACTCACAGAGATCATCCTGCCTCTGTCTCCCAAGTGCTGGGATTAAAGGTGTGTGCCACCATGCGCTGAAATAGTCCTTACTTTTGTATTTTGAATTTTGCTGTATGTTGCTTACTCAAGTTAGTAAAATAAAAAAAATAAAAATTAAACCATATTTTACAGTGTTTTGTTAAATAGGCATTTCATTTCAATATTATATGTATTTATAATGGTGATATAAGAGCCATATACTTTTAGAAACTTAAATCATATTGTTTTGAAATAGAAATATACTGGGAAACAGTCAGAAACGTAACGGCAATAGGAAATTACAGCTGAATTTATTAGTGTTTGTCAGACAAAGAAAAAATACAGTACACAGATTTTGAGACTGTCAGTGAATGACTAAGCATGGCAGCATAGCATTTGGGAGGGAGAGACAGAAGGACCAGGTTCAACACCATCCTCATAGTGAGGGAGTTTGAGGAGATCCTGGGCTGCATAAGACCCCAGCTCAAATAAAACATAGCAAGGGGCTAGGATCAATGGGTAAGAGCCTGCTCTGTAAACATAAGGACCTGTGTTCAAGACGCCCAGTGCTCGTGTAAATGTCAGGTACTGTCATGTGAGTCTATAATCCCAGTACTGGGGAGGCAGAGACAGGTGGATCCCTAGAGCTGTTGGCCAGCCAGCCTGGCTGAATCAAAGAGCTTGAGATTCAATAAGAGGCCCTGTCTCAGAAAACAAGGCGGAGGGCCAGCCATGGTGGCATATGCCTTTAATCTCAGCGGAAGCGGCAGATCTCTGGGAGTTTGAGGTCAGCTTGGGTCACAAGTGAGCTCTGGGACAGCTAGAGCCACACAGAAAGGCCCTGTCTCAAAACAAAACAAGCAAACAAAATAGGTGTTGAATGTTAGTCTGTAGACAAATCCTTAATTTTTTTTCTTTCTTTTTTTTTTTTTTTTGGTTTTTCGAGACAGGGTTTCTCTGTGTAGATTTGGCGCCTTTCTTGGATCTCACTCTGTAGACCAGGCTGACCTCAAACTCACAGAGATCTGCCTGGCTCTCTCTTATATTCAACCGCTAGCTTCAAATTTTAGCTTTGTACATTTGACTTTGGATTGTCTGGAGAGGCCCGGAAGCCAGGAAGTACCTCCGAGAGGGAGGAGGGGAGGAGTTGGAAAGAAGGGACAATATAGCACATACATGATATGACTGCAGAGGGAAGGGTTGAGGGGGGAAAGGTTTAAATGGTGATGGTTGGGAAATGGCATAGAGCAGGGGAGTTGTTGGCCAAGACTAATGGCATGACAAAAAGCCCTACGGAAACCCACTGCTTTGGAAGCTAATTTTAAAATATAATTCAAATAGGGGGGGCGGGGAGATGTCTTACCAGTTCAGAGCACTTACGGCTCTTGCAGAGGGGCTGGGTTTGTTTCTCCGGACCCACATGGTGACTCACAACCACCTATAACTCCAGTTCCAGGGTTCTTACATCTGGCCTTGGCAGGCACCAGACATGCATGTGGTACACATACATGCCTGAGTCAAAACTCTAATGCACATAAGATAAATACATCATTTAAAACTATGCAATGGACAGTGGACATGCTCTGCTAAACAAAAGCCTCGGTGCTAGGCATGAGATACTTGTCTATGAGTCACTGATCAGGGAAGCCTCAAGGCCCCCAAAGTAATGTAGCCTATTGGTATTCTATTGCTCTTGGTCTGCCTGCCACACCTAGATGGTAAGACCCCATTAATGAAGACACAACCCACTGTGATTTGAGGACATAGAGAAATCAGCCTGTCACTGATCTGGGAGCTTACTCCCTGATGACTTGTTTTGTAGTGATGGAAGTGGCAGTGTGGGCTGTTAGGGGAGAAAAGTCATCAGCAGTCTCACTCAGTGGTAGACCCTGCGTGCTACAGTATCAACCTGACAGACAAGATGCGCACGAAATAGTGTCATGGATGCTTTGGGGGTAGTCAACTGTTTTCTGATAGGATTTGAGGCTTACTCCACAGGAGGGAATTCGTGCCCAGTACCGTAAACTTGATCAAAGCCCATGCGTGGCTGGGGAGGTCACAGGCCCCAGAGGGGTACCTAGTTCTGTGGTTTTGTTAAATGGGCATGTTACCAAACTACCTTCTAGCTATGTTTATAGCCATAGATTTGTGTGCTTTCAATCTTGGTCAGAGAAGCTTCTTTTTGCAGTGGGCTGTGGTTAACGCAGACTCGTAACTGGTCAAAGTGCTGAGAAGTGACTGGGAATGATAAGTCTTAAAGAGGACATTTATATTAACTATCCCAAAGCTCAGGGAATGTCGAGGAAGAGGGGGCAGAAAGAATGTAAGAGCCGGAGGATGCTCTGGTGCTGTGAAATGCTGTCTTCTGGACATGATGTGACCATTGTGTTCATGAATTCACTGAATCTGTGGTTACTTACACAAGATCAAGCCTGTCAACATTCCAGCACTGATGGGGAGAGGCTCAGGAGGCCCTGGTTCTAACTGGTTCTGGTGGGGAGAGACTCAGGAGGCCCTGGTTCTAACTGGTTCTGGTGGGGAGAGACTCATGAGGCCCTGGTTCTAACTGGTTCTGGTGGGGAGAGACTCATGAGGCCCTGGTTCTAACTGGTTCTGGTAGATGGCCCCAAAGCCATGCTGTGTGAGCAGAACTAGTTGGACTCAGTGGGTTTCATTAAAAAAAAAAAAAAAAAGAGGACTTAGAGACAGGAAGAGGATGTGCTGGAGGTGGATCTGGAAAGAATAGGAGGAGGAATTGGGAGTGGATATAAGCAAGACAGGTTGCTGTATCACACATGAAACTGTCAAAGTATAAATACAAATATTCTTTAAAAAAAAAGAAAAAGGAAAAATATCATTAATTGAGTTTGATTTAGTCAAATTTCACAGGATTTTGTTTTGTTTTAAATTTATTTATTTATCGTGTGTGTGTGTGTGTGTGTGTGTGTGTGTGTGTGAATGTGTGTGTCTGTGTGTCTGTGTGTCTGTGTGTGTGTAGGGAGAGTATGCCTTTGCTATCGTGCATGAGTCGGGAGGTCAGAGGACAGCATTCAGGAGTTGGTTCTCACCTTCCACCTTCTGGAGGTCTCATATTTTGGCCGCTGGGCTGTGTACACAGAGCTGGCTGCTGTGTTTTCAGGCAGTCTCCTGCCTCCACCTCCCATCTCACTGTAAGAGTGCTGAGATAGCAGGCGAGTCACAGCATCTGGCTTTTTACGTGAGTTCTGAGGCTCCGACTCCGGGCACCGGGCTTGCGCAGTTAGCACTTTGACCACAGTCAGCCACCTCCCTGGCCCGTGTTTGTTTGTTGTTGTTGTTATTTTTTAAAATTTATTAACATAATTTTTAATTGATTCTTTGGGAATTTTCACACCATGTATCCCTATCCCACTCATTTCCCAGTCCTTCCATGTCTGCCCTCCACCCTTGCAACCTCCCCCAAGAAAAGGAAATTAAAAAAAAAAACAACATATTAAAAAGCGTCTCTCTGACCCCTCTGGGCAACAACCTGCTCCTCTATTAACTAGAGTGTTCTTTCACAGCCACAATAGCTGCCTTGTCTTCAGTTCTGCTGCGTGTGTGTGTGTGTGTGTGTGTGTGTGTGTGTGTGTGTGTGTGTGTGTGCCACTTTGCTCCTCCTTCTTTCCTGCCTCTCCCTCACATAGTCATTCATTGTAGTGGCACTGGGCTCTTCGGTGTGTCACTCAGAGTACTCTTTTGCCCAAACAGCTTTCCTTGGAAATGTTCATTGCAATGAGCTGTTGGTCTGGTTCAAGGCCTTTGGCTTCTGCTACATCAACACTGGACCCCCACTGAGACTCCCTTCTGCTCTCCTGCTGTCTCCCTGAGTCATGGAGACCCTACAGCTATGGTTCCACCAGCTCTCCCACACCCACACCATTGGGACCAGCTCTCCCACGCTCCTTGTGGCAGCCAGTGAGGGGCCAGGCCAGCTCTCCCTCACCCATGCCACTGGGGCCAGCTCTCCAGTGCCAACACTGTGCCAGTGCCTCTGTGTGTGGCAGTTGATGAGGGGCGGGACCATCTCTTCTGCTACTGTCGATGGGCAGAACCAACTCAACATGGCTTTTGGACATCAGCATGGTTTCTGGTGGCTCCTAGACCGTAGGCATCTGAGTGGCTTTGGATAGTAATATGGGCCACTGACATCAAACAGACCCTGGCTTCAGTAGGACCATGGATCCAGACACTGTCTTCCGCCGAAGCGTGGGCCTGGATGTCACCATGGCCTCAGATAGAAGTGCAAGCCACTCAGATCAGTTTGGCCCTTGGACATCAGCATGGCCTCTGGTGGCTGGCCCAGACATCAAATATCTGCATGGCCCTTGGTGGTAACATGGGCCACAAACCCCAGCTGCAGTAGGGCCGTGGACTCAGACGTGGCCCTCCGCACACCAGCCTGACATCACGTGGCCTCAGGTAGTTGTGTGGGCCACTCCTATCAGCCTCTTCCTCACTCTTGTCTCCAGTTCTGGCTCTCTCCATAGCACATGAACTGCTCTGCTTCTCTCCCTCTCCCATCTCTCCATCACATACTTGCTCATCATTGTGGCATCTGTCCCTGGTAGGGGCTCTGACTGTCTTCTGTGTGTCCCGCACCGTGGGGGTGGTGGGCTGGGGCTGCTTTTCAACTTTTTATTGTTTTTGTTTTGTGTGTATGGATGTTTTGTCTGCATGTATGTCTGGGTACCACTGGCTTGTCTTGTATGCACCACGGCCAGAAGAGGGGGTCTGATCCCCTAGGACTGGAGTCACCGATGTTTGTGAGGGGCCATGTGGATACTGGGGATTGAACTCAGGTTCTCTGGGAGAGGAGCCAGTGCTCTCAACCCTTCAGTCATCTTTCCTGCCCATTTGTTTCGTTCTTTTGAGATAGGAACTTGCCCTGTAGCTCAAGCTGGCCTTGAACTAACTATGTATCCCAGGCTAGCCTCAAAGTGGTGACAATCCTCCTGAGTCAGGTTTCTGAGTAGTGGGACAAAGGGTGTACACCACCATGCCTGGCTCAGCTTGCAGTGTTATAGTCCAGCAAAATGGAAAGAGGAGAACTAAGTGTACTCAGAGCTTCGTGTGGCTCATTCCCTAATCCCAGCATTTTGGAAATGGAATCAGGAAGATCAGGAGTTCAAGGCCATCCTTAGCTACACAATGAGTTAGAGGCCAAGCTGGAGTACAGGAAACCTTGTTTCAAAGAAATAGTACTTAAAAAGAAAAGAAAAGAAAAGAAAAAGAACACCAGGCTAGAGAGATGGCTCAGTGGTTAAGAGCACCGACTGCTCTTCCAGAGGTCCTGAGTTCAATTCCCAGCAACCACATGGTGGCTCACAACCACTTGTAATGAGATCTGGTGCCCTCTTCTGGCCTGCAGGGACACATGCAGACAGAATACTGTATACGTAATAAACTAATAAATCTTAAAAAACAAAAACAAAGAACACCAACAAAGTAGTATAGTAAAAGATGTTTACAGCAAAAGACAAGTGGATGCCTGGTTTAGCTGAGATGTAAGGGTAAGAAGAGGGTGATACACAGTACAAATATGAAATGCTTCCACCCAAGAGCCTGAAGGCTTGGAGACTCGCTGGTAGGATGGTCCTGGAAGAGGGATAATGAGGGGATGCTTGCACTGGGGAGTCTGGAGCTGGCCAGTTCCTGCCAGAGCCTGGGTTTTGACCACGGAGTGTGTAGCTAAGACGGGGTGGAGGGAAAGATTGTACCAGAGTGTAGAGGACACGGATCTGAGAAGTCAGGGTATTGGCTGGATGGTGCAGGTGGACTTGTACCCACACAAACAAAGACTCATAGCAGAAAAGCAAATGTATGCCAGACACTTAAGCATTGATGAGCTGGGCAGTGGCGGCGCACGCCTTTAGTCCCAGCACTCGGGAGGCAGAGGCAGGCGGATCTCTGAGTTCGAGGCCAGCCTGGGCTACAAAACAAGTTCCAGGACAGGCTCCAAAGCTACACAGAGAAACCCTGTCTCGAAGGAAAAAAAAAAAGCATTGATGAAATCAGTGGGCGTCCGGTGATGACAGGCTATGGAGAGTGTGGTTTGTGGGTGTGTCCCTCAAAGATGCTTGGGTTTGGGAAAGAGAATATTTTGGGAGCAACAAGAAGCAAGAAAGACGCCTTCATTATTTCCAGGTACACAGAGTGTGGGAGGAAAGGAGAATAGCTAACCAGCTCTCCGTGCTGCAGCGTGCAGAGCGGTCCAGGGAGAGCTGGTTTCCATGAGTGCAGGAAGGCAACAGGAAAGCTGAGAGCAGCTTGGTGACTTGGGGCAATGTGTTGATATCTTACCTTGAGTCCCAGAAAGCTCAATGGAAGGATGTGAGGCAGGATAGGGAGGATCTAGGAGACTGGGCTCTCGAGGGAGATGAATAGAGCTGTTTGTGGCTAAGGCTGGCTGAGGATGAAACCCAGGCACTATTATTGTGCTTAGTTTCATGCAAGGCGATAGATCCAGAGAAACTGGTCACTTGCCTAAGGTCATGGTTTGCTTTCCATAACTAGAACAAAATACCTGAGATAATTAACCTCTAGAGAAGAACAGGTTTATCTTCGTTCATCCTTTCTGTGTGTTCCTATTGTTGGGTGAAGTAGTCAATAAATATTGATTACTCCCTGTTGGCTGAAGGTACTGCGCTTTTGTTTCCTTATTGATTTCTGTTTAATTGTTCAGTCAGGGGCTGACAGGTGAGCTGTGGCTTATGACTTCAGAGAACACTGGCTTGAAGCTGAGCTCAGCCATCAGCAGAGTGGAGAGGCTGGCTTCTAGGAAGGTAGACAAACTGATAACAAGGCAGCCAGACTCTAGAGAAATGCTTCTCAGAGCCAAGCTCCACCAGCCTCGGATGGGAAACACGAATAGGTGGTTTCTGTCCACGACCAGGTGAGCTCAATTGTTTGGAGGCCTGTAGGGAAGCAGCACATTCTAGCAGGAGCACATGTAATAATGTTCACCTCGTGGCCAAGGAGCAAAAGAAAACAAGGAGAGGCCCAGGTACCACATTTCCTTTCAAGGCCATAACCCAGGGACCTAAAAGACCTCCCATCATGCTCTACATGTTAGAAGTTCCTCCATCCTCCAATGGCAGCGCTATGAGGACCACATGGGTCTTCAGGAGGGAAATTCCAGAGCCTAAATATAGCTGTGATGAAACTAGCCACCTGGGGGGGCGGGGTCTGGATTCAGATTCTCTTCTCTTGTCTTTCACCTATGCCTTTGCCCTTCTCACTGTGATGGTGGGGTGGTCAGGGCTGCGCTGAGGGGCAGCGGTGATCTTAGAGCACTGTGGCTCTCCTTAAAAAGACCTGGCATGCAGAGAAATGCAAATCAAAACGACTCTGAGATACCACCTTATACCTGTCAGAATGGCTATGATCAAAAACACTAATGACAGTCAATGTTGGAGAGGATGCGGAGCAAAGGGAACACTCCTCCACTGTTGGTGGGAATGCAAGCTTGTACACCCACTGCGGAAATCAGTATGGCGGTTTCTCAGAAAATTAGGAATCGAACTACCTCAAGACCCAGCCATACCACTCTTGGGCATACACCCAAGGAACGCTGATTCATACCACAAAGATACATGCTCAGCTATGTTCATACCAGCACTATTTGTAATAGCCAGAACCTAGAAACAACCTAGATGCCCGTCAACTGAAGAATGGATTAAGAAAATGTGGTACATATACACAATGGAGTACTACTCAGCAGAGAAAAACAATGAAAGCATGAAATTTGCAGGCAAATGGATGGAACTAGAAAAAATCATCCTGAGTGAGGTAACCCAAACCCAGAAGGACAAACATGGTATGTACTCACTCATAAGTGGATTCTAGATATAAAATAAAGAACAATCAGACTACAACCCACAGGAAAAAAAAAAAAAGAAGACCTGGCATGCCGGGTGGCACACGCCTTTAATCCCAACACTTGGGAGGCAGAGCCAGGCGGATCTCTGTGAGTTTGAGGCCAGCCTGTTCTACAGAGTGAGATCCAGGACAGGCACCAAAACTACACAGAGAAACCCTGTCTCGAAAAACCAAAAGAAGAAGAAGAAGAAGAAGAAGAAGAAGAAGAAGAAGAAGAAGAAGAAGAAGAAGAAGAAGCACAAGTGTTTCTGATTTTCTGCATGGTTAATCACAGATGCCTGGTTTAAAGCATGCTGACTTTGGAGCTGGGGAGAAAGGTTAGTGGGAAATGCTTGCCTTGTAGGCATGGAAGTCTGAGTCCAATTCCCAGACTTTGATCTCCAAAACTCATGTTTAAAAAAAAAAAGAGAGAGAGAGAGAGAAGTGCGGGCTGGTGTGATGACGCAGACTTGTAATCCTAACACTGGGGAGACAGACAGGCGGAGCAGATCCTGGGGCTCGCTGGCCACTCAGCTTAGCCTACTAGACAAGCTCCAGACCAAGGAAAGACTGTCTCAGCCCAAAACAAAACAAAGGCTGTGACTCTGAACACACACACCCCTCAAAATAATCAAAACACACACACACACACACACACACACACACACACACACACACACACACACACACACACAGAGGGTTAGGGGCAGAGGGAGGAATGCCGGCATCCAGGAAGGAAGTGCTCCCAGGCGAAGCCTTTTTTACTGTCCTGGAAAACCTCATCCTTTAGCATGAAGGAGGCTCGTGAGGGTCATCCAGGCCCATGTCCTGAAGCTCAACTGCCTGGTGTGTTTGATTAAGTCACACGGTCCCCTGTGAGTCAGTTTCCTCATCAGGAAGGGAGGGTAATATCCCCTGACTTGTTGTGAAATTGGGGCATGTCAGGAACTCAGCGTATAATCCGGCACAGCATGAGCACATGAGTATTTGATACTTGGGTTTCCCATCCGAGGCTGGTGGAGCTTGGCTCTGAGAAGCATTTCTCTAGAGTCTGGTTACCTTGTTATCAGTTTGTCTACCTTCCTAGAAGCCAGCCTCTCCACTCTGCTGATGGCTGAGCTCAGCTTCAAACCAGTGTTCTCTGAAGTCATAAGCCACAGCTCACCTGTCAGCCCCTGACTGAACAATTAAACAGAAATCAATAAGGAAACAAAAAACACAGTACCTTCAACCAACAGGGTGTAATCAATATTTATTGACTACCTCACCCAACAATAGAATACACGCTCTTTTCAAGTTGCCTTGGAACATATGCTAAGGTAGACCATACACCCGGGTGTAAAATCAATCCTCAGTGAGTTTTGAAAATTGAGGTGAGGGACTGGAGAGGGCGTTTGTTGCTCCTACAGAGGACCCGTGTTTGGTTCCCAGCACCTATGTGATGGCTCACAAATGTCTGTAACTCTAGTTCTAGGAAATCCAACACCCTCTTCTGACTTCTGTGGGCATCAGCCACACATGTGATGCACGCACATACATGGAGACAGAACACACATACACATAAAGAAAACATAAATTACCTTGAGAATGTTTTAAACATTGAGATCATACAGAGTGTTCTCTGGTTACAGTGGGCTCAGACTGAAAACTGACAACAGAAAGGTGGCAAACACACTCTCCAAACACTAGGAAACTAAGCCCATGCCCCTGCCTCAGCACGTGGCTATCAACTAGGGCTGTTTGCTAACAACCCATAGCTTGCCAACTCTTATCTCATCTATGATGCCCTGGTGAGAAAGCAAAAGCTTTGAAAGCTGCCAGTCATCCCTGAGTGGAGGTACTCTTGTTCCTTGGAATCACTAGTACCTCCCCAAGCCACCCTGTGTGTCCCCAAAAGTGAAGCCCCATTGGCTCTGCAGTGGTTCTTGTCAGTGGCTCCTTAGATTTCTGACTATGGTCCTCTCTATTGGGCCTCAGGCCTGAGGCGGAAAGGCTGGGCTGGGACTGACTGATGTGTCTCCAGCCCCCAACCTACACATTTACCAGATACCTATAAAAAGTTCTCTTCCGTGATCAGAAACTCCATGCAAAGCAGGGACATCAGTTTCTTGCTCAACAAGCAGGCCCAGACTGTCTTGGATCCTGCTTGGTAGCAAACTGGGCCCCTTTTCACTTCATCCTTCACTTATCATTGGGAAAATTTAGGAATTGCCCCCGTGTCCAAAACTAGAGCTGGTTATGTTGTGATCTTAAATGAGCGTGCAGTCAACCCCGAAAAGAGGCTACTCAAAGACTTTACAAACTGGCCGTAATCTACTGAACATGAAGAAGGAAGTTGTTGGCTCCGCAGACACAGGGCTTGCTGCCAAGCCTGATGACCCGATTTTGATACCAACAAGATACTCTCTAACCTACGCATATGCACCTTGGCGCAAGCATGTGCCAATTAAGTAATTAATGTAATAAAGATTACAAAGGAATTAGAATTACACGCAGCGTGATTAAAATTTTGTCTAAAACAAAGCCAACCCTACATTCTGGTGAAAAGTGTCTACAAATACAGCTACATGGTTACAGTGATTCTTCCTGTAGACCGGGACTGAGGGTCATTTATAGTCATTGAGAGCGGTCCGTGGACACGGGTGCATTTGGAAAATGTTCTGTATGTAGAGGGTGTGGTGGACAGTTTACTGTATGCCTCAAGGCAGCAGCACAAAGGATTTTGAATGTTACTGACACAAAATAATAAAAGTGATACCAGTCACCCTGATCTGTCATAGCACATTATTCTGGGTAAATAGTTGTAATTACATAACAATTAAAAAAATCAAGCCAGGCATGGTGGCGCACGCCTTTAGTCCCAGCACTCTGGAGGCAGAGACAGGAGGATCTCTGTGAGTTCAACGCCAGCCTGGCCTACAAAGCAAGTTCCAGGACAGTCAGGACTCTGTTACACAGGGAAACTCTGTCTCGAAAAACCAAAAATGAATGGATGAATAAATAAATAAATAAGCTGGATATGGTGGCTCATGCACGTAATCACAGCACTCAAGAGGCTGAAGCCAGACAATTACTGAGAGTTAAAGGCTAGCCTCAGCTACATAGTAAATTCCAAGCCAGCCAGAGCTAAATAGTAATAATAAGATCCTGTTTCAAAACTGGATGTTGTGGCACATGCTTACAATTCTAGCACTCAGGAGGCTGAGACTGAGGCAGGAGGATTAAGAATGTGAAGTCAGCCTGGCCTATTTAGTAAATTCTATGGGCTGGAGAGACCCTATCTCATAAACAAACAAATAAATAAAGAAGGCTGGGCATGTGGCACACACCTTTAATCCCAGCACTCGAGAGGCAGGCAGATCTCTGAGTTCAAGGACAACTTGGTCTACAAAGTGAGTTCCAGGACAGTCAGAGCTACACAGAGAAGCCCTGTCTTGAAAAACCAAAACCAAACCAAAAAAAAAAACCAAACAAAACAAAGCAAAAGCCACAAATAAATAAATATAACTGGAAATATATTCACTATAAAATGCATAGAAAGTGCTAGACTAAAAGATGGTGGCATTTCAAAAGTAAAATAAGCACGTTTTCCTGGTAGTTGTTTCTGTGTCTCCATAGGAAGAAGCAGACATAGGTATTAGAAGGAAGTGAAGGGCAGAGAAAGTTAGGGTACCAGAGGAAGGCTCCCACACACTCCTCCTGCCACCACCACTCTATGGAATGCCAGTTTGCTGCCAAGAACAGCCGTCTTTCCATTTCCTCCTACCTGGCCCTCGTTAACTGATGCCCTCCCTTCCTGTTTCTGGCCTCTCCTGATTTTCTGGTTTTCCTGCCCTTTCTCCTGGCTTCTCCATAGCCTTCCTGGATCCTCTTTCCTTCCACACTGTTACATTTTGCCTCCCATGTGAATTCTGCTTTTGGCTTTTTTCCACTTTTGGGATCCTATCCAAGGCGTCGGCATGCTCGGCAAGGTCTCCACTGCTACGCCACCTTCCCAGCACTTGTGGCTTTACGGCCATCCTTTAGTCCCTTCAGGTGCTCGCGTCTATTCTCGTGGTCACGTGAGCTGATCTTGGGCTTCATCGATCATAATCTTCCCCAGAATGTCCCACAAGAACTTCAAGCCCCAGCCCAAACTGTCTTTCTCCTTCACCCTTTTTAGCTGTCAGTGTTCTGCATTCTTATGGTGTCCTGGCTGTGGCAGATGGTGCTCTCTTCCGTCCACCCTCCATTATCTGTCTCCTCTCTGTCCTTCACTTCCCTCCAGCGTGCATCACATCCATTGTTTCTACCCCTTCGTTAGCCCAGAGGGTTCTCTGCTGGTCAATCTCTGTCTTCTCCAGTTTTTCCTGCTTATCATCTCTTATGGTCCTTTGTTGTTGTTATTATTATTATTTTGAGACACGATCTCTCATACCTTGGGCCGGCCTTGCTGTGTGGCAGAGGATGACTTCAAACTTCTGATCCCGTTTCCACCTCCCAAGTGCTGAGTTTACAGGTGTGCACCACCAGGCATGGTTTTCTGTGGTGCTGGGGAACTACCCCAGATCTTTGCCCATGCTGGGCAAACACTGTACCAATTGAGCTACATCTCCTCCCGACTCCAACAGAATAGGAATATCTTTCTAAAATTTCCGTAGTGATTGCTGAGGGGCTGTGATATCCGAGGCACTTTTCTAGGGCACGGTTGTAAACAAGATGGTCTCCTTTGGGCCAGTGAGAAGGTTCAGCGGGTAAAGGTACTGGTCACCAAGCCTGGCAACCTGAGTTTGATCCCTGAGACCCAGCTAGGAGGAGAGAACCAGCTCTGCAGCTTCTCTCATGACCTTCCTATATGTACTGTGATGCATACACCCAGGTAAATGAAAAGAATCAAAATATGGTCTCCTTTTTCATGGGTGTTATTTTTTTTAATAGTTTTAGTGCGCGTATGATAATTAGTAAATGAGCAAATGAATGAAATATGCCTAAAAAAAGAAAAGGACTGTGATAAAGAGTGGTGGTGGACCGGGCGGTGGTGGTGCACGCCTTTAATCCCAGCACTCGGGAGGCAGAGGCAGGTGGATCTCTGTGGTTTCGAGGCCAGCCTGGGCTACAGAGTGAGTTCCAGGAAAGGCTCCAAAGCTACACAGAGAAACCCTGTCTCGAAAAACCAAAAAAAAAAAAAAAAAAAAAAAAAAAAAAAAAAAAAACCAGAGTGGTGGTGGGGTAGCCTAGCATGGTGGTCCCTACTTACAATCTCTGCACTCTACAGTCTAAGGCAGGAGGACCTCCAGTTCAAGGCCAAGCTGGGGTTATATAGTTGAGACGCTGAGAGAAAGGGAGAGGGGGAGAAAGAGGGAGAGGAAGCGAGAGAGAGGCTGGGTCTGATTTTAAACTCCAGCCAGACTGAACTTCTTGTTTTTTTGTCCCAAGCGCTTTGCCTACTGTTATCTTTGGCCCCAGGACCTTCGCACATGCTGTGATAGCTGCCATGTTTCTCCCCTCTCCTTGGTGAACTCCCATGTTTCCTCAGGTCATGGCTTAAGAATCAGTTCTTGGGGCTGGAGAGATGGCTCTGAGGTTAAGAGCACTAACTGTTCTTCCAAACGTCCTGAGTTCAGTTCCCAGCAACCACATGGTGGCTCACAACCATCTATAACGAGATCTGGTGCCCTCTTCTAACATTCAGGCAGAACACTGTATACATAATAAATAAATAAATCTTTAAAAAAAATCAGTTCTTCCTGGAAGTCTTGCCTGACCATCCAGAAGTTGTCTTGGTGCCCTTTCTAGGTCCCAAAGAATGTAGTTCTTTTATTCTCACACCAATCACTCTGTATTGTAATTTTCTTATCTGTTTCCTTCAGGCCATGGTAAGAGATGACATTTTATATCACGATGCAGTGCATATACATATGTATAAGCATATGTGGCACGTGCAGGTGAACCAGAATAGTATTTACTAGTACTGCATATAATACACATATATAATACACATTAATACTTCACTTTATTCTATTTCATTAGACTCTATTTCATTTAAAATGGTGTTTAAAAAAAAAAAAGTCTTAGTCACCTGTGTTGGTATACACCTTTAATTCCAGCACTTGGGAGACAGAGGCAGGCAGATATGTGAGCTCGAGGCAGATATGTGAGTTCGAGGCCAGCCTGGTTTTTACAAGGTGAGTCCCAGGACAGCCAGGGCTACACATAGAAACTCTGTTTCAAAAACAATAAATAAATATAAAAAATAAAGTCTCACATGGCCCAAGCTAGCCTCAAGTTCTCTGTACTTGAGCGTGACCTTGGATTTCTGATCCGCCTACCATCACCTCCGAAGTGTGAGGGCTACTGGTGTGTGCCACCATGTCCGCCCAGCTGAGAAAGTGTTTTGAGACCTACTAATTGGATTTGTGATTCACACAAAATGTCTTAAACCCACATTTTCAAAATCCTACCCTATAATAGGCTAGCACACTTTTTTTTTTTTTTTTTTTTTTTTTTTTTGCCAAAGGCCTGTTAGTTATTTTAGCATTTGTAGTCATGGGGTTCTTATTGTCAATCATATTAGAACTCATTGATGTCATAAAATACCTAAGAAAGGATTTACTGCTGTTCTTTGGGTCTTGCCATCTCACAGGTTTCTGTCTACTATCTGTGTCTCTATGACTTGGGCCTGAAATGAGGCAGATCATCCTGGCCAAGAGGGCCTACGGAGCTCAGCTTCTTACCTCAAAGCAACCAGGAAGCAAAAAGAGACAGACAGGGGCCTGGGACAACATGGCACCCCACCGACATGCCTCCAAAGACTTGTTTTCTCTAATAAAGCCCTGTCTCCTACTTCCCACCACCTGGTAATAATTCAGTAACAAGAATCCTTTAAGGAATTAATTGTTTAAGTCAGAGTTCTCACCACCAATCTCTTCCAAAAAGCCCATTGTCTGGTAGCTGAGACTTTTAGGGAGACATTTCACATCAAATCACAGCACACATAGGGTAGTCTGTTCAGTTGGAACATCTAGCTCACCCCTGCATGATCCGGAAAGCCCCGTTCCGGTGTCTCTCCAAACCCTGCCCTCTCAGAGAATCTCCAACAAAGGGAGACTCCAAAAAGCCCGGTTCTGCCTTCTTGACAGTCACAGCAGCTCCTCTCCTGAAGTTGCCAGCAGCCCAAGTCCCCACTAAGCAGTCAGCTTTTGACCGTGCTTGGGCACAAACTCAGCTTGTGGTGGACACATCATCACCCCTCACCTACGAGCTATATAATCTCCTTGCCTTAGATTGGGCATAAGTCTTCTCTGGCCTTGATTTCTGGGGCTGGAGAACCCACCTGGAAGTTGCTTTGCTCAGATAAACCTGTTGTTATACTTTTTCAATTCATCTTAATCTGGCTTACTGTGTCAGCAGAGAAACCTTTTATTGGGGGACAGAAAACCTATTATAGTCAAAGTCTGCATTTGTGTCCTAAAGCATCAGATAATATGCAAAGTGATGTTTATGCCTCTGTTTCAACAGCTCTACAGACTCTCTAACTTGAAGTTCACATAATTTATACACTATAAAATATTCTCTTCCTGGTTTTGTTTATTCTTTTCCTTCCTTCTCTCCCTCCTTCCTTCTTTCCTTCCTTCCTTCCTTTCATTCTTTCTTCTTGAACAGAGTCTCAGGACCTGGCTTTGAACTAGAGGTTCTCTGGCTTTAGCCTTCTCAATTTATGCCATAACAGGCATGAAACCATGCTCAGGGGGAAGTGAATTCAGAAAGGAGCAGTTTGCATAGGAAATTTTTTGTTTTGATTTTTGAGACAGGGTTTCTTTGTGTAGTCCTGGTTGTCCTGGAACTCTCTCTGTAGACCAGGCTGGCCTCAAACTCACTGAGATCCACCTGCCTCTCTCTCCTGAGTGCTGGAATTAAAGGCATGCACCACCACCACCCGGCTATGAAACATTTTTATTAGAAAAGTACTGTCTGTTCATGGGAGAAAAGTGAACGGGTCGGTGGAACAAAGTGAGTAAAGGAATCTTTGACAATCCCACGGCTTGCAGATAGCATATCCTTTCCTATTTTTTCCTATTTTTTTTTTTTTTTGTTGTTGTTGTTGCCAGGAATTTGGAGTTTATTTTTGGCTGGAGAAGGAGCAGTGAAACATTTCGTTTCTCTTCAGCTCACCCGGAAACCCAGCTTCTCCTCTCTGACTACAGAGACTGAAGCTAAGGAGAAATGATAAGGAGGGGGAGCAGAAAGCCTGAGTGTGTGGGAGTAATTAGATACACAGCATACTAAGTTCCTAGGCCTGTGCCCCACCACACCTTTAGAGACAGATGTGGTGCCTACCCTTTGTCGGTGTGTAACTACAAGGGTAGACTAGGAATTATGATTGCGAGAAAGGGGAAATAAAAGGTGTTTTCAGGGCTTGTGGGATGTGTCTGTCTAGCTTTCAAGTATGAAGCAGGAAATGCCTCCCTCCCTAAGGAAGTGAAATAATAATTGCGCAAGAAAATGGGTAATTCCATAATGACAGAATGCATATTATTATTCAGAGGTGTCTGGCTCAAGGGGACAGAGGAACTAGAAGTCATGAGCTTAGCTGGTTGAGGTTGGCGAGGACGGCATGAGAACACTGCCAATCATCTAGACCTAATGGCGTGTTTGTGGAAATTAAAGACACAAATAAAAGGACAAATGCAATCCCAAGGAAGCAGTCAGCCAGTTTCAGAAGGAGAAACATTCTAGGGACAAGCTGCTTCCTTTAGGTTCTCAATGAATAAGCTCTGGGAAAATGCAAGAGAAGAGGCAGAGGTCTGTTACAGAATAATAGAGACTTTAAGACATAACCAAAGGCCGTGTGCAAATCTCAGCCCTCTCATTCTTTTTAAAAAAAAAATGTTTAAAAATTAGATTCATTTTTTCTTGTGTGTGTACATATTTTGCCTGCCTGTGCATACTTGTGTGCCTGGTGCCCAAGGAGGTCGGAAGATGGCATCCAATCCCCTCGAACTGGAGTTACAGACAGTTGTGAGCCACCATGTAGGTGCTGGCAATGGAACCTGGGTCCTCTGCATGAGCAAAAAATTCTCTTCACCTCTGAGCCATGTATCTCTCCAGCCCCCTTTATCGTTCTTTCGGTGAGGTCTCACTTTGTAGTTCAGGCTGGCCTAGAATTTGGGGAGCTCCTCCTGCCTCAGCTTCCCAGATGTTGGGATTACAGCCATCTGCCATTATACTCAGCTCTCATTATTTCTTGATCAGAACAGAGCAACACTAAAGGCATATTCGAGCTAACTGGAGGAATTTTAATGTGAGGACACTGTATTAAGAAACTCCTGGGGCCGGTGAGATGGCTCTTCACGAGCCTGACACCTGAGTTCCTTTCCTAGGACCCACATGGTGGAAAGAGAAAGCCGCCTCCAAGCATCATTTTTTTAGACCGTAGCGTAGGTTGTCCTTGAACTGAAGGCAATCCTCCTGTCTTAGATTCTTAGTGATGGGATTGCAGAATAAGTCGTTACACCTGGCTTGGGAGGTTCAGTAGCTCTGCAAGGCTAATGATATGGAAATTTTTTTTTACATTAAAAACTTTAAGACCTATTTATCATATACTTATGTATACAGTGTGTTTACACATGCCTGTGCCTGTGGAGGTGAGAGGACAGCTAGCAGGAACTGCTTCTCTCCTTCCAGGTGGGTCCTGGGGACTGAACTCAGGTTTTACTATGCTTGGCAGCAGGTGCCTTTCCCTGCTGAGCCATCGTGCTGGCCTATGGAGATGCCATTATATTGACATAAAGGGCAGTTACCAGTGCTCTTGATTGCCCGTGGAGAAATCTTGGAAAGCCAGGCTCTGTTTGCACGATCCTGTTGTAATACGGCTCATCCCATGCAGTATAACTGCTTTCCTATTCCTGTCTACCAAACATCACTTCCAACCTACACTGGGGGTGGGGGTGGGGCGAGAAAGAGAGGTCCCTGAAGCGGACGTTGGCAGGGAGGTCTAGGTTCTGGATGTGTGGGATTGTGAAGGATGAGAGAAGGTGGAGTTTGCCTCCTGAGGCTCTTCAAAACTCCAAACCAAGTGTGGATTGTGTCCCACGGAGGCTCTCTGCTTCCCAGCCCGGCTAGGGGAAGCCACTTTCTGCTTTTTTGGTCTCTAGCTGTTTTGGTGGGAGACCCGGATGTTACCAGACTGGAAACCATCTTACCAACACTGGGAGAGGATTTGGGGATTATCAGGGGAGGTTGTATACCCCACTCCCCACCCGAGTTAGAGAGCAGAGTAAAAAGGACGGGGAGAAAGTTATCCCGAATCCTTATCTCCATTCCCAGGATAATGAGCCGATCATGAGGGTGAAGTCACAGGAACTCAGAGACTTCAAACAAGGGATTTTATTTAACCTTTCGTGTGTGCTGACATTCAGTCCTCCCCCGCGCCTTGGAGTGTTTTCCTTTTGGAAGCGTGCTCGGGAAGGGAGTGGACCACTGCCAACTCGGCCCTCATCTTCGCCGGCGGGGCCTGCGCGCAGCCTTCTTTTCTCCTCGGCGCCTTCGAGCCGGGACAGGAGGAGCAGCAGGAGTTGGGGGTCGAGGTGCAGGGCCGGGTGCCGAGCGGACAGAGGCGCCTTGGGCAGGCTTGTAGACCAAATGGAAGATGAAGGCGTTGCAGTACCTGCAGCGAGGGCGTGGTCGGGGGCAGGGCAGGTGAGGCTAGGGCACAGGCTCAGGGCTAGGTGCAGTTAAGGTGGTGGTGGTGGTGTGAGGGACTCTAAACCTGACGCCTGGGTTCGATCCCCAGAAAAAATAAAGGAGCAAAAGAGTCTTTTTAGGAGTAGGGTGAGGGGTTGAGAGATGTTGTGAATGAGATCTAAAAGGTTGTCTGTGTTGGAGGTTGTCCAGACCAGCAAGGAGTCAGGACGACAGAGATGCAGTGTTGAAAGGCTGGGGCGAAGAGAATCCCAGGAGTACAGAGACCTTTTAGGCTACAGAGTATATAAATCAGGGGTCAGGAGAGCAATAGGCAGCCATGAGCCCTTACCACGGCATGCAGTTGTCAGCAGCTCTGAGGCGGAATGGGGAGCGGAAGGGGTTGGGCTGGGGCGAGCTGGTGCCCCCTCCTGTGGCCACCGCCATGGTCTGATCATCCATCACACAGCCGTACTCACTGCTCTCAGTGAAGAAAGCTGGCACTCGGAGAGACTGAGGTTTGGGTGGGCCCTCAGACACTCCCTGGGAGGCTCCTTCGCCCAGATACATCCCAAGCCCCACCCTCCCAGATAGATAAAGCCTCAGAAGAGATCAGGATGCTGGAGAGGTACTCCCCAAGTCTGTGGAGCAGTTGAGGGGTGGGTGAGCCCAGTCCTTTAGAGAAAGAAAGGAACTGGGTAGGTGAGATTATCCACCTGCAGTCGGGGCAGAGAGCTCAGCCATGTGTCCTTGAGACCAAAGCCAGAGTTAAATCCTGCCAAGAGAGGAAGACACTGGTGTCCACGGTGTGCTTCTTTTACATTCCCCACATCCCCGTCCTTGAGCCCTAGGCTCTTACCAATAACCAGATCAGGCTTGGGTCCCTGGAGCAGGTGGTAGGGCCGGGTGGACACCCTGATTTGCAGATCCCTTCGCCCTCCCTTCTCCTTGGTCCCAGAGCTGAGCCGTGCTGATACCCCAGAACCAGGACGCACAGATACCTCAGGGCCATCCTGTGGGTCCAGGAGTGGGGTGGGGAAGCCACTGGAAGTCCAGGTAATGGGAGCACCAGGAAGAGCAGAGGAAGGTGGAGGGGAAGGAGAGGGTCCCACCAGGCTATCAGAGGCGGGGCTGGAGAAGCGGGTCCCTCTCTAGTTCTTACCCTCTGCATAGTAAAATGCTGCTGGTCACTCTCAGGTGGTAGACTGTCGCCCACAAACTGCAGCTCCAGGGCCACATGGGGGAGAAGGACCAAGAGCTCCTTAAGAGACAGAGAGAAGGTCAGCTCGGGGTCCCACGCCACGACCACATCTATCTTTTCAACGCATACTCTCTGAGTAGGGACTTACCCAAAACACCATGATGAGATCAAATTCCTTCCCAGCCTCTACCACATGGATCTTCAGTGACTGCTTGTTCTGGATGTTGAGCTCAGGGACTGGTGAGAAGTCCACTCATGAAAGATCCGGGCTCCCCTACTGCCCCCCCACCCCCCACCCTCCCGTCCTGTCTGCACTCCTTACAGGACTGGGGTACCAGGTGGGTGATGACGTAGTACACAGTCAGCGGGTAGGTGAGAAGTACAGCCATGGGGGAGTCCAGGCTAAGGCCCCGCCACGTGTAGTAATCCTGCCATGAACCTGGGGAGAGTTGTCTTAACGGGGGGCCTGATCCCAGGCTTGGGCCTTGATCTCTAATAAGCACCGCCCCCCCCCCCTTTCTCAGGCACCAGGTTTCTGTCTGCCACCCCCTCCAGGACCTCTGTCCCAACTCCTAGCTCTTTCAGGACCCCTCCAGCTCACCAAAGAGGCTCCTGGGAGGGTCTAGAGGCACCGGAGGCATCAAGGCAGGTCCATCTCCCTGCAGAAGCTGGTAAGGATCACCTGAGTGGATGAGAAACAGTGCCTAGGGGCTGTACACCCCCACCTGCCTCGTCTCCCTGCTCTTCCTGGAAGAGCTATGCACCCTGGGAGAAGGACTGAAGCTGTAGCAGAATTGGCGTTAGCCTGGGGACAGGGTTATTGGATGGGTCAGGCAGAATGACTCCTTTGAGGTCTGTGGAAAGACTTAAAATAGTCCTAATGGTGTTAGTACAGGGGTGGTGTGTCTAGTAGTGGTTATATGGGACCTGGTCCACTCCCCCAAGCCCCCATGGTGTTAGTACAGGGGTGGTGTGTATAGTAGTGGTTATATGGGACCTGGTCCACTCCCCCAACCCACGGATGGTGTTAGTACAGGGGTGGTGGTGGTTATATGGGACCTGGTCCACTCCTCCAGCCCCACAACCTTCCCTCTAGGCTTAAGAGTCCATTTCTGGCAAGAGGACCCACATACCATTGAGAAGGTGGCTGAGGGAAGGTGTGCCGCCCCAGGGGGTCCTGGGGGCGCCAGGCCCTGGAATCAGCATGCTGAGCTGGGTCCAATAGCCACGAGTGAGGCCCCGAGAGGCCAGGAAAGCTTCCTTGTTAAAGGTTTCACTGGTCACTTCTGCAGAAGGGGGTGAAGACTGAGGGCTTGGTGGCGAGGCCCCAGGACTTTAGCTTCCCTCTGCTATCCCTAAGGACCCTGACTTTGAGCCTGGTTCTATCTAGGGAAGGAATTTTCTTTTCTGAGTGTCGACCATGTTCCAGGCACCAAGAGCTTACATAACCCTTGAAATAATTCAATGTGATTTTATATTCGCTAGTATTCCTCTTTTACAGATGAGGAAACTTGGGTTTGGAGTGG
Organism: Peromyscus californicus insignis; assembly: GCF_007827085.1. Lineage (NCBI taxonomy): Eukaryota > Metazoa > Chordata > Mammalia > Rodentia > Cricetidae > Peromyscus > Peromyscus californicus. Next base: position 52,306,925 of record NW_026294551.1, read on the forward strand.
GAAGTTTTTGTTCTGAGACAGGGTCTCATTATAGCACAGGCTGGCTTTAAAGTCACTATGTAGCAGAGGATGGCTTTGAACCTTTGCTCCTCCTGTCTCCACCTTCCAAGTACTGGGATTACAGGTATGCCTATCAGGACCAGCTCTTGTTTTGTCTTGTTTTTGAGACAAGGTGTCACGTAGCACAGGGTGCCCTGGAACATTAGATCCTCCTGCCTCAGCCTCCCAAGTGCTGGGAACGTGCCCCCATGCCTGGCTAAGTGGACTATTTGAGGTCGTGCACCTGGACAGTGGTAGAAGTGGGCAGCAAGCGTTTGAACCATGCCCTCAGATGCCCGGGTCTCTCTCTGGGGTCAGGTCCTTCGGCCTCAGCTGCTCTGTCTCTGATCCCTTATACCCAGTGCACAGCACCAGCTCGTATTCCAAGGACGCAGACTTCAACCAAATACTCATTCTCCGAGCCCTGGAGCCAATCCCAAAGACCTGGTCCCGGGCTCCCCTCCCTGCCCCGTTGGCCTTCTTACGGTACCTGCGGTGTAGGTGAAAGGCAGACTGGCCAGTTCTCCTGCTCGCTCCATAAAAGCGGCAAGTCTCGGGCACCAAAATCTGTGGCTCACATCATCTGGGCATCGGTGCCAGTCGGCCTGGAAACAAGCCTCCCCACAGTATAAGACAGCACCGCACTGGGGGCTGGGGACACAGGGGTAAAGCATTCGTCGTTGCGGGTCCTGTTGGCTGTAATCCGCGTGCTTGTATTGCATCCTGCGGCTAACTTGTTTCTCCTACCCTTTCCTGTCTTCCTGGCCCTCCCTCTGTCTGTCTGCGGGGACACCCCAGACTTGGTTGTCTGACTGCTGGAGTGCTGGAGTGTCCAGCCTTGGGGGTGCTCACCAGGGTGTCAACTTCACTTCGAAGCTGTGCTTGTGACAGACATGGCATGTCCTAGCCCGGAGGGAAGCGAAAGTGAAGCCTGGCCGAGGGCCCCATGTCCGCATGGGGGTCTTCGCTAACTTCACGCCCAGCCTCGGGACAAGGCTCTCCAGATCTCTGCATGGGGATGAAGGTGGTATCAGGCTGAAAGGGCTTGTGGGGGGGTGTTCCGATCCCACTCCTCCCCACTCTCTGATAGCAGATATGTGTACCGATGCAGGTGGGCATCTCCCACAGTAAGCTGGCGGGGCTTTCGGGGGTCCCCAGAGCCCATAGGGCAGGCCATGCTATGGCAAAGGAGAGCATAGGCCCGAGGAGCCAGATTCTCAGTGGCTGGGCTCTGGCTTCCATCCATTAGCAGATCAATGCCCAAGATGGTGCCATGCTCATCTGTCACCAGCAAAAGGCAGGAGAGGTGCAGGGGGGCAGCCTCTGGGGAAAGAGGGACAATTTGGGTGAGAAAAGGGGGCAGATAGTCACAGTCAGATATACCAAATTTAGATGCCTTGAGGGGCAGACAACTTCAATGAGTAGAAGGGACTAGATCAAAGAGGCGGTCCCCATCTAAAGGGGGCAGCTGCTATACAGGGCCAGCATGTAAGTAACATAGGTACCTAATCAAAATCGGGGTTTTTGTTTCTCTGTTATTTCACGCCTCTGGGTGTTTTCTCCACATGTATGTCTGTACCTCACATGCATGCAGTGTCTTCGGGAGGCAGAAGAGGGTGTGGGATCCCCTTGGAAATGGGAGTCACAGAAGGTAGTGAGCCACCATGGGGGGGCTGGTGTTTGAACCTGGGTCCTCTGGAAGAGCAGCCAGTGCTCTTAACCTCTGAGCCATCTCTCCGGCCCGAGCACCTGGATTTTTCTTAAGATTCAAGGTCTTTGGACTTTCATTCTTTCCAGTGCCTAGATGCTGGTTCAAATTAAAAGACAAAACCACACCGTGGCAGAACTTCGGGCATCAGACTTGCATGAAGGTTACCAGCTTGTGACTCCTACTTGGGTTTGAGTGACATGGAGGAGTTCAGAAAGGTGTCTGGACAGGGGAGAGGGCAGGGCCACCCTGGGTTCTCACCACTCCTCCGCCCTTTCCTCTTTTCAGGAGCCCTCTCATCCTCTCCTCTGTCCTCTAGGCGGCGTCCGTCATCCCAGCTTGTCTCTTGCTGGGTCACCTGTGACTCGGCCGGAGGCTTTGCTTCTTGGGGGAATTCCCTGCTCGGAGGGGCTGGCTCCCCACTTCCCTGTGGTTCCACCTTCTCCGTGCCTGAACTGGCCTTTCCATTCTCCTCCTCATCGTCTTCCTCTCCCCCTTCTTCCCCATCCTCTAGGCTGACAAAACTGACGTAAGGACTCAGGTCCCTCAGGTGGAGTGGAGGCTCATCTCCCAGGAGCCGCGAAGCCCCCAGGCCTGGCCCAGGACCTGGCTCTGCACCTTGCCCCAGGCTGATGCCCACACTACGGTTTGGTAAGACGTGGAGCACCCAGAGGGCAGGGTCCTGGGGCAGCCTCCTTATCTGAGCCTCCAGTTGACGCCATCGGCCCTCAAGGTTGGTCCCCATGGTCCCCTTCTCTGCCACGAACTTGCGGAACCAGCCAAAGAGAAGAGCAGCGAAATCAAGGAACTCATCCCGGTATCCTGACACAAACTCCATGCTTTCAGACACACAGGGCCTGGACCCAGACTGAGCAGAAAGGGATGTATGACAACCGTCAGGAACAGGGTAGTGGTGAGGGTATGGGCTGGGTCACAAAAAGGAGAAGGGTATGTATGGGTTTGAGATAAAATCTGTAGAGTATTAGGAAATGAGAATAGGATTTGCAGGGATAAGGATGGAGGAAAGCTAGATTGGAAAGTGGATATTAAGGGTTAAAGATGAGTACTCGGGGATGAAATCATAGTTGGGGCACAAAACTCAGTGACTCAAATCCTAAAGCGAGACTGGACTGAAGGGAAGACACGAGGTAAGGCTAATCCTACGGGGAAAGGCTTGCTGAGAAGGGAAAAACTTGGGGTCTGTTGATGTGTGGGAAGTACAAGCGAGAGTTAAGTACTGAGGCTTCTCTTGGGCGAGGATCAGTTTGGTGTGAGCCCCAGTAAACCCACCCCTTGCCGGCCGCTCCTCTCCTCCGGTACCTGCAGCCGCCGCCACTTTTCGAAGGTAAATACCTCGTGCTGGAGGACCGCGGTGACGTCAGGGCTGCCCGAGCCCACTGCTCATAACTTGGGTGGCATGCTTAGGGCGTCTGGCCAGTGCGTGCACACTCCCACAGGCCTGGTGACCTGCTCGACTGCTTCACCTTGGCCATGTGACTGGATCCCACTGTGACCCAGCGGACCAGGGAAGTGAAAGCATCTTGGAGCCGGGAAGCAGACAGACAGGCGAAAGTCTGACATCCCCGAACCCAAGCGAGTCACTCTTCGGGGGGGGGGGGGGGGGGGGGGGGGGCACGGCTCGCCCTCTCAGATTCCTCTGGCGCCACGGTCCGAGCTTTCTTTCAATTTTGTTAGGCAGTCTTGGCTGACCCCACGACTGCTGGTGAGTCTAGAGTCGGGTGAAGGAGCTCCGCCTTCGGGGGTTCCCCGACGTGGGGACGTGGGAGCTGGGCGCAGCGCAGGCTCCCCGGTACTGACCAGACGGTCGGTTCGGGATACCGCGCGGGGACGGAGGGCACCACCACCTCGCGCCCTCTCCCCACCTGAGCTCCGCAGAACTTGAGGCAGGCGGGGTGAAGAATCAAAAGCAAGAGAATCAGCTGGATGTCGGCTAGGTGCCCTGGCGGCAGCAAGCTCCGCAGAGCCCGGAGATGAGGCAGGGCCTCGGACCCCTGCCCTTAGCGCTCTTTTTCTTCTTGCTGAATCTGCTGGCCCGGCCAGGTCAGTCAAGGGGTGGGGCTGGGGCAGAATGGAAGCTGTGGAGGGGCACAAGAACTGAGGGATTAAGAACTCAGCCCAGAGCTGCCAAAGGCAGCAGCCAGGACGAGGGGAAGGCTGTCTCGGCTTAGACTGGGACTGGCATTACACTGGTCTGGCGGGTAGGGGAGGCCGAGTGAGACAGCTGAGCTGGAAACCGAACGGTCTGAGCACCAAGGCCGATCCCTGTTTTCTCTTCAGGTGATGGTAACCAGGGCAGTATCACTGGAAGCTGTGCCTGTGATAAGAGAATTCGTTCTGGCACCCGGGTACCGCCTGCTACCGTGGATCATATCCGAAAACACCTGAAAACATACGATCGCTGTTCATTCTTCATCAGGTACAGTCACTCCCCCTGCCCCCCCCCCGGGGGGAGTTATAGGACCCAAACACCTAGTCGGGATGGGGGAGCCTAGCTCCTTACCAGTTTCACTTATCTGGGGATTTCCAGCTCTAGTGGGACTCACCTTGGGTGACTTCACATCTTTGGAATGAGGAAAAGTAGGAAGGGGAAGGAGTGGTCATAGGAGGCTAGATTGTTCATCTTGCAGGTTTCAGTTACCGTCCACGAGTGTGTGCGGAGGAAGCCGAGACTCGTGGGTTCATGAATTGGTAAGCTGCTTTGACAGCAAAGGTGAGAGCCGTTTCTATTCTCCAGTGGGCCTCCATCTTACCATTTCCTTTGCCTCTGCCACACAGCACTTTCCTAACTCTGGCTGAAGTGCTTTCTTAATTCTGAGCCTTCTCAATCAATATCTTTTCTGTCATCTTCTGGTTTCAGCCAATTTGCTCTACCACACACGCCATTTTCTTCTTCTATATAATTTATTTTTATTTCGTATGCATTCATGTTTTGTGTAAATGTATGTCTTATGAAGGTGTTAAATCCCCTGAAACTGGAGTTACAGGCAGTTATGAGCTGCCATGTGGGTGCTGGGACTTGAACCCAGGTTCTCTGGAAAAGCAGCCGGCACTCTTAACCACTGAGCCCTAATCTCTCCAGCCCTACTTTATATTTTCTTGAAGTCACTACTATAATATAAAGTGTACTCGAGATTGGTCATGCGAAAAAACTGCTCTACCACTGAGCTATTGCCCTGCTTTTTAAACATTTTCAGACAGGGTCTGGCTAAGTTGACCAGGATGGTCTTGAACTTGTTATCCTCCTGCCTCAACCTCTCTAGTAGCTGGGATTACAGGTCTCTACAACGGGCTTGGCTTTCACTATTGTATTTTAATTGAAATCACTTGAAGGTACTCTTTTCATTTTCTAATACTTAATGATGAAAATAAACGTTAAAGTTGAAAGGGTTTATCCAGGTGTGGATAACCCTAACATTCTGGGAGGCAGAGGCAGGCGGATCTCGGTGAATCTGAGGCCAGCCTGGGCTACAGGGTGAGTTTTAGGACAGCCAGGGCTCAAAACAAAACAAAACAAAAAGTTGAAAGAATTATACAGCGAACAACCTCTATGAACATCAACTACATTCTTCAGTATTTGATTTACAATTTTATATTTATTTACATAATAAAGCAAATACACAGTCAGTAATAGTTACTTATTGGTTCTACAGCATTTTACTATTCTTGCATTATTGCAAACCTGTTCTGTTATCTATCCATCTCTCTATCCATCATCAATCTTCCTGCTCTTTTCCACCCTTAAAGTGATCCTCACAAGTGCTAGGATTACAGGCATGTACCATCACTCTCCCTTTCAACTCATCTTATTTTAAATGTTTTTCATCATAAATTGCAGATATTATTGTATTTAATCCCCAAACAGCATGTATTTTACTGAGTTCAATTTTTTTATTTGTTTGTTTTGTTTTTGTTTTTTCAAGACAGTGCTTCTCTGTGTAGCCTTGGCTGTTCTGGAATTTACTCTGTAGACCAGGCTGGCCTTGAATTCATAGACATCTGCCTGCTTCTGCCTCCTGAGCACTAGGATTAAAGGCCCAACTCTGAGTTCAATATTTTATAGTTCTTTTTTTTTTTTTAGGTAAAAAAAAAAAACAAAAAAGCCTCAATCAACTAAATCAAAAGATCTTAAGTATTCATAAGTCAGTTTTCAAACATACAAGAAACATACAAGCCAGGCGTGGTAGCATACACCTTTAAGCCCAGCACTTGGGAGATAAAGGTGGGTGGATCTCTGTGAGTTTGAGGCCAGCCTAGTCTACAGAGCAGTCAGGGATACACAGAGAAACCCTGTCTCCAAAAAACAAACGAACAAAAAAGAAAGATAGAAAATAGGAAATGTTCTTCAATAGTCTACCTGGTGTCAACGGTACCCACACTGCCTTTCAGGCTATGGAGACCTATATTATTTCCTTCAACCCTCCCAGACACCCTGGGCCTTGTTACCAGGAAGTGAGTCCCAGAACAGCTATAGATGAAGAGTAAAGTCCCTCCAGGGTCCAGTGCAGTGCAGCACCCCTGCTTACCCCGTGACTTTGTGGTTTGTGATCCTTGTCCGTCTGTCCCTCGGCCACTGTCTTCCTCCCCTGGCCTTCAGCTGCCCTGCCCCAAATCTCTTTTTGCACAGAACTGGGGAATGAGTCCAGGACCTCACCTCATACATGCTAGGCAAGAACTCTACCACTGAGCTGCAGACACAGCTCTTCAACTGTCCCCTGGATGCTCCCCATGCCCCTCCCTCTGCTGGGCTCAGGACATGACACCCACATAGGTGATTTTAGCAGTTGAGAGACTCAGCAAAGCAAATCACTCTGACTTTTCTCCACCTTTCTGGGTGCCAGCAGGCCACAGAGGATTTCCATGACTTACGTCACCTGGAACTGAGGCATAATAGATACTTTCATGCTATAGGAGCCCTGGCCAGGACTCGGAGGCCAAAAAGAATCTGGCAAGGCCATACTGGTCCCCTCCCTGTTACCCTGGGGTGAGGATGGGGACTGGAGATTTAATCCAGGGTCTTGTACATGCTACACCCTAACCCCCCTTGTTCATGACCACTAATCAGAACCCTTCCTGTCCAATCATACAACTGTCCATTCCTCATCCAGTCTAAGCACAATGGAATAGGTTCCTGTGTCCCATCAGACTTTGACTCAACTTGTTCTGCTTTTCTGGTTAATCTGCTTTTTTTTTTTCTTATTGGTGGCAAGGGTGTGTGTGTGTGTGTGTGTGTGTGTGTGTGTGTGTGTATGGCCTTGCCCTGAAGATAGGTGAGGAAGATACTTCAGCTGTTCCAGTAGCCCTGATCCAGTAGCCCTGATTTGTTTTCTCTCCAGAGTGTGGAAATGGTCACGGGAAGAGTTCCCACCACCAGGAGCATTTGCCTCATGCTAGCACCCGGATCCCAGTGGCCACAGAGGGGACACCTCCAGACACAAGCACCCCTGCACCGATTCAGAGTACCCAGCAGTCCACTTTTCCACCTGGAACACTGTCCTTGAACAAAGAGCTCACCCACCACAGCGAATCCACTGCCCTCACGTCAGGCTATGAAACCACCGCCCTCACGTCAGGCTATGATCCCGAAGCTGGACCTGAGGCTGAGGCCAATAAAAACCGGTCGGAGGGCAACCTGCAAGAAGGAACGCCAGGAGCTTCGGCTGGCCTACCAGCCGCAGCACCAGTGCTGTCTCTCCTGGCCATTGTTTTCCTTCTCACAGCAGCCATAGTGTACATTCTGTGCAACAGGAGGAGAGTGAGACGGCAAAGCTCTGCAGGTACGTGAGACTCCTAAACCTCACCTCAGGGACTAGAGCCTTCCTGGCAAGGGTCCTGCCCTGGTAGCGGCTAACAGAGGTACCAGATAGTAAGGCTGTCGGCACCATGGGCCGGGAGGGAAGTCAGCCAGCATGGACTAGGTCTTTAGGTTATTTAATGTCGAGGGGTCTGACTTCCCATTCAGTTCACGTCCTGCCTCAGTTCTGCTTCATCTCAGAGTTCACCTCCCAATTTCTTTATTCTTTCCAGATCTGCAGCTCCATTATACACTTGTGAACCAAGACTCCAGAGCCTGAAGAAGAACGGAAGCTTGTGAGAGAGGACTCGGGAGATAGGTGGCAGGCTGGGCTCTATCACTGAACTGGACCTTTGTTTGTTCTTTCCTATGCTGCTCTGAGACAAAGTACTCAGATCATAATCTGGGGCAGCTCTAAGTTGTTCATTCTCTGCCTCTACCTACTAGGTTCTGGGATTGGACAAAGGTCACATCTCCCCTAATTTACTTCTGTAAAAAATGTATAAGTTTTTAGAGTTCTGTTTTGTTTAGCCAGGATCTTATTTAGTCTAAGCCTGCCTCAAATTCCCTATGTATCTGAGGATGACTATTGATTCTCCTACCTCCACATCCATAGTGGATTACATACTTGCTAAACACCTTTTTTTTTTTTTTTTTTGAGACAGAGTTCTCTATGTAACAGCCTTGGCTATCCTGGAACTCGCTTTGTAGATCAGGCTGGCTTCAAATTCACAGAGATCCACCTGCCTCTGCTCTTCATGATTAATAATATATGAGCAGCCCCCCTCCCCTTAGACCTCTCCCCTGCTGATAATAAAATGTACTATTCTAAATTATGTGGTCTAGAAGTACAGCCCCAGGCTGGAGAGATGGCTCAGTGGTTAAGAGCACTGGCTGCTCTTCTAGAGGACCTGAGTTCAATTCCCAGCAACCACATGATGGCTCACAACCATCTGTAATGAGATCTGGTGCCCTCTTCTGGCCTGCAGACAAACATGCAGACAGAACACTGTATACATAATAAATAAATAAATCTAGAAGTACAGCCCCTGGGTAGAGAGTCTGTCGAGCATGAGTAAAGTTCTAGGTTTAACCCTCCCACTACCAATAAATTAATTTTTAAAAATGTCTGTTTTTTACATTGTGTAACAATAAACTGGCCAATTTCTATGTCTTTAATTGTAATAGTAAAATTGCTTTTCGAATTAGTGGCTGAGGTCTGCAATTGTTCTTGCAGACGACTCATGCAGTGGCTTACAACCGTATGTAACCCCAGTTCCCGGGGGCCCGACAACCCTCCTTTGACCTCCACAGGCACCACGTATGCACATATACGTACAGAGGCAAACTATTATTCATACACATAAACCTTAAGAACTTTATTTATTTTTTAGAATTACTAACTTCTGCAGACACTGGCTTCAGTTTTTGTCCCCTTAGAAGTGCTGATGGTGCCCCCAGGCCACAAGTTCCCCTTCACACTACATCAGCTCTTCTCCAATCCCACACCGAAAGTCGAGGCTTTCTCCCTCCTGTGCTGACGCTGTGCTGATTCTGTGCAGGCTGGACTCACTTCCTCAATCTTTTGGATCCCAGAGAGTGAGCCTGATCTTTATAAAAAAAGTTACAGCTTTTTTTTTTTTTTTTTTTTTTTTTTGGGTTTTTTGAGACAGGGTTTCTCTGTGTAGCTTTGCGCCTTTCCTGGAACTCGCTTTGGAGACCAGGCTGGCCTCGAACTCACAGAGATCCGCCTGGCTCTGCCTCCCGAGTGCTGGGATTAAAGGCGTGCGCCACCACCGCCCGGCTAAAGTTACAGCTTTTATTATTAAAACAGTTCCTGTTTTGTTTCTTCCAATGAGGAACATAACCTCTCTCTCTCTCTCTCTCTCTCTCTCTCTCTCTCTCTCTCTCTCTCTCTCTCTCTCTCTCGTTTTTTTTTTTTGAGACAGGGTTTCTCTGTGTAGCCCTGGCTGTCCTGGAACTCACTCTGTAGACCAGGCTGGCCTCAAACTCACAGAGATCTGCCTGCCTCTGCCTCTTGAGTGCTGGGACAAAGGTGTGTGCCACCACTCGGGCTCCATAACTTCTTTTTGAGGAAAGGTCTTGCTATGTACTTAGCCCCGGGTGGTCTCAAACTTCAGTAACCTCCCCCTCCCCTTCCCAAGTGCTGGGATTACAGGTTCAAGCCATCATGCCTGCTTATGAGAATGTTTTTATCAGGGGGCTGGAGAGTGGTGACTGCTCTTCCAGAGGGTCCAGGTTCAATTCCTAGCACCCATATGGTGGCTCACTACCTTCTGTAACTCCATTTCCAAGGGGATCCAACACCTTCTTCTGGCTTCCACAGGCACTGCATATATGTGGTGTACAGACATACATGTGGGAAAATAGCCATACTTGTAAAGTAAAACTAGACCTTAACACAAAAAGGATATTTTTATTGGATCTTCTGGAACCCTAGGGCAGGGTGTGCATGAGGAAGTGGGTTGGGCAGTTGTCTCTCTGACTCCCCTCTGAGCTTGTGTAGTGGAAAGCAGGGCCATCTTGCTGGAAGAGCCAGAACAGATCTGTGGGCAGGCGTGGGCTAGAGTCTCCAGTTCTACTTTCTGTTCCATGGTCCTCATCTGCCCTGACCAGTAGAGCACGCATCACTCTGCTCCCCAGCCTACCAGTCTCTGGCTTCTGTCCCAGGGTGCCGGTCACACTCTGCATCATCTTGACTTAGTTCTCCAGCATCTGTTCACAGGTGCGTGCCACATCACTGATCTTGAGGCGGGCGTAGTCCACTCGCTTTAGCGCCATTTGACAATCCTTCCTGGAAGAGTAGCTGGAGCCCTCGTGGGGCTGCCCTGTGGCCACCTACAGGACAGTTAGATCGATCAGTGGAGCACTGCCTTTCTTGACCACCCCACAACCAGACATCAGGTCTCTGATCTCATTTCTGTCCTGAGTTTGATCTACCTTAGCTGTGTGGTAGCTCAGTGATCTAAGGCAAACAAACCACTTAACCCATGTGAACCTCATCTGTGAAATGTGGCCGGCAGTGAGTACTTCCTAGAGTTGGAGGATAAGACTGCAGAGTAAGGACTTTGGCCTAGTGCTGTCCCTTTACTTGGTCCCCAAGCGTATGGGGTGTCATCAGGTCAAGTTTCTGGGAGCAAAGTTCAGTGGCTTCAGTTTTATGTTTTGTTCAGCACTGGGGCCTCCTTTATAGTAGGCAGGTGCTCTATCATGGGGCCCCGCCTTCTTTTTTACCTACTGGGTCTAAATTGCCCAGAAAGGTTTTGAACTTGTGATTCTCCGGCCTCTTGAGTGGCTGAGATTACAGGCCTATACCACCTGGTTTGGCTAGGTATTGTTTACACACCCTATACACTTTTAATCCCTAGCTTTAAGAGGACTAAACCAGCCCCGAAATGAGGCTACTTCAAGCCGGGCGGTGGTGGCTCACGCCTTTAGTCCCAGCTCTTGGGAGGCAGAGGCTGAGGCAGGCAAATCTCTGAGTTCGAAGCCAGCCTGGTCTACAGAGCTAGTTCCAGAACAGGCTCCAAAGCTACACAGAGAAACCCTGTCTTGAAAAAGGGAAAAAAAAAAAAAGAATGAATGAAAAAGAAAATGCCTACGCCTGCCTAAGAAACAGTCTTACCCAGCTAAAGCTCAGGGAACCCCTAAGGCTAGGGCTGTGGTGGAGAGCTGGGGTCCCCGCCCAGCACCTTCTAAACACACCCACCTGGGTTAGGTAGCGGATCTGAGCCGACAGCTCCGCCTCCACGTGCTGCACAGAAGCGGTGAAGGCTGCCGCCTGCCGGTCCAGAAGCCGCTCGTTGGTTTTTTCCTTGGACAGTTCCAGGATCGCCGTTCCTGCCAGGGCGGGGAGAGGGCGGGGAGAGGGCGGGGAGAGGGCGGGGAGAGGGCAGGGAGAGGGCGGCGTTAGACGGAGGCTGGCCACGTAGCCCCGCCCGCAGGCCAGCACTCAGGTCCCGCCCACACCGCGCGCGGAGTCCCGCCCGGCCTTCTCTCCCTGAGCTCCGCTCCTCGCCTCCCGAACCTGCGTTCTGGAGGATGGCGCCGATTTCGCGCTCGATGTCCTCCAGGGCGCGCAGCCGCTCGTTCGCCAGGCTGTAGGTAGCCATGGTTCCCGTGGAAAGTTCCGCAGGCCGTCTTTTTCGAGATGGGGCGCCAAGGCCCGGAAATGCCTGTTAGTGTGCGCCGGCGCAGAGGCCACTGTAGCGAACACTACAATTCCCAGGGTGCTCAGCGCGGCCTCGCCCTTCCGGGTCCACCTGGTCTAGTAAGACTTCCAGGGCTCTAGTGCTAGGTCAGATCGTGGGGGGTGGAAAGAGGCGGTATTGACTTTTTTGTTTTCTGACAGGGTCTCGCTGTAGACCAGGCTGGGCAGGAACTCACAGAGATGAAGATACTCTAAAGAGACACTTGGGTCTCTTCATTCTGACTGTCAGACAACTGAAATAATGGATCCCAAAGAAATGGGTATTTTCCTAGGACTCTCATGCTGGGAGAAGGAAAGGGAACCAGCCAGAGGGGGAACTTGTCTTCCAGAGGTTTTACACAGTTCTAATAACCTGCACACCACATTACAGAATGAGACTGAACCCAGGTAATGATGCGTCAGTGGTGGGTGTGACCACCCCTTGACTGGGGCTACTTAGATGTACACCTTCTTAGTCCTCTATAAATAACCTTGATGTTACTTCAGGACCGTGAAGGCTGACTAAAGGGGCTTGCTGGATCTCTTTGTCCCTCTTCCCGATGTGGCCACATTGAGTAAGTCTCCTTTTTCGGCATTCCACTTTTAATTTGGCTGTTTTAATTGATTTATTGAGGAAGAGTGGCCCGACATGACTTTCGCACAAGTTTTGCCCCTCACCCCAACCCCGCAAGTTGAATAACAAAGTCTCTGCCTCCCTAATGCTGGGATTAAGGGTGTCAGCCACCACTGAAACAGTTCTTGTGGCCCAAAAGCTGTTTAGACCTGTCAGATTTAATTGACACTGTCTGATGGCATTATTGAATTTATAAGAATTTATTAAGCATTGGCCCTGTGCAGGTGAGGGCGGTGGAAATTCGAGTGTGTTCCTCCGTACTGGGTAGTCATGGGCTCTTTGCTGACCAGTCTCTCCCAAGGGGAGCCTGATGGAGTGTTAAGCTATTCTCCCTAAGGCTCCTTCCTGATCCGGAGTCCAGGTGGTTCTCAGGTCCTGGCTCCTTCCATCCACCTTTCTATTTCTGATTATCAATTAGGTGCTAGCTCCAGGGATATAAAGACAAACGATATGGTCTCCCACTCCAGTGTTTTGTTAGTGCAGATGCAAAGCTTTTTTTTTTTTTTTTTTTAAAGATTTATTTATTTATTATGTATACAGTGTTCTATCTACATATACACCTGCAGGCCAGAAGAGGGCACCAAATCTCATTACGGATGGTTGTGAGCCACCATGTGGTTGCTGGGAATTGAACTCAGGACCTCTGGAAGAACAGCCAGTGCTCTTAACCTCTGAGCCATCTCTCCAGCCCGCAAAGCTTTTTTTATTTTTAAGATTTATTTGCTTTACGAGTATGGGTGTTTGGCATGCATGTATGTCTGTGCACAATGTGCATGCACTGTCCATGGAGATCAGAGAGAGCATAGGATTCTCTAGAACCAGAGTAATAGGCAGTTCTGAGCCACCATGTGGGTGCTGGGAATCGAACCAGGGTCCTCTGAAAGAGCAGTCAGTGCTCTTAACCACTGAGCTTTCCCTTCAGTCCCAGGAAAAGGATTCTTGGAGGAAGTGGTGTTTGAACTGGTTTTTGTTTTGTTTTGTTTGTTTTTCGAGATAAGGTTTCTCTGTGTTGTTTTGGTGCCTGTCCTGGATCTCACTCTGTAGACCTGGTTGACTTCAAACTCAGAGATCCTCCTGGCTCTGCCTCCTGAGTGCTGGGATTAAAAGTGTGCGCCACCACGCCTGGCCCTCTGTCATTTTTGCCCCTTCAACTGTATACCCAGGTGCCCACCAAGGTGAAAACCCTGTTTTCCATTTCTAACAAAGAAGTCTCTAAGACCTTGGAAGAAAAATTGGGGAACTCTTCATGCAAGTAAAATAAATGAAAAGAGCAGCTGGGTGTGGTGGTCCACGCCTTTAATCCCAGCATTTAGGAGTTCAAAGGCAGCCTGGTTTACATAGCCAGTTCCAAGGCCAGCCAGGACTACATAGTGAGGCCCTGTCTCAAGAAACAAACAAAATGACAAAGAGGAATGGGAAAACGGGGCATATTGTCACATGCCTATGACCCTAGCCCTGGGCAGGTAGAGGCAGGAGGATCAGAATTTCAAGGTCATCCTCAGCTAAACAGTGAGCTCATGGCCAGCTTGTGCTCAATGGAATTCTCTCTGCAAGGAAACCAAACAAACTAAAAACTACACTAAAAAGTGAAGAAATAAGTAGTGATGGTGCTAACCTTAACGCCAGGGGCCCCAGACAGCAAAGTCAAGGCTAACCTAAAGACCCCAAATGCTGGCACTGTGGCTTAGAAGCTTTGTGTGGAACTCTGGGTTTTATCCTCAGCCCGGAAAAGAAAAATGACCAAAGAGAAAGGGACGGGAATGAGTATGGAAACATTAGATGATGGTTGGGGGCCAGAGGCTAGTGGTAGTTGGCTTCGCAGTGAAGTGGTAACTAAACCAACAGTAAGTTCTAGGGAGCAGACTGCCCTTAAGTTAGTGGTCGTGATGTGACTTTGGGTAAAGCTGGTACTAAAATTCAGGGGCTTATTTGAAGTAATTAAACCACCAGATCTTGACTTCACACATCTTGGCAACTACCCCCTATGCCAGGAGAATACTCAAGTGTTTTTTCTTTTTTTTAGATTAGAACCTCTAGGGGCCAGAGAGATGGCTCAGCAGTTAAAAGCACTGACTGCTCTTCCACAGGACCCGGGTTCAATTCCCAGCACCCACATGGCGGCTAACAACTACCTGTAACTCCAGTTCCAGGGGATCTGCCCGATGCCCTCTTCTGGCCTCTGTGGACACACATTCACTCAAGCACACACACACAAATAAATAAATAAATAAATAAATAAATAAATAAATAAATAATGAAACAAAACAAAAAATTAGGATCTTGCTGTGTACCTGGCTGGCCTGAGAAATACTACAGATCAAGCCGGCCTCAGAGATTCTTCTGTACTGTTTCTGCCTCCAAGTACTGGAGGTACATGTGTGCCACCACACCTTGCCTCAGAGAGTTCTTTTTGGAGATGGAAATCAGGTCTTTTTGCTTGGTGGGTACCTGGGTACAGTTGAGAAAAAAAGCATGGCACTGAAAACAAATGAAGTGAATGTTTATGTACTTGGTTATGGTTTCTACACTTGACAGCCAAATTTATAGTTTCCAGGTTCAAGATTCCAGGATGCTCCTTGGGAAATTTGATTACTCCGAGAAACGATCTAATTAACACCAGGGTTCTAACAAAGTCCTTAGCCAGACAAGACCATGTTGAAATTCATTGCTGGTAAGTCCTGGTGTATACATGGAATAGTTAGTCAACTTCTTTTCACCTCAGGCTCTCCTGGAATTGGACATCCTCCTGCCTCAGCCTCTTGAGCGCAGGGATTACAAATTCACACTACCATTCCACTTTTGAATATGACCAGACAGAAAAGGATTTCTAGGTATTTGAAGAACTTTCTAGCTTGAAAGCAATAAATACAGAGGGAAAACAAATCCTCGTGGGCTCAGATAAGAGATTTTGTGTGTTCGATTGATTTTTTTGAGACTGTGGCATATTCCTGTGCTCAGAGCTAACTTGAAAGACTGGGGTAGGAGGATCACTGGAGCCCAGGAATCTGTGGACTGCCTGGGCAACATAGCAAGAATGCTCCCATTTATTCTGTTTTATTTATTTTCTGAGAGTGTCTTGGTATGTTGCCTATGTTCCTTGCCTCTTCTTCCAAACAAACAAACAGGGTTGATTACAGAAGAATGGCATGGAAAACTAAATCATGAAGATATGAAAAGATCATCATGGGCTGGGCATTGGTAGCACACGCCTTTAATCCCAGTACTCCAGAGGCAGAGGCAGGTGGATCTCTGTGAATTCGAGGCCAGCCTGGACTGTATATCAAGTTTCAGGACATCCAGGGCTACACAGAAAAACCCTGTCTCAAAAGGAAAAGAAAAAAGTCCATCATGGGAAGAAAGAGAAACTGAGGAACTCTGCCTTCAGGTAAAGAAAATGAAAAGCTGGTATGTAGCAGGTGGGAATTTGAGCACCAGCCAGTTCCAGGCCTGTAACATGAATTGCTAAACGTTTTTTTTTTAATTAAAAAAAACAACCCGGTACTAGATATTGGGGTAAATGCTGAAAGATCAGAGAGATAAAAGAACAAGCTACTGCCACCTCTTACATCTAGGAATCCTCAGCCTGAAAAGCTCCAGCCGAAAAAGCCTTTAGTTTCTGTCTCCTCACCCTTATATACCTTTCTCCGCCCAGTCATCACTTCCTGGGATTAAAGGCATGTATGCTTCCCAATACTTGGATTAAAGGTGTGTGCCATCACTGCCTGGCTCTGTTTTCTCTCCTAGACTGAGTACATCTCATGTAGTCCAGGGTGGCTTTGAACTCACAGAGATCCATATTTTGGATCTCTGACTTCCGAGTGCTAGGATTAAAGGTGTGTGTCACCACTGTCTGGCCTCTATGTTTAATCTAGTGATTTGTTCTGTTCTCTGATCTTCAGGTAGGTTTTATTAGGGTACAAAATATATATTAGCACATTTCCCCTTTTTTGTCTAAAATAATAGAAGGTTATAACCGATATAAGAAAAACTATATATAATAAGTATATATAATATATATTATATATTACATTAACAATGTCCAGTCTATTTTGATGAGTCCAAAGTATTGTACTTAATTCACTTTTGTTTGTTTGTTTTTTGTTTTTTCTTTTTTTTTTTTTTTTATTTTTTGAGACAGGGTTTCTCTGTGTAGCTTTGCGCCTTTCCTGGATCTCTCTCTGTAGACCAGGCTGGTCTCCAACTCACAAAGATCTACCTGCCTTTGCCTCCCAAGTGCTAGGATTAAAGGTGTGCCCGCCGCCGCCGCCGCCACCCGGCTTGTTTTTTGTTTTTTCAAGACAGGATTTCTCTGTGTAGTTTTGGTGCCTATTCTGGAACTCACTCTGTAGACCAGGCTGGCCTCGAACTCACAGAGATCCGCCTGGCTCTGCCTTCCGAGTGCTGAGATTAAAGGCGTGGGCCACCACCACCCAACTTAATTCACTTTCTATTCTAACTTGTATTGCTACCTAAAACTGTCTTTTGATGTCTTTCAAACTTATACACTTGGGGTTGGGATTTAGCTCAGTGGTAGAGTACTTACCTAGCAAACGCAAGGCCCTGGGTTCAGTCCTCAGCTCTGGAAAAAAAAAAAAAAAAAAGACAAAATAACAAATTTATATACTTTATACCTCTTTAGTGAGTTTCTTTTCTGTTAACAAGGAAAACTATAATTTTAACTATCTAGTCTTCAACTCCCTCAGAGACCTGAGAAGGAAATAATATTACTTAAGTAAGCAGGAAGTGCAAACAAGCAATTTCCAAAAATGTGAGAAATGACAGAAACAGTTGTCTGCCTAGACAGTCACCCAAAGTTCCTCTGCAATGTTAGGGCATCCATCTTCAGCCTACAGGCCTAGCATATCTGACAGACTCATCTGTGAAGCAGGATTTCCTAAAGGGCCTTCCTATATTGTCTTGGCAAGGTTTGGCAGTCCTTTCTTTTGTGTCCTGCTTGTCCATTTTGGATAGCTTACTGTCAGCAGTTGAGGCAAGGGCACTTTCTTGCCCAGTGGCTAACTTTCACCACAAAGAAAGTAAACTCCATGTGGAGTTTCTTTGATGCCCATCATCTTCTCTGAAGGAGATTGGTGCTGCCAGGAGCAGACATGTCTCATTGTCTTAAAAAAAAAAGAATCTATGTTATTATAAAATCTTAAATGCCATGTTCTGTAGATCTCTGAAGTGTTTGAAGATGACCTGTCTATCTAAAATATATCTGTTTGACCTTGAAAACATACCTAATATACTTACAAGTTTGATTGTAATGACTAACTACTAACTTGCATTTCTTTATATCCTAATTAGTTGGTAATAGTAACTTTCAAGGGCTAGCAAGTTGCACTACATTGTTAAATGAACTGTATAGGTACACTACCTTGAACAAGATAAGAAGTGTATATACAGTATATTCCAATAAAATCAATCTCAAATTTGTATCAATATACAAAATTTGTATATAATATACAAAAATCCAATGTAAAATAATTAAAACTAGTAGTTGCTTTTTAAAAGTAGATTCAATAATCTGCCTTTTTTGTCTTATCATATCCATATCCTCCCTTTTTTCTTTTCAGAGTAGATTCAATAATCTGTCCTTTTATCCTATCATTTCTATACCTTTTTTTTCCAGAGTAGATTCAATATTCTACCTTTTATGTTAATCTATATTGCCGTTTTTTTTCTTTTCAGAGTAGATTCAATAATCTACCCTTTTATCCTATCGTTTCTGTATATTTCTATATCATATCCCCCTTTCTTCTTTTAGAAGGAGACTGAGTATGACCAATTACACTTTTTAACCAACCCCTCCCTAAACAACTACAAATATCCATAATCCATTTTTTGGGAATGTGGCTATAGTTTTCTAGGCTACTTTCTGCTGATTGGGGATACTGGTAGTCTTATGGGGACACAAAGAAAATGTAGGATTATGGTCAAGTCCTGATTGTGAGGCTGTATCATCTTAGCTAGGCATCTCGATATTGTCCTGAGCAGTTTGTAGTCCAAAGCCCATCTTTGGGTAGTGTTTGTCAGCTTAATGGTGTTATCATTGTCCTGATAGAATCCTCATTGTGGGATCCTATCATCTTTTTGTAGACTTCAAAGTCACTGTTAGTCATGGTCATGGCTCACTGCAGAAAATCTTTTTCATGCAACATTTTTTCCTGATGATTCGTCCTTTTTCTTCAGATGTCTCATTTGTCCAGTGTTCTTCAGATTCCTTGGCTGGATGCCTTCATTCTCCTGCAAGACAAAAACAAAACCCTTCCCCAACCCTAACTTTGGAGTTTCTAAATCTAATCTTTATCAATTTTGATTTATGTTTTTTTGTTTTCTCTCCTATAGCTATCACCCCAAGCAGTATGGTTTTTTACAAATAGGCATTAGGTTCTTTAATTGCTCTGAAAAGAAGTTTCTTCTACAATGATAGGAAAGGACTGAACCAAATTTGCCATGGGGGCCTGCAAGAGTCCCCTCAGGGAGTTTTCCAATGGCAAAGGCAAGGGATTACCTTGTCTGTTCCTTGTTGATCTACATTTGTTAGTCCAGTGTCTGCCTTTGCCACACCTTTTGCATAATACAGAAGGGAGGGGCATTCTGTTGGGATTTTTCCTTGAAAAAAACATTATTTCAAGAATACCCTGTTTACAGTCCTTTTTAGATGACCTTGTTTACTGCAACATTTGACATTACTATTTTTCTTCAAACCTCTGGCAATCACCTCTCCTATCCAAGCACCGTCATGATCATGAGATTCAATATTAATTGTATCTCAGATCCATTCCTCCAAGGGTACTGATCTTGCTTTTAATGGCCTAACCTTTTTTTTTTTCAAGATTTATTTATTTGTTGTGTACATTGATGATTTGCCTGCATGTATGTCTGTGTGAAGATGCCAGATCACCTGGAATTGGAGTTATGGACAGTTGTGAGTTGCCTTGTGGGTGCTGGGAATTGAACCTGGGTCCTTTGTAAGAGCAAACAGTGTTCTTAACCACTGAGCATCTCTCCAGCCCGGTCTAATTATTCTTTTGCATTGTGCATTAGTATTTTCAAAAGCCAGAGATTTTGAAAGCTAGATTCTGTCTAGCTTCTGAATTTGATATCATTCTTTTTACTGCTGAAGTCAATCTTTGTAAAAAATCAGTGAAGGTTTCTTTTGGGCCCTGTATAACTTTTGTAAATGACTCAATTTTCTTTCCTACTTCTTCAGTTCTGTCCCAAGCATTCAAGGCTGCCTTGTGGCATAAAGCCAGGGTGTGGTCATCATATAAAGATTGTCTTTGTACATTAGCATAATCGCCTTCTCCAAGAATTTGATCTTGGCAAATTTCAATACCTCTAGCTCTACTTTGTTGTTCAATGGTCTTAGCCTCATTTTTCCACCAGGTCCTCCATTGTAAATCAGGACCACCCTCTAAGACTGTCATAACCAAATCTCTCCAGTCTTGAGGGATAATTCTATTACAAGTTGACCACGAGTTTAACATCTACTTCATGAAAGACGAGTGGATGCCATATGAGACTATTGCTTCTTTGAATCTCCTCAAATCTAACATTTGCACAGGAATCCAGTCAGCTCTTACACAGCCTCGAGGACATCTATCACTGGGTAGTTCCTGTAAGGTTACTGAATAGATTAAGGTTGGCTGTTTGAAAGCCTTAGGCTGTTTCTCTGTAACCTTATAATGCAATGTTGAGATTGGTTCTCCTTTAAATTCTTCTGTCTGGGTCGGAGTTTCTCTATGATCTGTTTTAACAAGTTTTTCTGAAACTTTTATCTTGGCACTCATATTAACCAACTTTTTTAATGATAAAACAAAAATGTTCAAACAAATAATATTTATAATTGACATTATAGCTATCCCATCAACATTAATTATCCTCTCATTTAATTGTTCCATTTTCAGACTGTTTAATGTATAGTCAAACAGAGACCAAATGCCTTCCTTGTAAAAATGTTTCCCACTTTTTAATGTGGGAAAAAACTTTCTTTTAACTAATTCATCCCTTTAGGAAATCCCAATTGACTCACTGAATCTGCTGACAATGACGATTCAGATGACGGTGTGGCAACAGCCTGAGGAGGGGGCCCAGAGAAAGCCAAAACTCACCGGAAGAGGAAAGAAGCGAAAGATCCAGCCATCTGCACGGGAGACGTGTGTAAACGTTCCTAACTCCTGTGGTTTTTGGAACCCCTAGCATCCTCTCCTCCTTTTCTTGCTCCTCTTTCCTCTCAGAGTTCTCCTCCTATTTATTATGCCTGCCAGCTCCACCTATCCTTTCCTGCCAAGCTATTGGCCATTCAGCAATTTATTAGACCATCAGGTGTTTTAGACAGGCACAGTATCACAGCTTCACAGAGTTAGACAAATGCAGCATAAAAGAATGCAGCACATCTCTGCATCATTAAACAAATGTCCACAGCGTAAACAAATAAATGTACACATCTTAAACTAATATTCCACAACAAGAGACAGTCTTAGCGCTGACCCCAGGCCAACTGAATCACAGTCTGTGTTGAAAGGTCCCCAGGTGACTTGTATGCACAATAAAATGTGTGAAACACTGCCCAAGGGCACTCACTGTACATGCATGGTGAGACCTGAGTTGTCCCTGCCCTGAGCTGGGGCAGGTGGAAAAAAGGAAGAGGGGGAGGACAAGACCTGTGTTAGGGGCCTGGCTTGGAAGTGGCTCACATTTCATCAAAGGAAACTCAGCCATATGTTTTCACCACCTCTGGAAAATGCAGGTCTTTCCTAAGTGGCTGGCTACTGCAGCACCTCAGGAGAATAGATTTTAAGGGGGTATGTAGAGATTCACAAAGCTAAACTTCCAATTAGGAAGACAGAATAAAAACATTTTGGTCTGTACAGACTGTCAGATTTCCACGAGCTGAGAAAGAGGTCATTTCTGAGAGGTGACCATGAACCCCAGATCAATAGAAAGATTGTGAAATATGTCTTCAAGGAGATGAAAGGGATGAACATCTTTAATTTTGAAAGAACGAAAATGTAGACTCTTGGAAGAGAGTATAGGGCTGAATTCATGATGTATTATAAGCAAATTTCAAATGACTATTCCTCAGGGGAAACATTGTATAAAAAGAGAGAGGGCCACAGAGTCCGCCAGAAATCTTCGCAGAGGCATAATTCAGTACTGGATATTGATCGGACCCCAACTGGTACAATACTCAGGGGAATGGGGGCAGGATGGGAAGCATTGTATGAGGATCAGGAGAGACAAAGATGGGCTCACCTTCACCTTCTGCCAGGTTTGTCCAAGCTGTGGCCTGCATCTATAAATTCATCTTTAAATGCGGCCTACAAGATCATAAACTTAAACCATAATGAAAATTAAAAAAAAATCTTGCCACTCCCTTTCCTCCTCTCAGCATTAAATTTTTTTTTGCAGTTTTTATTTTTATTTTTTACTTTTGTGGGTTTTTTTTCTTTCAGTTTGTTTATATGGTGTATTTTTTTAAAGATTTATTTATTTATTATGTATACAGAAGAGGGCGCCAGATCTCATTACAGATGGGTGTCAGCCACCATGTGGTTACTGGGAATTGAACTCAGGACCTCTGGAAGAGCAGTCAGTGCTCTTAACCTCTGAGCCATCTCTCCAGCCCTATATGGTGTATTACATTGACAGATTTTCGTATGTTGAACCATCCTTGCATCCCTGGGATGAATATTTTTTATTTTTATTTTTATTTATTTTTTTATTTTTTTAAGATTTATTTTATTTAGGCCGGGCAGTGGTGGCACACTTGGGAGGCACTCAGGAGGCAGAGGCAGGAGGATCTCTGTGAGTTCGAGGCCAGCCTGGTCTACAAAGCAAGTTCCAGGAAAGGCGCAAAGCTACACAGAGAAACCCCGTCTCAAACCCCCCCCCCACCTAAAAGAAGATTTATATTTTATTTATTCATTTATTATGTATACAGTGTTCTGTCTGCATGTCATAAAAGGGCATCAGATCTCATTATACATGGTTATGAGCCATCATGTGGTTGCTGGGAATTGAACTCAGGACCTCCAGAAGAGCAGTCAGTGCTCCTAACCTCTGAGCCATCTCTCCAGCCCCTGCAGTTTTTATTTTGCAGTTACAGCATAGTCTGCAGTCTGAGCTTTGTAGATGACAGCATTGTGTCATAGGTCATAGCTGGGCGTCTGCTAGATGATGCTGAAAGGGCAAGTCAAGAAGGGGCCAAATGAGTATGTTCAGAGACGCGGGGGAAATGTCCTCAGAGACATTTGAAGGAGGTGGAGAGAGTGGATCCCTCCAGGGAGAAAGAAATCAGGCCTTTACTTTTTTTCTTGTTAAAACTTTTTGTTTGTTTGTTTTTTGGTTTTTCGAGACAGGGTTTCTCTGTGTAGTTTTGGTGTCTTTCCTGGAGCTCGCTCTGTAGACCAGGCTGGCCTCAAACTCACAGAGATCCGCCTGGCTCTGTCTCCTGCGTGGGATCTGGCCTTGTTAAAACTCTTAAAGCTGCTGGGTGGTGGTGGTACACACCTTTAATCCCAGAACTCAGGAGGCAGAAGTAGGCAGATCTATGTGAGTTTGACGATAGCCTAGTCTATGTAGTGAATTATAGGACAGCTAGGGCTATGTAATGAGACACTAAATGAAAAAAACCAACCAAACAACAACAACAAAAACCCAAACATGGTGCACACCTCTAATCCCAGCACTTGGGAGCCAGAGGCAGGTGGATCTCTGAGAGTTCAAACAGCCTGGCCTCCAGAGCAAGTTCCAGGACAGCTAGGGCTACACAGAAAAACCATGTCTTGAAAAAACAAAAACAAACAACCAAACAAGCAAACAAAAACAAACCCAAACAAATACAACCACCACACAAAAGAATATTGTAGCACCACATGACTCTTTTTTTGTATGTATATGGTGCTGTAGATAAACTCAGGGTCTTGAATGTGCTAGGCAAACACTGCTCCAGTGCTTATCTGCCGCCTTAAAAGGTCTGTATTTATTACCTTGAAAATAAAAAGTAAATTAAAAAAAAGAACGAAGCTTGATAGTAAGTCCAAGCATTTGGAAGGCAGAGGTAGAAGGAAGAAGAGGTCAATGTCAGCCTTATCTACTTGTCTCAAAAAACCAAACCAAGGGGCTGTAGAGATGGCTCAGCAGTTAACACTGACTGCTCTTCCAGAGGACCCAGGTTCAATTCCCGGCACCACATAGTGGCTCACAATCAAATGTAAC
Organism: Peromyscus californicus insignis; assembly: GCF_007827085.1. Lineage (NCBI taxonomy): Eukaryota > Metazoa > Chordata > Mammalia > Rodentia > Cricetidae > Peromyscus > Peromyscus californicus. The sequence goes on from NW_026294551.1 coordinate 52,330,554, forward strand.
TCCAGTCCTAGGAGATCCAACACCTTCCTCTCATATCCATAGGTACCGCATGCATGTAGTATGCAGACATACATGCAAGCAAACTACCCACATACATAAAGTAAAAATAAAGATTAAAAATAAAACAACAAAAAAATCCAAACTAAAAACAGAGAAAAATGGGAGAGAAAATCGAGATAGACATTCCTGTAAAAGAGACTTTAGAGGAGAGGAGAGGTTTCTCCCCCCGCCCCTTGCTTTCTTCCCTACGTCCTCTCTCTCCTTCCTTTCTTCCTTCCCTTCAATGGAAGGGACTGGAGTGGGTTTATTTACCTTGGAGGAAGAGCCAGTAGAGAGAGAGAGGTTGAAGAGGAGGAGGTGGTTTGATGAACTGAGATCTAGGAGGAGATGAGAGGGGAGGTGTGAGCAGAGATAGAGGGACTGGCCTTGTCCTAGGGATGCACCATAACCTTCCTGTGTTGAACTGTCTTCTACATCGATGTAGGGGAGCAGGAGGTGGGATGCCAAAATCACCCATGCTTTGTTGGTTGGTTTGTTTGTTTTTTATCTGGAAAAAGGGGGAGAAGCCACTGACATGAGGCAGGTGTAAAATTAGTAGTATGGGGCAGAGGAGGAGGTCACGGAGTTATTAGGTATTGAAAGCCTAGCCTAGGTTAGAGACGATCAGTGGTCCTGGATCTCTACTCAGGCCTCAGCACAGTGCCAGAACCTACGGGTTCAAAGGTATTTGTCAATGAACAAATAAGTGTGGTCATGTGATTCCTGTCATTGGCAGTGTACACCAACCAGCCACTGGCCCTAATGTTAGCGTAAAGAGTTGGGGGTGGGTGATGGATCTAGCGGTGAGGTTTTAATTGTGAAAGGGAAGAGAAACCAAGTGTGCTGACGAGAGAGTGGTTGATAAGGTCTTGGATAAGATCTTGGTGTGTGAACTGGAAAGAACACAAAATGTCAAATCATGAGCTAACGGAAGGGTAAAAGGCTTTGTGACCAAATAAACGAAGAAGCCAGTTAGAAAATGGCTAGGGCTGGAGAGATGGCTCAGAGGTTAAGAGCACTGGCTGTTCTACCAGAGGTCTTGAGTTCAATTTCCAGCAACCACATGGTGGCTCACAACTGTCTATAATGAGATCTGGTGCCCTCTTCTGGCCTGCAGGCATACATGCAGGCAGAGCACTGTATATGTAATAACTAAATAAATCATAAAAAAAAAATAAAACTGTTATATAAAAAAAGAAAATGGCTATAAAAGTCTACCTCAGACTAAAAGTGTGGGCATTAATAATATCAGAAGTAAGTGTTTTGCTATAATCTCAGCACTCTGAAGCCTAAAGCTTAAGAGTTCAAGCCAGTCTGGGCTACAGAGTGGAGACCATGCCTCAAAACAGACAACAGAAATGTTTTGGAACTAGATAAAGGTGAAAGCTATACAACACTGTGGTGTGGAGATATCAAACAATGTCACACCATGTGCTCTAAAATAAAAAGGGAACAAGATACAAATGCAGAAGATGCAGCCAGGTGGTGGTGGCGCACACCTTTAATCCTGGCACTTGGGAGGCAGAGGCAGGATCTCTGTGAGTTCAGGGCCAGCCTGGTTCCAGGACAGCCAGGACTGTTACACAGAGTAACCCTGTCTCAGAAAAACAAACAAGCAAACAACAACAACAACCAAAGGAGCAGAAGATGAAACAACCTGGGAAAATACTGTATACTACAAAGGGTTAATTTCCTCTTCCTCCCTGCACCCCTCCTTCCTTTCTTGTGCTTTGGGCAGCTAGGCAAGCACTCCACCAATGAGCTAACAAACCCTGCCTTCTGCCTGTTCTTTCCCTCGGGGCTGGGGATTGAACCCAGGATGCACACAGCCCGGGTGATTGCTTTCTCACCGGGCTGTACTCCAGCCTTTATTAGTGTGCTCATTTTATTTTCCATTTGTCCGTGTGTGCTTCATTTGTTATTTATTTATTTGAGACAGGATCTCCCTGTGTAGCCCTAGCTGGCCTTGAACTCACAGGTTTGCCTGCCTCTGCAGAGATCAAAGGTGTGCACCACCACACCCAGCATTTATTTGTTTTGTAGACAGTGTCTCACTCTGTATTTCTGGCTATCCTGGAACTCAGCATAGATCAGCCTAGCCCCAGACTTGAGGCAATTATCCTGCCTTTGACTCCTAAGTACAGGGATTATAGTGTGTCGTTATGTCTAGATTATCAGTGTATGTTACTGTACAAATTAGTGGGTTTCATTATGCCATTCATGCACATATATGATGTTTTGACCATATTCACTGCCTTATTACCCTCTCTTAACCCCTTTACCCCATGGACCCCTTCTTCTTGCCTATCAGTTCTTTTTCTATGCTACCTTTGCACACCTGTGAGAAAACATGCAATGCTCATCTGAGACTTGATTGGTTTACATGGCAAGATTTTGCTGTATTCTTTAAAAATCTGTATTATATATGAGTGTTTGTGTATGCGTCCCATGGTTCATGTGTGGACGTCAGAGGACAATTTGTCTTGTGTGTTCGGGTATTGAACTTGGGTCTTCAAGATTGATAATAAGCACCTTTGACCACTGCACCATTTCTCCAGCCCTATTTTGCTGCGCTCTTAAGAGCTTTTCATCTATTCAAGGTGTGTGTGGATGGATGTAGCTCAATGACGGAGCACTTGCCTAGCATGCTGAGGTCCTGTGTTTAACAGCCAGCACTGCCCCACCTGCCTAATCCCCTAAAAGAAATAAAAAGGCATCAGCTTGGGAAGTTGGGTTTATCTTCCCCTATAATCAGATCAATATAATCGAGATAGGAAATACCTGGGGCAGGTGAGATGGTTCAGAGGTGAAGAGCAGTGATTTTTTTTTTTTTTTTTTTTTGGTTTTTCGAGACAGGGTTTCTCTGTGTAGCTTTGCGCCTTTCCTGGATCTCACTTTGTAGACCAGGCTGGCCTTGAACTCACAAAGATCCGCCTGCCTCTGTAGTGATTTTTCTTTAGAAGACCAAGATTTGATTCTCAGATTTGATTCTACCTGGCAGCTCACAGCTACCTGTAACTCCAGTCCCAGGGGATCTGACACCCTCACCATGAGTACTGCACATACGTGATACAAAAATATACATGCCAGCAAGACACTCATATATGTTTAAAAAAAAAAAAAAGCTGGGGCATGGTGGCACACACCTTTAATCCCAACACTTAGGAGGCAGAGGCAGGCAGATTTGTGAGTTGGAGGTCAGCTTGGTCTGGTCTACATAGCGAGTTCCAGGACAGCTAGGGCTATGTAATAAAACCCTGTCTGTAAATAAATAAAATGAATATGAAACAGTAACACTGTATTTTACCTGCACTGATATGATTAGAAATATGTTCACCCTCTCTGAACCAGCAACTCTTAAAAAAAAATGTTTAAGTGTGTGTGTGTGTGTGTGTGTGTGTGTGTGTGTGTGTGTGTGAAGGTTATGTGCACATGAACACAAGCACCATGGAGGCCAGAAGAGAGACTCAGATCCCTGGAGTTGGAGTTCTAGTCTATTGTGGGCTGCCTGACGTAAGTGCGGGGAACCAAACTCGGATCCTCTGCAAAAGCAGTCCCATGCCCTCTAACTGCTGAGCCATCCCTCCAGCCTGCAGCCCTCCTTTCAGGGCTCTGTCCTACAGTGCATGTCACACAGCCCAAAAGACAGATCTTTAAGGATAACTTACAAAACAGAACTAAAAAAAAAATAGTGGACATTCAGAATGTCCATTAGGAAACCAGTAAACATCTAGTGACTAACAGAGCTGCTCCTTAAAGGGATGGGGTGGGTGTGAGCAGGGCTTCAGGAAGCCTCTTCCGGGTAACACTATCAAGTGAAGGAAGCGAGATGTGGATGAGCTCATGGCTTGCTGCCCCTGTATTGAGATGAGGCAGTGAGGATTTCATGTGTGTGACTCAACACAAAGAACGGTCTTTGAATAAACAAGGAGGTTGGTAGGAGAAAGAAATCAGGGTCAGGGACGGGCAGGAGGGAGCTTGCCTTTTCACTATTTACTGTTTTATACTGTTCAGATTTCTTTTTTAAGCCATGTGCATGGATTGCCTTCTAAACAGCACTGAAAACATCAGTTTTTGTTGTTGTTATTGTTGTTCTTAAAGGCATCATTCTCCAACCCATAGTCATGGGTTTTTCCTCTGGATCTTCTGACTCAGAACCTGAGACTGAAGAGCCTAAGTCTGGATCTTTATCTTGCCTCCCTGGTGAAGCTAGGTCCATGGCCTTAGAGGTCAAGGAGCAGGGTCACAGGGGTCAGGGACACTAGAGGCAAAGACTTGAAAGGGGCTAGTTCCTTTCTTTACCAAGCCGGCACGGGTAGGGGAGATGGCCTGTGGATAAATGATTTAATTACAACTTCATGAGCTCCAGCACAGACCAATGCCCACGCAAGCTGCTCCCATTTGTCTCAACAAAACCTACCTCACTTCTTGTTAGCTGCTCCGGTCCCTGGTCTGAGTTTATACGCTACCCCTTCCAGCCTTCCCGTGAGGCTTTGCCATGGTCCCAAATGTTTGTCCATGTACACCCCCTAACTCATTTTCAGTTCTCTGCTTAAAGTTCACTTCCTCTAGGGAAATCATCCCCCAACCTCAGCCTACATCACACCGATGCATTCTCAGTTCCCACTCCTGGGACACAGGTAGTGCCACCAGGGAATGATTTAAAATGTGTATGTCCTTATACCATGCTTGGCACACAGTAGGGATGTTCATGGGATGGAGCCTTTAGAAAGGTGTCCTAGCTCACTTTATATCAACTTCACACAAGCTAGGGTCACTGGTGAGGAGGGAACCTTGAGAAAATGCCTCCATAAGATCAGGCCATAGGCAGGCATGCAGGGCTTTTTCTTAGTGATCAATGGGGGAGGGCCCAGCACATTGTGGGTGGTGTCACCCCTGGGCTGGTGGTCCTGGGTTCTACGAAAAAGCAGACAGAGCAGGCCATGGAGAGTGAGCCAGTAAACAGCACTCCTCCATGGCCTCTGCATCAGCTCCTGCCTCTAGGTTCCTACTGTTTGAGTTCCTGTCCCAACTTCCTTCAACATGGGCTATGTATGGTGTAGAAAGTGCAAGCCAAATAAACCCTTTCCTCTCCAACTTGCTTTGGTCATGGTGTTTCATCACAGCAATAGTAACCCTAACTAGGACAGAAAGGTCACCTGCAGGAGTTACAGTGGGTGATGTAGGAGGTGAGAAATGTCTGTAGAGTGTGGCTGACACCTTCCTACCCTGCCTGGCTTTGGCCCACACAGTATGACTCTTACTGAGGTTGCTTGTATGGCATCTGTCTGGTGAGGTATGCAGATGTGGTTATAAAGTCCCAGAAGCAGACTGCTTCACAAACCAGAAGGAACAGTGGAGATAAACCTAACAAGATCACAATGTGGTCATGTGTTGCCAGCCTCAACAGAGAGGCGCCCCCCCTGCCCAGCTCCCTGGACCATCTCACCTTCAGGGAAGTTAGTGTTTTCCTTGTAGAAGACGGTTTACTTTGTGGCTTTACCAAGCTCTACCCTGGAGTGTGCACCAACCAAACCAAGTTTCAATATTTCCCTTGGGACACAGGCATAGCAGTAAACATTTATTGATAACCTGTGTAAGGTACCCTGAAGATGTAGGAAAAAGCATCATGGATGGGCACACTGTACACCCCTCACACTCTGCTGAGAAAACATGTACACACTCATGCCTATTCAAAGGTTTATTTCTTCCCTATGCTCTGAAACAAAGAAATGGCCTTGCCCTCCACACACACAGTCTCATCTTCAAGGAATGGGAGGCAGAAGTGATGACTTAGGGGGCGGGGAGCGGGTTGGTCTGAGGCCAAATGTGGGGAGTTCTTTCTACTCCTTTCTCTAAATCACTCCTCATTTTCAGTGTTCCCTTCCCAAAACCTTAGGTGGGCATACAGCTTGCCACCCTAGGGAGCAGGGCTAGGGCCCCGCAGAGCTGACGGCAAAAGATTAATGCCCACTTTCAACAAATGATGGGTCCAGTGCGTATCTTGGGTGGATGGGGAAGGAGGAGAGGCTGGGACCCTCCCACCCGAAATGACAGTGGGATCTCGGTCCTGCCCCTACCTCTCCCAGCCCCTCTTCCTAGCAGAACTGGTCGTCACAGTCATCATCCTTCATCCCCTTCAGCCGGAGCCGGGCAAAGTCCTCAAACACAATGTCGTCGTCTGTGGCGTAGCTTGGTGACAATGAGGAGGAGACTAGGTAAGGGCTTCTGACCGTTTCCTGGGGCCTCCCACTCCGCTTCCCTCCCACCCCATCCTAGAGTCTGGCGCTTGAACAGTACAGAGAGGTTCACAAGAGACCCGGGGCAGTGGCAGCCTGAACAGGCCGACTCATCTGATTTGATGCTTCTACCCATCTCCCCCACCAGAAGGAAACACCCACAAGGTAAGAGGGTGGCTCTGGACGATACGGGAACCTCTGTCCTAGAGGATCAAAGTAAGAAGGCAGGGAGTGTGCCTTACTTGGTATCGAATTCGATGAGGTTGGTATCCACGGGGACATCTGTTTCCCGGGGGGCTGAAAGGCAGAGGGGGAGTGGGTGGAGGGGCACTAGAAGGATCTAGTACATCTTTTCTCCACTGGCCTGATTCGATTCAGTCCCTCTCTGCAGGGCTCAGGGTGTGTGGGAAGTGCTCACCTGACTGGGGTCTGGGAAGGGTGATGTGGTCATGGGGCTTGGGGTGCATGAGAACAAAAGGCAGCTCCACGGAGACATCCCTGGGGAGGGAGAGGGGCGGCATGAAGAGGACCACTACCACAAAGCCACGGAGCCACAGAGAACCACGTGACCAGGCGTTCCCACAATACTCACCCGCCTCGCGACACCACCAGCTTCACCTTGACCCTGTAGGACACCAGGATTCCCAGCACCTCCTTGTTGGCTCCCTCCTTCACTCTGCAAACGGGAGGAGGGGAGCTGGGGTCAGGGATCCAGGGCTCCTGCAGCGGCTGCACAGGCACGGCAAAGCAGGCCCAGGGCACTCCTCTGTGCAGAACCCTCCCGGGGCCGCCTTTGATCGGCAGCACCCCACGTGCGGCTCCTCTCCCCTACTTCTCTTTTTGTGGTCCCTTCTCACCGTGGGGGCCCGTGTGGTGGTGCAGCGTGTACCCAATGAGAAGGCACCGCTGGGTGAAGCTCCGGCCTTCTGGGGCTCCGGGCGCCCCAGGTCAGAACTGTGTCACACCGCAATCCCTCACGCACACTGGGAACCTTCCCACCTGAGTCCTGAAGCTTGCAGTTCTCTCTGCCCGGAGGCCTCTTCGCTTGCACACCCACCATGGCCCTTCCTCTTTATTCCTGCCGCTTCCCTTGCTCTCCCCACTTAACACTTGTTCCCAACGCGCTATCTGGTTTACCACTTATCTGATTGTCCGTCTTCCCTCCCTTAGAATGTGAGAGGGTTTTGTCACTCGTGTTCACCGATACCTCCCTGGCACCCAGGACAGAGCCTGGCACACGGCCTGCATTGAACGGAAGCCTGTCCCCCTGTCCCCCACGTCCCCCACGTCCGCCGGCCCCGCCCTCACATAGTGCTGGAAGCCAAGTTGGTGTCTTCATGCTTGAGCTGCCCGTCCAGGGCAAGGCCACGCTTCTCCCGGTTGTCACTGAGCAGGGGGGTTATGGTGTACACCTTGCAGAACGTGGAACTGGGGGATACCTGGTCACTGGGGGTGGGAACAAGGGAACAAGATTCTTGGAGAGACTGGGCCGGGGGAGGTTCCCCTCACCACCCTCAGGCAGGACCTCCTCCTTCACTGTCCATTTGGGCACAGATTATGACGGGGTAGGTTCGGACTCAACCTGTTAGTTGACAGCCTGGCGCCCCCTGGCTATAGAGGGACGACACCCTGAGAAGTGAGGTGGGCTATGTGGCGAATTCTGCCTTCTCATGATCTCCCCTAAGCTTGGGTCCCACACTCTGCCCCATACTCACTCTTGCTCAAGCTGAGCCACAGGACACTTGTACTGCGCGGTGCTGAAGAGGCAAATGTCAGCATACTGTCTCACTGTGGGGCAGGGGACCAAGTGGTGAGGCGGGGACTACTCCTGCACCACACCTCCAGACCACACGGTGTGATCCCCGCTTGGGGGGGGCCGCACACCCCCACCCCTGGTCAACAGCCCTCCTATAATAAACACTGAGGCCGCACATCACCCCGGAACAGACTCAATTCTTTATGCCCTGGCAAGTCTCCCACACCGGGATAGGGCCCGGGCGGACATGGCAGCCGAAGCCCCTTGTCAGCACAGACCGCCTCCCCGAAGCCCATGTCCACCCCCACCTCCTACCAGAGACTCTGATCTTCTTGACGGTCTTGGCGGAGTTGTTGGTGACATGGACGTTGACGTTGAGCGGCTCCCCGTGGTAGTACAGCTTTTGGAGGGAGGCGATTGTTTCTCACTGGCTCCGTCCTGGGTATCCCCGCCAGAGGCTGCTCTGCCCCACCCCCAGCCCATACAGCACCCCCCGCCCCAAGTGAGACAACCGCCACCATCCTGCCTGTGGCTTCACCCCTCCCCTAGACTCTGGCCTGCTTTGGGGCATCTCTGTCACCCTCACACCTCACCTCTTTGTCCAGGGAAGCCTCTAGGTGCAGGGACCTCCGGTCAGACATGAGGAAGTGGCGTGTGGTTTCAGCTGAGGGCTGGGGGCCGGGTGTCTCTGGAGCAAACTGTACCTTTCTGATGATAAGTCTCACAGAGTTCCTGAGTCAGGGGTTGGAGGAGGGGAAGGGTTGGTTCCAAGATACTACAGCCCAACTCAGATTCCTGCCTCCCCCAGGGGCCTGGGGCTCCGCGAGGCTGGGAGGGGGAGTGGTTAAAGCAGAGAGTCCTTTCTCTCACCTTTTGTGGCTTTTTTCTTCTAGTGATTTGGCACAGAAGGCACGAATCTCAAAGTCGACTCCGCAGGCCTTGGGAAGGGGAGGAAAGGCCACCTCTTACCCAAGGCTCCCGTCACCTCTTCCAACACACCCCTTCCTTCCTCTTTGCTTCATTCCCCTCAGGTGTGGACTTTTGCCCCATCACGGAAACAGGGACTCTCTGGCCCCACTGTTTCCCTCTAGTCTGGCACCCGGCAGAGGCTGGCTCAGGGCAGTGCACGGGGGAGCCCCCATACCCAGGTACAAGTTCCAGGTGCAGTCCATGTCCATGGGGACACTTCCCTGTCCTCAGGAGCCCCTGAACTTCACCCTCCAGCTCGGCTGTGTCTGGGCTTCTGCGAAGCCCAGTTCTGCTCACATACTGTGAGAGCTGTCCCTCCCGTACCTTCCCCGTGTCCTCTGGTCCTGGCTGCAGCGTGACAGAGCAGGGCAAATTCTGGGGTATCTGTGGCAGAGAAGAGGAGGGGGTTCGGTCCCTGGTAACAGGTGCCTCATCCCATGTCAATCCCACAGGCCCACTCCCCACACCCTTCGGAGAATGGGGAGCATCCTCACTGTGAAAAAAAAGGGATGGGCATGGTGGCCCAACTTCTTCAGCAGTCGGTCCTGTAGCCGGGTGGGGGGCCGGGGTGGGTTGGGCATGGGGGGGAAGGCTTGGTAGGTGGCGATGAACAGGTCTTTGCGGAAAGACAGGCCCAGTACATCCAGATCTTCTCGGCCATAGCGGAAGGCGCAGGTGAGGGTCACAAACACTGGAAAGTGAGGGTAAGGTAGGGTGATCAGGAGTAACCCCTTCCTTCATGTCACCCACATCCTTCCTCAGCATGACAGACTCCCCTGAATCCTACTGTCTGCTCCTGCTTCAGCCTTCCATCTCTCTGGGACATCCTACCGAATGCCAACCCATCAAATGTCCTTCTTTTTCCTGCCTCCCCTCCAGCTCCTGGACTTGGGTCTAGTACCTTTGCGATCCTTCAGGTAGTCAGGATCCACAAGCACCACGCCATCTAGGAAAGGGAAACATGGATTCATTTTCTGAAGGGGGCCTTTCCCCATTCCCAGATGCAGGAACCACCCCCCCACCCCCAGGAGATGAGCTGTTCCCTTCTCGGCCAACTTACCCACAGGATCCACTTTGTCCAGGTGATCTACAAAGTCGCGCTTGCCCAAGTACACGGTGAGCTGAGGATGTCAAGGGTCACAGGGAACATTGGGGAGGATGGTGGCAAGCCACCAGAGCCCTCAAAGATGGCGGTCCTGTCCTGGGCTCCCCTTGGCTGTGTTATCAGGAAGGGGATGCTCCCAGTGTTACTGGAAGGTGGGAGTGGGAGTTTTCCAGATCACTCAGTAAAGTCTTTGTTTAGGCTTTTACCTGCTCATTCGGTCCCTTTTCATACCTCTGCCCACCAACCACAGGTAGATGTGTATGTGTGTATGTGCGTGTTCCCATGTCTCCAGGGAGCCCTCAGCCAGACCAGGCAGTTAGCAGCCCTCCCCACAAAGGGCTGTGCGATAAACAGGCCACAGCCTGGGGAACTATTAACTTTTCCTAGCCCCAAGTACCCTGGGGTGGTTCCTAAGGGAGCTACAAGCTTGCTTAGGAACCTAGCCTGGTCCCCACCCAGCCCTGTGGCTTCTTCAGCCTGTGGCAAGGGGCTTAAGGAGGGAAGGAAGTCTGCTTTTAGCTGTCACAGGAAGTGGGGAGCTAAGGGTTGGGGATCAACTGGGGGTAGGCTGGGCTTTGATAGGGCCCAGGGAGGATCAAAGGGTAAGTAAGTACCGTGGGTGACTCACCTTGCAGTTAGGACTCGACTTCTTGAAGACCCTAACAAAACAGAAAGGGAGATCCCACTGCCTCCCTTAGACTCAGCAGGGACCAGCACGCCAGGACTTATCCCTCCCCAGCCCCAGAACTGGAATTCACCCCAGATCCCTGCTCAACCCTTCCCACTTCTTTTTACAAAGTCCTAGTATTTTCCACACGGCAGCCCCTTGAAGCCAATTGTCAGGACAAACACTTGCTCCTTTGGTGTGTGATCGCCTCTACAGTAATGGCCACTGGTTGCCCCAGGAACCATCTAGAGTCTCCTGAGGGGGTCCCTCCCCCACCAGAAGGAGATGTGAACTGAATGGCTACACAATGTCTGGGTCAGAACAAACACACTTTTCTTTTTTTTTTGAGACAGGGGTCTTACTATGTAACCCTGGCTGGCCTGGAACTTGATATGTAGACCAGGATGCCCTCAGCTCTGAGCTCCATCTGCCTCTGCCTTCTCGATGCTGGGATGAAAGGCCATGAACCACCACACCCAGTCAAACTAGCCACTTTTCAACTGACCTCTCGATTCAAGGACCCCTGGGGTGACTCCTGGAGCAAGGCCTTGACTTTGCCCCTCAGACAGTTTCTACTGAAGGCATTGCTCACATCTGACTATTTCATGAACCTCCAACATCCCCATCTCTGACCTCAGCAGCTTAAAAAAAAAAAAATCCATTTGTCGTTCAAGGCTTAACTCAGACATCCTCTCCTTCAGATTGAAGACTCAGCCTCGACTTTAATCACCAGCCCCCGCTCCCCCTTCATTTTGGTTCCTTTCACATCTTGTTTATATTTTACTTGTGATTTCATAAAGGGCGGCAGCTTTTAGGCTGTGACCCTCAGGACCTTGTACATTGAGGCGTCCCAACACAGTAGCAGCCATGTAACAAAGACGGTGCCGGCCAACGTTTATTGGGTGGCTGCTCTGTTCCTAGCAGTGTTATAGTGTTCTGCACTTATAGCCCAAGGACCAAAGTCGAGATGTTTCTGTTCTACAGTGAAGAAACCAAAGTATAGAGAGGTCAAGAATTTTGTCAACGGTCACGGAGAATGTACATGGTGGGACTCTGACATAAACTTACGGCAGACAATCTGGCTTTAAGTCCCTGCTCTCAAGCATTAAATTGTTGTTGTTGTTTTTTTCTTTTTTCTTTTTTGTTTTTCGAGAAAGGGGTTCTCTGTGTAGTTTTGGTGCCTATCCTGGATCTCGATCTGTAGACCAGGCTGGCCTTAAACTCACAGAGATCCACCTGGCTCTACCTCCTGGAGTGCTGGGATTAAAGGCGTGCAACACCACCACCACCACCACCACCACCACCACCACCACCACCACCACCACCACCACCACCGGCTCAACCATTAAATTGTTAAACTGGCCTGTCCCTGACAGTGTGTCAAGTCGGAGGGGGTTTTCTATACAGGCACTGAAACGATCTAAGCCTAGACTCCACCCATTGCTGGGAGCGTAGGGAACTGTCTAGTGACCCCAGGGCTCTGGCTATTTTGAAGCACCATGCTACCTCTTCTAATGCACTTTGCCTCAGCAGCAATTCCTGGAAAGGGTCCCCAGATAACAAACTGAAATACTGCTCAGTGTTCCATCCTTCCTTCAACTCACTCCCATAGTTTCTACTAGGAAAACCATTTTGTCCCTTCCTTCTCAAAGGCCAAGCAGTCCATACACCACAGGGCAAGCACATAGGGTCACATGACAAACTCATAGGGTGCCCCTGAGTATCCCCAAGCAATAAAGACACATATGGACATGGCAGCGGTTAGAATCATCATTCTAATTTCTGTCCCAATTAGGGCCGACAGCTAGTACATCAGCTAGGCTGTCTCTCTTCCACTTCTGGTCTCCCTCTGCCCTGTGTTTTCCCCCACTAGCAGCCCTGGCAGAAGGCTGTGACAGCCACAATCGGTGTGTCTCTTGGTTAGTTGCTACAGGGCACCTGCCCTCCACATCTTCCCCAGCCATCTCTTGCCAGGTTGGGGAGGGGGAGCATGCACATACTGAGGCTGGCCGAAGAGGCAGAGTAAGGGAATTGGCAGGGAGGTGCCCAGCTGTGGGAGGTAGCTAGAGCAGATGCCCTTTTGTACTTCCTGCTTTTCTCTCCATTTCCTATGGCCCAGAATTTGATGAGACTTGTAGAGAATTATGCCAAGTCAGCAGTCTCTCGTTGGTCCATCTATTCCTTCTCCTGAACCACCCCACGGAAATTTGGGGGCCTCCCCCAAGTAAGCGACTTCCCCTTTCTCTGGGGTGTTTAACGCCAAATCCAGGAGGCCAATATTCCCTCTGACCATCTCTCTCCGATATTGGTCCTCTTGATGCTTACAAGCCTAAGTTCTCATACCCCAAGGGCAGTGGGAGTGGTAGGGCTGATCCCATGTTTTGCAGAAGTGACTGTTCAGGATCAGGCCCTTATTCTTGGTTCTCTCTGGCTCGAGGCACAGAACCCCAACCCATTCTCTTGCTCTCGCTCTCTTGGAACTCAAGCATTCACCCCCTGTCCTCTTGGGGGCGTTGGGTCACAACAGGAAGTGGATTTTGCTATAGACCAAAAAAAGAGAACTCTGGTATCTGGAAGGAAGGAGCCCCGATTGCACAGAAAACATCCGGGGAGAGGATGTGTGTGTCCAGGGCAGATATTACCTCTCCCCCTCCCCGGGACAAGAATACCGCCCAATTTCAGCGAGGGTCCCTATGCACTCTACTCCCTCAAGAAGCTGTTGCTCCTAGTAACCTAGGAGAAGACCGAAGTTTGGTAGCAGAGCTATCTGGCCCTCGGGACAGGTGGGAGCAACCAGACTGTGGAGTATTGGACAGGAGGCTTTCCATTGGTCGGGCATCAATCTAGGGGAATCCCTTCCCAGCATCCAGTCTCCCAGCACACAACCCCTCGGGGCCGGCCACCTGCTCCTCCTTCCTCCGCCCCTGCATCTCAGCCTGCACAGAGAACCCAGTAGTCCGACTCCTACATCTCTTCGAGAACCCAGGCGTGGGTTTCCCGATCCCTACAGCTCTTGCAATCTGCAAGAGTCCAAGCACGCACCCCGCCCAATATCTTTAAGGACCTAGGCTTGCGGCCCCGGACCGCTACCCTCTAGGGACCCAGGCGTCCGGCCCCCGGGTTTCTTGCCCGGTGTCCTTGTCTGGAGATCATCCCCGCACCCTCCGCGAGCCACCGCCCGTGTCCCGCAGCCCGGCCCCACCTCCCTTACCTGGTCCCGGGTTTTTCCCCCATGGTGCGCGCGCGCTCGCCACCCTCCACCAGCCGGGTTCGCGGCTCGCTCGCAGCCTTCTTGCCCGCTGCCAGGTCCCCCCCGCTCCTCCCCGCGCCACTGCGCACGCGCGCCCTCGCTCTTTCTCCTCCTTCCCCTCCCCTCGGGTCTGGGTCTCGGGGAGCCGGGGCCAGCTGCGTCAGCCGGATCCCGCGCGCCGCTGCGCTGCCCGCCCTCCTGCCCGCCCTCCCCGGACTGGCTCCGCCCCACGCCTCCGTCCTCGCTCTCCCTGGGGGAAGCCTCTCCGCGCGGTCCCTTCTCCCACTCTCCCCGCCCATCTCGCCGCCCCTCCTCAACCCCTTGGAACCAGATTGGGCCCCTTTAAATGGAGGCGGCTGCCTTCCAGGCGATTAGAGCCATCTGATTGGCCTTCGGTATCCATAGCCCTGCAGGAATCCCTCCCCTTTGTTTGCTTTCACAGCGGCAGTGGAGGGACGGGATAGTGGGGGCGGTGGGAATGAGCTCCAACGCTGTCGTCTGGGTCTGAGGACCAGGCTCTGCACACGTGGGTGAACCGTAGCAGATGCACGATGGTGCCTGCTTCGGAGTGCGCTGCTCATCCCCGCCTTGCAGCCTTGTGTGGCCCGCCTTCCTGCGTTCTTGTGGTCTTTCAGCTCCCCCTGGTGTATTGTCTTTGATTTTTGCAGGGTCACTTTTAAATTTTTCTCAGACTTTGCCATCTCCTCTACCATCTGCCCCAGCTATCATCCACCCAATCCATCCACCTCTCTCTTTGCCCATCCTTCCCTCCCTCTCTAGTTCGTGTTAGTCACTGTGCCAAGCCATCGGGACAACACATGAATTACCATGGCCTAACTTTCCTGGGATCCTTGAGACACTGACAGATAGTATGCGCCCAGGAATGCTATAATAGAGGTATGACTCAGAACATCAAGCAACGAAAAGCGCTTGGCCAGCAGAGGGGGAGAAATGGAGTGCAGTCAGTCACTCCGGAGGATAGGAAATTTGAGGACAGCCGTTCTGAAGGATGGGCAGAAGTGGGGAAGGACATCCTAAAGACTGAGTAAGGCAAAGCACATCCTGTTCTGAAGTGCTTGTGGGTTAGATGGAAGGAGACAGAGCTGCGGAGGACTAGAACGGGTTGTGGAGGACTTTGTGAGCAGGTGAAAGACAGCCCGAGAAACCGGTGGTGTTAATTTAAATTTTCTCCTAGGGCCTCAAACATGCTTAGCTGGTGTCACCACTAAGCTATATCCCTACCCTCAGTCCAGAAATCGATTTGATTTTTTTTATTTTGTTTATCACCAGAAGAATGTCGTGATGAAATTTCTCTTTTTGGGTAACATGGAGCATGGCGGGGAGGGGTCAAGACTGCTAGAAATACACTGGCCAAGGGGAAATGGTCACTGCTGGAGGGAAGAGGCCACATAATGCCATAGTAGAGGTTCATTTCTGGGGTGACATTGGCTGGGTTTGGGGGAGGATGAAGGATGACTGATATTTCCAGAAAGGTTTTTCTTCTCTTTGTCTCTTCTTGGTGCTCTTCCCCATTTCCCCCAAATGGAATACCTTTGGGCTTCTCCTTCCACATTTCCACACGAAAAACAACATCCAGGAGATGGAAGTCTCAGATCAACTTTAGTTTTCATACAGAGGCCTTGCTCATCACCTGCTCACACCCCCCCATCATCACCTCTTTACTCTTTCATGTCTTTTATTATTTTATTTTGTGTGTATGCATATTGGCCTGCATGTATGTATGTATGTGCACCACCGTTTGTGTGCACAGAACCTGTGGAGGTCAGATGAAGGCATCAGACTCCCTGGAACTGGAGTCACAGACAGTTATAAGCCTCCACATGGGTGCTAGGAACTGAACTCAGGTCCTCTGTATGAACAAGTGTTCTTAACCACGAAGCTGTCTTTCTAGCCCCAATTTGACTCTTTGAGACAGGTCTCGCTACATAGGCCTGGCTAGCCTGGAACTTGCTGTGTAGACCTGGGTGGTCTTGAACTCACAGAGGTCCCTGTTCCTCTGCCTCTTGAGTGCCCAGAATAAAGATGTGAAGCACCAAACTCAGCCTAAGTTTCCTCTTAAGGTTTTAATAATATTTTCTTGACTCACGAATGGCTTTTTATTCAGGTTTGACCCTGGCCAAATGAGTCATGGTCAAAAGTAACACAATCTGTATCTAAAGTGGTATTTGGGGAAAGGGATATAGTTTAGTTGGTAGAGTGCTTGCCTAGCATATGGAAAAACCCTGTATTGTATCCCGGGCGTTTGCAAAACTGGGTGTGGTGATGTATGGAGGATAAAAAATTCTAGGTCATACTCAGCCACATTCCAAGTTTGAGATTAGCTTGGCCTACTTGAGACATTGTCTCCAACACACACATACACACACACACACACACCAACAAAATATAACAATAACCAACAACAACAGCAACAAAATTACAAAGAGCTATTAGTAAGAGTAAAGAGAAAGGTAGTGGTCTGTATAGCATGAAATCTGTATGGCTCAGTGGGTAAAGGCACTTAATGCCAACGCTGATGACCTGTGTTCAATCCCCAGGACCTACATGGTGGAAGGAGAGAACCAACCCCTCCACCCCAAGTTGGCCTCTGGTGGCCACACAAATGCCATGGCACATATGCCCCTCTTACACAAATATGCAATGAATAAAAATGTTATTTAAAAAATACAGCTCAGGATCTTAGTCCAGGGAGTGGTACCACCCATCGTGGAAGAGTCTTCCCACCTCAATCAACCTAATAAAAATATTCCCCTATAGGCATGTCTATAGGCCCACCTCTCAGGTGATAGCTGAGCTCATCAAGTTGACAATTGAGATTAACAACCATGTTGTATAAGCATTTTTTCAAGTGAAAAAAAAAATGGGAGTGTGGTTAATATAAGCGTTTGGAGGCAGAGCTGGTGTTTGAACCCAACAGGCTAGCTTCAGAGTCTGTGGCCTAATTACAAAATCTTACTTTAAAAATACGGCCATTAGCTGAGCAGTGGTGGTGCACGCCTTTAATCCCAGCACTCGGGATGCAGAGGCAGGCGGATCTCTGTGAATTTGAGGCCAGCCTGGACTACCAAGTGAGTTCCAGGACAGCTAGGACTGTTACACAGAGAAACCCTGTCTTGGAAAATTAAAAATAAAATAAAAAATAATGCCATTAATGACAGTGAGGTGGCTCAGAAGGTTAAGGTACTTCCGGCCAAGCTGATAATCTGAATTTGATTCCCAGGACCTACAGGGTAAAGGGAGAGAACCAACTCTGGCAAATTGTCCTCTGATTTCCACACACATAATCCACTGCTATACCCCCCCAAATAAATAAAAATGTAATAAAAAAATTAAAAACACTTAGACTAAGGCTGGAGAGATGACTCAGTGTTTAAGAGCACTGGCTGCTCTTCCGGAGGACCCAGGTTCATTCCCAGCATCCATATGGTGGCTTCTAACCATCTGTAACTCCAGTTCCAGGAGATTCAACATCCTAGTCTGCATTCTGAGGGCACAACACACACATGGTACAGAGACATACATACATGCAAAACACCGATACACACAAAATGAAAATTATTTCTTTTAGATTTATTTATTTTATATTAGGTGTGTAGGCATTTTGCCTGAAACTGAAGTTAAATTTTTATTTAATGTGTATGGGTGTTTTGCCTGCATGTATGTATATATGTGCACCACATTCATAACTAATGTCATGGAGGTCAGAAGAGGACATTGGATCCCCTGAACTAGAGTTACAGACAGTTGTGAGCTGCCATGTGGGTGCTGGGTTTCGAACCCAGGTCCTCTACAAGAATAACAAGTGTTTTTAACCACTGAACCACCTCCCCAGTCCCCTTAAGGCACTTTTCTTATTGTCCATTGTAAAATACGTAGATTCTGGCTTCCCTTTAATGGTATCATTCTCTTTAATAACTACACATGCTTTGTCCACAACTTTAAATATGTTCCCCTGCTTTTCCTGGATAAACTGTACTTTTAAAAGTTTAGGCTTCTAAGGCTGGGCTGTGGTGGTACACGCCCTTAATCCCAGCACTCGAGAAGCAGAGGCAGGTGGATCTCTGTTAGTTCAAGGCCAAGCCTGGTCTACAGAGAGTTCCAGGACAGCCAGAGCTACACAGAGAAACGTTGTCTCGGAAAAAAAAAAATTTAGGCTTCTATATTATTTAATTTTTTTTCAAGTCAAGGTTTCTCTGTGTACCTCTGGCTGTCTTGGAACTCACTCTGTAAACCATGCTGGCTTCAAACTCACAGAGATCCACCTGCCTCTGCCTCCTGAGTGCTCGGATTAAAGGCATGCACCACCACTGCTGGGCTATTTTACTTTATTTATTTTTGGTTTTTCGAAACACGGTTTGTTTCTCTTTGTAGCTTTGGAGCCTGTCCTGGAACTTGCTCTGTAGACCAGGATGGCCTCGAACTCACAGAGATCTACCTGCCTCTGCCTCCCAAGTGCTGGGATTAAAGGTGTGTGCCACCACCACTCAGCTATATTTATTTTTTAAGTTAAGATAGAAAATAATGTGGTTTTGGGAGAAGGTGAAGATGGTGGTGGCCTCAGAGGCAGCCCTGGGAGTCCAGTGGTTGCAAAGGGCCACCTGCAGCACGGTGTCACTACGGGGAGCACAGACAGCCTCCCACGTGACCAGGGACACGCTGCCAGGGCCACATCCTAGGACCCCAGAAGAATGGGTCAAGGTCCCAAGAAGTGTAATATGTGTGTGGAAAACTACGATGACAGGCCGTATCCGGATGATGGCATGGGGTATGGTGACTAGCCGAAGCCCCCTGACCACTCAGCATGAGCGGGATCTATGGTATGAGTGGGACCACCGAGACCTGAAGTTAACTGTGGCGAACCTATGGGACCTAGACTTGTCTATCAGGCATGGCGTGTACATGTCCCTTTCATCTGCTTCTTGCAATGTCATGAGTAAACAGATCTTTTCTTTGTGGCCTTCGTGATTTTCACGTTCTGGGTCGGGGAAACTTTCCCCACCTACCAGCCTGTGGGGCTGAAGTAGTACCCTTATATCTGTGCCTGGAACAAAGGGATGATCCTACCCCCGAGCCTGAGCCGGTGGTTCATGTGAGAACTGAGGGCTGCATGGGCTTTTGTGCTCTCTAACTGGGACTCCCTCATTCCTAGAGGTTTGACTTTAGTGAAATTTCTAATAAATCAAGAGAAAGAAAGAAAAGAATGTGTCTCATCACGACGTTTTCACACGTAAGTGTCCACGGCTCTCCCTTGTCCTCCCCTCCCTCATCCTCTGGTCACCTTTCTCCCCCCAGTACTGTGCCTTCCGTTTTCATGTTTATATATCTATATTGTTAAGTCTAGATTCTGCAGATGGGAGAAAGTCTGCAATATTTGTCTGTCTGTCTTCCCTGTCACCCTCTTCCCCACTCTCCTCTCCCTTTACATTTCTCTCCACATACAGGTCTTCTTTTACCTTCATGTCATTACATACACACACATACAGACATACACTCCCATATACATACATACACACGTATATACATACACACATTCACACATACATACATACACACATATATACATTCACACATATACATGCACACATACATACATATGCACATATACATACATATTGGGGACTATGGGGGCCCAGCCCCTCGATAGTCCCCTCCCAGGGTCTGGGAAGAATCTACAACCAGCTGATAATTAATCTTTGATGAGAAGAAATGAATCTATGTACACGAAACTCCTTAGTCCATATACTTTATTATTCTGTGTCAGTTACAAGCTTATATTCTGCTCTCGTATTTAGCTCATTTCTAGCCTGATTTCTCTCTACACTTGTCTGCGGTCCCCTCTAGGTTCTATCTTAATTCCTTCATCTAGTTCTACCCCTTCTAGGTTCTCATCCATCTTGTTCCTTCCCATATCATCTTTTCTCTCATCTCTTTCTCTCTCATCTCGTTCTTCCTCAACTTGTTCTTCCCCAGCTAGTACTTCCTCATCTGGCTCTTCCTTATCTTCCATCTCGTTCCTCTAGTCCTCTCTTCTAGCCCTTCAATCTAGTTCTTCCCCATCTCAGTTTGTTCCTCTCAAGTTCTTACCCGTCTAGTTCTTCCATTCTCTTTTCTCTTCTCCGTCTCTCCGTGCCCTGGAAGTCCTGGTATATAAAGCCAGGCTTCCAGAGTCAAACGGAGGGGTGATAAGAATCACATTGAGAGGCAATAAACATTAATTATCACTTGCAACCCCAAAGGGAAGTGACCAATGGGGAAATGAATTAACTAAAGGCTGATTCAGGTAATATCTAAGAAGAGGGCTCTTATGTGCTCAACTATAGTCTTAAATGTGATTAGTAGAAAATGTTAAGAATCTATAAGTTGCTAGGTCAATGGGAGAAAATAAAACTGTCTTCTTTTTTCCTGTGGCTCCCATCTGTCCAAGCTATCTGCCGTTTTTCTGCAGAGTGGGGGAAAGTGTGCTCAGTCGCTAGGCAACCTGTGTACAGCTAGATGCCTCTGGTGATAGTTAAAGGGAGATCTGGAACTGGAGGTAAGGTTTGGGAAAGGAGGAAGTAAAGCTTAATTGGCATATCCGCCAGGCCTTCTCAAACAGGTAGCCTGGATGGTTAAGTCTGTTCTTAGAGAATACAGAGGTATCTCTGATAAAGCACTCTCCTCCATCTGGGGATGGACCTGGCCGGATGCTGCCAATGATAATTACAGGGAGGCTTGAACTGGGGTTCTGGCTGAGCATAGCTGTCAGCGCAGAAGGTTATCCAAATAACAAGGTAGGTCTATAAAGTTAGTAAGGCTGTAAGAAAGGAGGGTCTGAGCTAAATTGTGTAAAGCTATTACTGAACATCCACCTGACCTAGGCGGTGTCTCCTTGTGAAATTTACCTTAAATCAGGAGACTTGCATGTGGACTGTTATTATTGCTAGCCCTTGAAAGTGGCCAAGGGAGATATCTGATTCCAGAGAAAGCCTTTCCTGAGGCTGTTCTCCAAATACCTGGAATGTGTGTGTCCAGAGAGTGATCAGTCCACACTGTTAGTCCTTCTTAGGGAAAAGGCAATTGGGAAAACTATGAAGGCACACATGATTTTCATAACAGAAGACAGCTGATATATAACAAGCCAAGTAACACCAAAAACTCCTTGGAATTTGGCTTCCTCTGGAGGAATTCCCTGACCCCTCCAGGTGGTGACTTTGCCATAACCAGCTGAGTTCATATGACATATTCCTGCGGCCCGCAGCACACATAGAGGTTTCTTGTCCCCTGTGTCATGCTAGCTTTGCTGTCACTGGCTTTCATGACGACCGTCATTTTGAATGGGGTGAAATGGAATCTCAATGCTTCCAACATGAGATGTTGTGTGTGTGCATGTGCGTGAGTGTGTGTGCATGCATGTGCATGCATGTGTGTGTGTGTGTGTGTGTGTGTGTATGTGCGTGTGTGTTTAAGCCAGAGGCCAACCTCAGATGTCATTCCTCAGAAACCATCTACCTTGTTTTTTGAGACAAGGCCTTTCTTTAACTGAAACCTGGGGCTTCCTGATTGGGCTCAGCTGCCCGTCAGCCTCCTGAGGGCTAGGATTTCAAGCATCTGCCACTATGCCTGGCTTCTTCCGTGGGGCTTGAACTCAAGTCCTCGTGCTCGCATGACCAGCATTTTACTGATTGGCTCTTCAGTGAATTGATATGGTTTTAATTTGCATTTACCTGCAAGCTAAGGATGCTGAAGTTTTTTTTCCATCTATTTATCTATCGTTTGTATTTCTTCTCTTGAGAACTGCATGCTCATTTTATTTGCCCATTATTGACTGGATGGCTTCTTTTATTTTATATTTAATATTTGAGTTCTTGAATTCTAGATATTAATCCCGTAGCTGTTTGTGTAGTTAGCCAAGGTTTTCTTCTCATTCTGTTGGTGCCTCTTTATTCTACTGGTTCTTTTCTTTGCGGCAAAGCTTTTTAATCCCACGTAATCTCATTCGTTAATTCTTGTTATTATTCCCTCAGCTGTTGAAGTCTTTTCCAGAATCTCTTTCCCAATTCCTATATTTTGCATCATGCTAGTTTAGTAGTTTCAAAGTTTTTGGTCTTATTTCAGATATTTGACCCATTTTGCACTGAGTTTAGATAGGGTGATACATAGAGATCATTGTGTTACTTCTGGGCCGATATGAATAAATATCTACTCACTGCAGAGAGGTCACCACCAACAGACCAAAGTAACAATTCCACCCAGGCTTGCTCAGTGAACTGGTGAGTTTATTGGGGTTACTTCCAAGAACAGGACTGATGCAATGGCAGCTGCATTATGGGAAAGCCCACCTCAGCATGGGGTGTTGACCCAGGAAAGCCATTCTCCCTAGAACTCTCTACATGGCTTTCAGGCAGCTAGGCAAGTTAGAGAGCCTCCTCTTCCCAGCAATCCTTATTGTTCATATATTCTTAGGGAGGGATCATGTGAAATTTATAAGTTTCAGGCACTTTCTGAGTCTTCTAAGTTTTGTTTACTTTCAGTCTTAAAAAAAAAAAAAACTTGCCGGGTTTAAAGGTGGTGGCACACGCCTTTAATCCCAGCACTGGGGAGGCAGAGGCAGGCGGATCTCTGTGAGTTCGGGGCCAGCCTGGTCTACAGAGTGAGATCCAGGACAGGCACCAAAACTACACAGAGAAACCCTGTCTCGAACCACCCCTCCCCCCACCCCACCGCAAAAAATGGATGGAGGTGCCTTAAGGAAGGGTGGAAACAGTGAAACAAGTGATGTGAGAGAGGGACGGAATATTGGGAATGGAAAGACTTAAGTGAGGACCAGAGAAGAGCAGAAGGTTAACCAGGGCTAAGCAGGTATGAGGAAGTCACATGGAAATCTACTACTTCATAGGTTAATAAAAATGTATTAGTAGGGGCTGGAGAGATGGAGCTGAGGTTAAGAGCACTGGCTGCTCTTCCAGAGGTCCCGAGTTCATTTTCCAGCAACCACATGGTGGCTCACAACCATCTGTGATGAGATCTGGTGCCCTCTTCTGGCATGCAGGAATCCATGCAGGCAGAACACTGTATACATAATAAATAAATAAATCTTTAAAAAACAAAACAAAAATCTAAAAAAGAGCTTGAATGGAGGAACTCTGAATAGTGGATAATGCTGATCTCAGAAGTCATAAGTTATTAAATGAAATTCCTAGTACCAGTATGGCATACCTCCCGATGACTGGCTAGGAAATCCCCAGAGTCCCCACTCCCTAAACAATGTAGGTTATTGTCCTTGCTCTTGATTTTCTTTTTTCTTTCTTTTTTTTTTTTTTTTTAAGATTTATTTATTTATTTATTATGTATACAGTATTCTGCCTACATGCCAGAAGAGGGCACCAGATCTCATTATAGATGGTTGTGAGCCACCATGTGGTTGCGGGGAATTGAACTCAGGACCTCTGGAAGATCAGCCAGTGCTCTTAACCTCTGAGCCATCTCTCCAGCCCTGCTCTTGATTTTCTATCAGAACTAGATGGTAAGACTATTGCTGAACACACCACACACTTTGGATGCAGGACGTAGAGGCATCATTCTGCAACTGGACGCTTCCTCTCTGCTGGCCAGCTTTTGTAGTGGTGCAAGTTGGCATGAAGGTTTGTGAGGGCTAAATTTCATGGAAAGTGATTTTTTTTTTGTTTGCTTGTTTTTAGATTCAATATCACATAGTTAATGTTCTCAAACTCAGGGTGTAGTCAAAGATGATTTTGAACTTCTGACCCTTTTGCCTCTTCCTCCTAACTCACAGCTGTTGAAAAGCCTTCTGTCGTCCACAGTTTTGCATATTTTCTGAAGCATTTGCAACCAGATTGCAGAAAAGGAGTCTAATGAGTATAACTTTTTTTAAAAAACAAAAGCCTTTTCACTTGCTTCCTGTTTGACTTTCTTTTAAAAAATACTTGTTTTATTTTGTAAGTATGTGTGTTACCTGCATGTGCGTAAGTCCATCAAGTGCATACAGTGCCTGCGGAGGTCAGAGGAGGTGTCGGATCCCCTAGAACTGGAGTGAGAGGCAGTAATGAGCCGCCATGTAGGTGCTAGGAACTGAACCCAGGTCCTCTGCAAGAAGTGGCTGTTAGCCACTGGGGCCACCACTCCAGCCCAGATGAGTACAACTTTTGGATAAAGCTAAACTTATTTTCCCGACAAATTGGTTTTTCTTCTGGTTATCTTTCAGATACAAATTGGACTTGTTTTGTCTCTTCTGTTTTGTTCTGTAGTTTGCTTTTGAAACTTGTAGCTGTTGCCTCTGAACGTTCTGCAGCAGTGCGACCCCTAAGAGCTCAGTCTGGCCCACATCTTAAGGTTGCTCCCCATGAAGTACGGAACAGAGAAGGTGAGCCTTAACAATGGATTCCAGCTAAGCTGAACCCGTGGGCTACTCTTGCTAAACCAGCGTGTCCTTGTTCAAACGTGCCTAAAAGGGTTTTGACCCCAACTCCCAATGATCAGTCACTTCCCCTCCAACGTGGGTCCAGATTAGACTGACAATGGGAACAAGTCCATCCTCTCCACGGAGGCACCCAGAACTCAGTCGCAGGACACATGATCGTGATTTGCAGATGCTCTCACGAGACAAAAGAGGCTCTAAAAAATATACGTTTTCAGAATTACCAAAGAGTAAGTGAGAGATGTTATAAAGGAAGTGTTTCTGTGAGTGACTGCCTGATAATAACTATTATGAAAGATGCTGACCAAATCAGAAGTTGTTTTCCCCATACTGAGACAGGCTTTCCCTGTGTAGCCCTGGCTGTCCTGGAACTAGCTCTGTAGACCAGGCTGGTCTCAAACTCCAGAGAGATCCTCCTGCCTCTGCCTCCCAAGTGCTGGGATCAAAGGCGTGAGCCACCACCACCTGGCTCAAATCAGAAGTTTTTACTGAGCCAGTTTGAGCCTGATAACAGAATCACTAAGGTCTACATCTTGAATTTTATTCAAATGGGAACAGTTTTAGGGATGAAAGACAACATGGAATAATGCAGAAAAAGGTACTGTGAAGTTACTTCTACCAAGTAACTGCACGGCAGATGTCACTGATGCTCGGTAAGGCTTTCCTTTAGACACAGATAATACAATGTTTATTTTCATTGATTCCAAATATGTTGTCTTTCCTGGTGGCCCATGCCCATGGAGCCATTTACAAGAAAAGAGGGGCCCCTCCCATGATTTATCTAATTAGATGCTTTCTGGCTTGACATTTTTTTTTTCATTCTTACAGTTTATAATGTAATTTGCCTTGTGTTTCAGGCTGGCCTCAAACTTGTCAGCCTCCTGCCTCAACCGTCTGAGAGCTGGGGTTACATGTATCCACTGTCACATCTGGCTTATAATGGTATTTAAAAAAAAAAAAAAAAACTTTAGGCTTAAGTCTCTGATACCTTTTCATCTAAGATATATTTTGATTGCCCAGGCACAATGACAGACAGCTAACACATCCTGTTATTTTAATGTAAACACCAGTAAAATCATAGAAGAAAAAAAAATGTAGACCCAAGTCCAGCCACTCATGTACAGCCCATAGCTGAGAGAGTGTTGCCAGATGTATTGATCTGAATGAGAATGGCCCCCATAGGCTCAGATATTTGAATACTTGGCACCCAGTTGGTGGAACTGGTTGGGAAGGATTAGGAGTCGGAACTTGTTGGAGGAGGTGTGTCACTGGAGGTGGACTTTGAGGTTTAAGAAGCTCATGCTCTTTCCTGCTAGCTCTCTCTTGGCCACGTGATTGTGTCTCAGGATGTAAGCTCTCGGCTCCTGCTCCAAAGGCATGCTCGCCTGCCTGCTGCCATGCTCTCCACCGTGATGGTTATGTACTCTCTGAAACTGTAAGCCTCCAATAAACTCTCGGTCATGGTGTCTTATCACAGCAATAGAAAGGTAACTAAGATCCCAGGCACCACCTGGTTTCTGTTTTTTGTGTCCCTTTGTAGCAAGCCTGCTCTTGTCCCTCTTAGGGCCAAGCAGCCTTGACTGTCTTCTTTTGTAAGTAAAAGGTTGGAGACCATAAAGTTACAAAAACTTCAGCCACTCAGGGAATATAAGAAAAGACACCAGGTGACATACATATTTCCAAGTGGTAACCAGGCCAACTTAAAGTAGGCAAAAATGTCATTCTTCCGTCGGGCACTTAATGGGTGCTCAAAGTGAGCTTGAGGAAGTTATAGAGCACATTGACCTTCACCCTTCAGCTCCTCTCAAGAATAAAGAGTAAAAACAAAGAGAGGGACAATTTGTAACTGCGATATAGCCCGACTGAACATAGCCTGAATTATTGTCTAATCCCCTAATTCTTCCTGTCTCCAAGGACAGGATGGAGATGGACTAGAAGGTCCTTGTGACTAAACCAGCTAAAACTGGTTGGATCTGAGATGGCTACCTGAATTGTAACAGACCTCAAACCCTTATTGAGGAAGGAACAAAGACAAAGGAAGAAACCGTTTGTGTAGGAAAAAAAAAAATCTAGACCCCCAGCTTCACTTCACAATCAGTAGGAATTAAAACTGGGGTATTAACCCCAGAATCTCGTCTGAGAGCCCATTTCCTTATTCACAGCACCCTACTTCAAAATGGCTGATTTAAGGCTGGGATAGCCTCAGGTGATGAGCACGTACTCCTCTAGCAGAGGACTGGAATTTGGGTTCCGGCACCTACGGGCAGCTTGCAACTGCTTGTAACCCCAGCTCCAGGAGATCTGACATCCCTCGAAACTCCACCAGCATCACCACTCACATATGCACATAACTCCCCACCCCCACGTACACATACTGAATTTTCCATAGAGGGGAACAGTTTGGAGGATGAAAACTTACAAATAAGTATTAAAATAAATAAATGTTAAAATATTTGAATATTAAATATTCAATTTTAAAAATAAAATAAATATTTAAAAAATGACTGCATAAAAATAAAGGATGAACACCTTTAATCCCAGCACTCGGGAGGCAGAGGCAGGCAGATCTTTGTGAGTTCGGGGCCAGCCTGGTCTACAGAGCGAGATTCAGGAAAGGCACAAAGCTACACAGAGAAACCCTGTCTCGAAAAAACAAAAAACAAACAAACAGACAAACAAAAAAGGAAAGACAATTCAGTAGTGTACCCTTACAACATGTAACAAAATAATGTCCCATATTTTTACCAAGGAAAAATCTAAATATGCTTTGTTTACTCTTAGTTGATTTAAAAATCAGGAATTTTGTAGGTTACAAAGCTGGGCCAAAACACCATTAGTCTCCCACTAACATTGCTTTTGATAACACCTCTGATGTGTGGATTAAGATGATAATAGTTGCCTAGGTTACTTTTCAACAACTCAAGGCTGTTTGTGCTGAATACACCAACTCTTCACTTGGACCTGCAAGCAAAGGCAGCTGGGGGGGATGAACCACTTTGCCCTCAAGGATGTCTGTCTCCTTTGTTGTCTTAACTGCTGGGGAGAGGCTACTCAGCTTTTCCTGTAATCATGCTGTTCATTTGAGAAATGTTTTGTCCCAAACTATAAGTCAGGGTTAACATGACCTAGACTTACCTCGTCTGTCTCTCACACTGTCAAAGGTCAAAGGTAACTACCAGACACCTCGACCAGACTCTAAAAGCAGCAAAAGGAGGAGGCACTGAGTTCCTGGAAGATCTCTGCCCATTTCTGGAAAAAATATGAATATTCTTCATCTTTATTAGCATGGCTCTCTCCCTCATTATCTGTATTCCGAGTCTGTAACCTGTCAGCTCCCTGGAGTTGAGGATTTGTTTGTTTGTTTGTTTATTTATTTTTGTATTTCTGAGACAGGGTTTCTCTATGTAGCTCTGGCTGTCCTGAAACTTGCTCTGTAGACGAGGCTAGCCTCGAACTCACAGAGATCCACCTGCCTCTGTTTCCCAACTGCTGGGACTAAGGGCATGCGCCACTATACCCTGTTGAGGATTTGATTTGCGATCAAGGCGCGTGTTTCTCTGTTCTTCAGCCACTGCCCTAATATTCATTTTTTCAGACATTGTTTTTCCTCTGGGAAGAGTTTCCTGATGAAGAGTGTCTTGGGTATTTTTATGTCAACTTGACACAAGCTAGAGTCATCTGAAAGATGGGAATCTCAGCTGAGAAAAAGGCCTCCATAAGATCCAGCTGTGGGGGTTAGGGATTTAGCTCAGTGGTAGAGTGCTTTCCTAGCAAGCGCAAGGCCCTGGGTTCAGTCCTCAGCCCTGAAGAAAAGAAAGAAAAAAAGATCCAGCTGTGGGGCATTTTCTTTTCTTTTCTTTTCTTTTTTTTTTTTTTTTTGGTTTTTCGAGGTAGGGTTTCTCTGTGTAGCTTTGCGCCTTTCCTGAAACTCACTTGGTAGCCCAGGCTGGCCTTGAACTCACAGAAATCCGCCTGGCTCTGCCTCCCGAGTGTTGGGATTAAAGGCATGCGCCACCACTGCCCGGCGCATTTTCTTTTTTTTTTAAGATTTGTTTATTTATTATGTATACAATGTTCTGCCTGCATGTACACCTGCATGCCAGAAGAGGGCACCAGATCTCATTACAGATGGTTGTGAGCCACCATGTAGTTGCTGGGAATTGAACTCAGGACCTCTGGAAGAATAGCCAGTGCTCTTAACCTCTGAGCCATCTCTCCAGACCAACCGGCGCATTTTCTTAATTAGTGATTAATGGGGGCAGGCCTGGGCCATTGTGGGTGAGGCCATCCCTGGGTTGGTGGTCTTGGGTTCAATAAGAAAGCAGGCTGACAAGCCATAGAGAGCAAGGCAGTAAGCCGCACTCCTCTATCGCCTCTTGCCTCCAGGTTCCAGCCCTGCCTGAGTTCCTGTACTGACTTCCTTCAAGGATGGGCTATTACATGGAAGTGTAAGCCAAGGAAACCCTTTCCTCTCCAAGTTGTCTTTTGGTCATGGTGTTTAATCCTAGCAATAGCAGCCCTGAGTAGGACAATGCCTATATGTCTTAACAGTAGCCAATAGACAATTTTGGTAACTTAAGAGAAACTTAAACGAGTTTCTATAAAGATGTATTTACTTATTATGTATACAGTGTTTTGTCTGCATGTACGTCTGCAGGCCAGAAGGGGCACCAGATCTCATTACAGATGGTTGTGAGCCACCATGTGGGTGCTGGGAATTGAACTCAAGACCTCTAGAAGAGCAGTCAGTGCTCTTAACCTCTGAGCCACCTCACCAGACCCTTAATAGAGTTTCTGAAGGTCTCTCTGTCTTTTCTTCTTTTCAGTAAAATGAGGTCATAGGGTGGTTCCTGGGGTTCATTGGATAGGACTGAGGCCAGCAAGGTAAAACCACAGGGCCTGTACAATTATGTACTATTTATTTATTTATTTATTTATTTATTTATTTATTTATTTATTTGTTTATTTTGGTTTTTCGAGACAGGGTTTCTCTGTAGCTTTGGAGCCTGTCCTAGAACTCACTCTGTAGACCAGGCTGGCCTCAAACTCACAGAGATCCGCCTGGCTCTGCCTCCCGAGTGCTGATGAAATAGTCAAATAGAGACAAACAACCAAATAGGTTAAACATGAGAAGATAACACATAAGCTAGGTGTTGCCGGGTGGTGGCGGTGCATGCCTTTAATCCCAGCACTTGGGAGGCAGAGCCAGGCGGATCTCTGTGAGTTCGAGGCCAGCCTGGTCTACCGAGTGAGTTCCAGGAAAGTCGCAAAGCTACACAGAGAAACTCTGTCTCGAAAAAACAAAAAAACAAAAAAGAAGAAGGAGAAGAAGAAGAAGAAGAAGAAGAAGAAGAAGAAGAAGAAGAAGAAGAAGCAGCAGCAGCCAGGTGTAGTGGCATACATGCCCGTAATCCCAGATCTCAGGAGACAGAGGCCAGAGAGTTGTGAGTCTGAGGCTAGTGTGGTGGTCTGAATGAAAATGGCCCCCTGTAGGCTCATATGTTTGAATACTTTGTCCCTAGCAGTCAGAACTGTTTGGGAAGGATTGGGAGGTGGGGCCTATTTGGAGGAAGTGGGTCAATGGGTGGGATTTGTGGGTTTTAAAAGACAGGTGTGTTCTCTGGCTCCTGTGTGGGGGTCGTACATGTGAGCTCTGTTCTTGCTTCAGGTCTTCTCCCCACCATGATGGACTCCAGCCCTCTGGAACCACAAACCCAAATGGATGCTTCCTTCTATAAGTCGCATTGGTCGTGGTGTTTTTAATCACAGCAATGGAAAAGTAACTAATACAGTGAGGTTTCCTAATGGTGAAACCGTTCTGAGGAGAAAGAAATGTAAATGCTGTCCACTAAACACATGAGACTTATTCTATGTCAATAATTACTGAGGGAAAGGTTGAAAGATGATCATTGTTATCATTCTGATTGATAATTTTTTTTTTTTTTGGTTTTGGTTTTTGTTTTTTTGAGACAGGGTTTTCCTGTGTAATAGCCCTAGCTGTCTTGGAACTCACCAGGCTGGCCTTAAACGCACAGAGATCTACCTGCCTCTGTCTCCCGAGTGCTGGGATTAAAAGTGTGTGCCAACACTGCCATCCAGCTATTTAATATTAATTGAACACTTTAAAAAATAAAGATTTAGCCTGGTGGTGGTGGCGCACACCTTTAATCCCAGCACTCGGGAGGCAGAGCCAGTTGGATCTCTGTGAGTTCGAGGTCAGCCTGGTCTACAGAGTGAGTTCCAGGACAGGCTCCAAAGCTACAGAGAAACCCTGTCTCAAAAAACCAAAATAAATAAATAAATAAAATAAAAATTAAAAAAAGATTTATTTATTTTTATTTTATGCGTATGAATGTTTTGCCTGAATATAAGTGTACCACCTGCTCTCAGTGATTGTGGAAGCCAGAAGAGGGCATCCCCTGGAACTGGAGTCACAGACAGTTGTGAGCTGCCATCTTGCTGCTTGGAAACAAAACTGGGTCCTCTGCCAGCAACCAGTGATCTTAACCACTGTGCAATCTCTTCAGACTCTAGAACACTTTTCATGTACCAGACATAGTCTTAAGAGATGGGAACCCAGACAGTGAAGAAGGTAAGAATCCTTTCATCGTGTTTGTGGGCTTTTTAAAAAATTATTCATTTTTCATACAATACATTTTGCCCCCAGCCTCCTCCCTCTCCCCTCCTCATCTCCCCACCTCCCCTCTCCCTCAGATCCACTCCTCCATTTCCCTTCAGGAAAAAGCAGGTCTCCCAGTGATATCACTGAACATAGCACAACAAGATGCAATAAGACTAGGCATAAACCCTCATGTCAAGGCTGGGCGAGGCAACCCAGGAGGAGGAAAAGGGTCCCAAGAGCAGGCAAATGAGTCAGAGACACCCCCACTACCCATGTTGGGCATCCCATTAAAAATCCAAGCTAAACAACATAGCATGTATGCAGAGGACCTAGGGCAGACCCATGCAGGCGCTATGATTGCTGCTTCAGTCTCTGTGAGCCCCTATGGGCCCTGCTGAGTTGATTCTGTGGGCTGTGTTCTCGTGGTGCCCTCGGCCCCTCTGGTTCTTACAATCCTTCTCCCTCTTCCACAGGGTTCTCTAAACTCTACCTAATGTTTGGGTCTGTACATCTGCTCCCATCAGCCGCCAGAGGAAGCCTCTCTGATGATGATTGTGCGGAGTACAGCAGAATGTCATTAGGAATCATTCCATTGACCTTTTTTTTTTTTTTTTTTTTTTTTTGGTCAGTTGTGTCTGGTTCTATCCTAGGTTACTGGGTCATCCAGCTTCTGGCTCCTGGCCATCCAGGTAGTGTTGAACATGGGCTCCCTCTTGTGGCTTAGGTCTCAAGTTAGACGACTCTGTGGGTTTTTTTAGACAAGGTCTCACTATGTGCTTTTGAATTCAGAGATCCGCCTGCCTCAGCCCTCCAGAGTGCTGGCTTTAAAGGCGTACACCACTGTGGTGCCTGTGCTTGGTTGTCAAATTGACTCCATCTGGATTTAATTAAAACGCAAGTGGCTGGGCACACCTGTGAGGGATTTTTTTCTTAATTAAATTGATCATTTGAAGTGGGAAGACCCACTTTCAATCTGGCTCTTTTGGGGTAGGAAGATACACCTTCACTCCCCATCTTTGGTTGTGGGAAGAACCACCTTTAATCCGGGCCACACCCTCTGCTGGCAGCCTATATAAAGGACATGGAAGAAGGACGCTTTGGATCTTTGCCTGCTTGTTCTCGCTCTTGTTAGCAAGTCATTCCTTCACTTGCATTAGAGCCTACTTATCCGGAATTCCAACATACCGAAGACCAGCTGAGACATCCAGCCTCCTGGAATGAACAGCTGCTGGAGTCTTGGACCTTCCATTGGTAGACAGCCACTGTTGGACTGGCTGGACCACAGCCTGTAAGTCATTCTCATAAATCCCGTTTGCAGCCAAACATACAAACATACATACATACAAACATACATACATACAAACATACATACATACAAACATACATACATACAAACATACATACATACAAACATACATACATACAAACATACATACATACAAACATACATACATACAAACATACATACATACAAACATACATACATACAAACATACATACAAACATACATACATACATGCAAATACATTTCTTAAGTTCTGTTCCTTGTGAATTTGTATTTTAAACACTAGAGAGTGTCAATCAATTAGAAAGTTGGTTAGCTCTTCCTCCCCTCCCCCACTTCCTCTTTTCTTCCTTTCTGGAGACAGAGTCACACTATGTTCCCCTGGTTGGCCTTCAAGTGGTGGGCAAAAGTGACCCTCCCACCTCAGTCTCCCAAGCTGCAGAGACCACAGGCACGCACCACCAGATGTAAATATGTTTGATGTGAGTTACAGAAAATGCACATGGATGCTGGAGAGACAGCTCAGAGGTTAAGAACGCATACTGCTTTGGTAGAAGACTCAAGTTCAATTCTTAGCACCCATGTTGGATGCCTCACAACGTCTATAACTCCAGTTTCAGGGGCCTCTGCCCTCCCAGGGCACTTCTCTTTGCCCTCTCCAGGACACACACACACACACACACACACACACACACACACACACACACACACACACACTGAGTTAAAAATAAAAAAATAAGTAATTAAAATAAAAAAGAAAGTGCACTTGATACATTGGAGACAGAGCCTTTTTCACAAACAGTACTGGGAGAACTGGGTATCTATGTTTAGTGTGAGGGTCTGAGACTCGCTGAAGGGAGACCCCAGACTCAAATAGTGTGCGAAGACAAAGAGCGTTTACTCTGCAGAAACTTTTGGCATTCGAGGTCCACCACTTGTACAAATGGCGCCCCGGAACAAAGACGTGCATGTCACTTTAAGCATAGCTAGGGGAATTTCAGGAACAGTTAGGTCATCTAAAACATGCTCAGTTAAACTAGCAGCAGTTGCATTAATATACATACATATATATATATTGGTTTTTCGAGACAGGGTTTCTCTGTGTAGCTTTGCGCCTTTCCTGGAACTCACTTGGTAGCCCAGGCTGGCCTCGAACTCACAGAGATCTGCCGGCCTCTGCCTCCCAAGTGCTGGGATTAAAGGCGTGCGCCACCACCGCCCGGCACATTAATATATTTTTGATTGGCAGAGGTTTTAGTTGTTTTTTTTTTTTTTCCATCTTTGGGCATACTGGGGCAAGTCTGAGCCTGTTTCAGGGGGTTACAGGAACTGTCCTTTTTTTTGGTGACTGTCTCGTGATACTGTGGGGGCTGGCTCAGGCCTCATACTTGCTTCCCTCCTCGTCTCCACTGTCAGGGGCCATGTTGACTAAGGGCCCTTTGTCAGAAAAAAAAAACCAAACTTGTTTGCTTTTAAAAAACTGAAATGGGAGAAATTTAGACCTCTCAGTAGATACATATATCTATATGTAGATACCTACATATACTATATGTAGAAAATCGAAACTAGATCCCTATCTCTCACCCTGAACAAAAATCAATTCAAAATATACCAAAACTGCTGGGCAGAGGTGGCGCACGCCTTTAATCCCAGCACTTGGGAGGCAGAAGTAGGCAGATCTCAGTGAGTTCCAAGCCATCCTGGTCTACAGAGCAAGTTCCAGGATAGCCAGGACTGTAACGCAAAGAAACTCTGTCTCAAAAAAACCAAAACCAAAACAAAACAAAACAAAAAACAAAAACTACCAGAGAAAAATATAGGCAAATACTTCAAGTTACTATTAAATACAGGCAAGGACTTTCCAAATATGACTCCAACAGGTTAGTAAAAATGAGAGCTGACAAACGGTGCCAGGCATGGGGGTGGGGGAATTCATGCCTTTAAACCCAGCCAGCACTTGTGAGGGTGAGGAAGGAAGATCAGGACTTCAACGTGCTCCTTGGCTATACAGTGAGTTCAAGGCCAACCTGTGCTACATGAGACTCCTGTCTCAAAAAGGGAATGGAACTGGAGAGATGGCCCAACAGTTAAGAGCACTTGTTGTTCTTCTAAGGGACCTAGGTTCAGATCCCAGTACACATACGATGGCTTAAACCCATCTGTAATTACAGTTCCACAGGATTTGATCTTCTGACCTCTGTGGGCACCAGGTACGCAGGTAATGTATAGACATACATGCAGGCAAAACACTCATGCACATAAAATAAACAAATCTTTAAATAAACGTCTGGAGTGATGGTTCAACAGCTAAGAGCACTTGCTGGACAAACATAAGGATCTGAGTTCAATTCCACCATCCAAGCTGGGTGTCATCTTTCACATACTAGGGTTGTGGGGACAGGAGAATCACTGGGTCTCACTGGATACCAGACTTGTGTGTTGGGTATGTGTTGGAGGGGAGAAATGACGTTAATTCCAGGGTCAAGGAGAAACCCTGCTGGAATGGAGTAAGGTGAGGAGAATGCCTGCCCTGGCCTCTGTGAGCTGGTAGATACTATACCTGAACACACATGAACATGCACCACACATAACAACAAGACAAAAAATACACGACAAAGTGATTTTATCAAATTACAATACTTCTGCACAGCCAGGTATGGTGACACACACCTTTAATACAGCATTTGGGAGGCAGGGGCTGGTGGATCTCTGTGAGTTAGAGGCTAGCCTAGTCTACAGAGCAAGTTCCAGGCCAGCCAGGACTACACAGTGAGGAGGTCTCCTTTTTTTTTTTTTTTTTTTTTTTTTTTTTGGTTTTTCGAGACAGGGTTTCTCTGTGTAGCTTTGCACCTTTTCCTGGAACTCACTCTGTAGCCCAAGCTGGCCTTGAACTCACAGAGATCCGACTGCCTCTGCCTCCTGAGTGCTGGGATTAAAGGTGTGTGCCACCACCGCCGGCAAGGAGGTCTTAAAGGAAGGAAGGAAGGAAGAGAGAGAGGGAGGGAGGGAAAGGAGGGAGAAAGAGAGGAGCTTCTACACAGAAAGGAAAAAACAGATCATGAATGTTTGCCAGATATTCATTCGATAGGAGATTACTATTAGGAATATACACGTAAAGAACCCCAAGCTGGAGGCTGGAGAGATGGCTCAGAGGTTAAGAGCACCGGCTGTTCTTCCAGAGGTCCTGAGTTCAATTCCCAGCAACCATATGATGGTTCACAACCATCTATAATGAGATCTGGTGCTCTCTTCTGGCATAAAAGCATACATGCAGACAGAACACTGTATATGTAATAAATAAGTAAATTGTTAAAAATAAAAAAGAACCCCAAGCTGAGGGCTGGAGAGATGGCTCAGTGGTTAAGAGCACTGACTGCTCTTCCAGAGGTCCTGAGTTCAATTCCCAGCATCCACATGAGTCACAAACACCTGCTAACTCCAGTTTCTATGGATCGAACTCCCTCTTCTGATTTCATGTATGTGGTACACAGACATAAATGAAGCAAAACAAGTATTTTCACAGCCAAACCTTAGTCGGAGAGGAAGACCAAATCAGAGATCCCCTTGGAAGAGGGGGAGGAAGAACTGTGGGGTCAAGGACACCAGGAGAACAGAATCACTTAGTTGATTCCCACAGAATCGACAACGCAGGGCTCACAGGGGCTCACAGAGACCGGAACAGCGTTCACAGAGCCTGCATGGTCTACACGAGGTCCTCTGCAAAATGTTAAGGTTGTTAGCTTGGTGTTTTTGTGGGACTCCTAGCAGTGGGAGTGGGGGGGTCTCTGACTCTTTTTTCTAATTTTTATTTATTTTTTTCTATTATCAGCTTGATACAGTACAAATTATTATCCTAATAGTGAAATGTTTCACTGAGGCTTGCCCAGTGATTGAGTAATACCAAAACTTCTTATAAGCCACCGTCATCCTAGGGTCCCCCCTGTTATGTAGCCTCCCTGGTTCTGTGGGTTACAGTCTGATTGTTCTTTGCTTTATATCTAGTATCCACTTACGAGTGAGTAAGTACATATCATGTTTGTCCTTCTGCGTTTGGGTTACCTCACTCAGGATGATATTTTCTAGGTCCATCCATTTGCCTGCAAATTTCATGCTGGTCTCTGACTCTTTTGCTTGCTCTTGCGACCCTTTTCCTCCTACTGGGTTGCTTTGCCCAGGCTTGACATGAGGGTTTGTGTCCAGTCTTATTGTGTCTTGTGATGCTGTCTTTGGTAGATATCTCTGGAAGCACTGTTCTTTTCTGTAGGGAACAGGAGGAGGAGTGGTTCTGAGGGAGAGGGGAGGTGTTGGGAGAGCTGGGAGGAGTTGAAGGAGGGGAGGGTGTGGTCAAGATGTGTTGTATGAGAGAAGAGTGTTTTAAAAAAAAGAACCCAGCAGAGGCAGGTGGATCTCTGTGAGTTTGAGGCCAACCTGGCCTACAGAGTGAGTTCCAGAAAAGGCGCAAAGCTACACAGCAAAACCTTGTCTTGAAAAAACCAAAAATAAATAAATAAATAGAAAAAAATAAAAAAATCAAAAACTTACAAAAAAAAAAAAAAAAGAAAAAAAACACAAAGCTGAACAGACAGTTCTCAATGGCAAATAAACATACGAATAAATGTTCAACCTCTTGAGCTGCTAAGGTAACACAGATTGAAAGTTAGAAATGGTGTCCTGAGTGCCTGTAATTTCATCACTGAGGAGATAGAGACAGAAGGACCAAGGTCATCCTCAGCTATAGGAAGTTCAAGGCTAGCTTGAGCTATGTGAATTTCTCTCTCTCTTTCTCTCTCTCTCTCTCTCTCTCTCTCTCTCTCTCTCTCTCTCTCTCTCTCACACACACACACACACACACACACACACTACCACCACCACCAAAGCCAAAATATCAAAACCCTACTACAGTGAAGATGTATTTCATCCCAATCAAAATAGTTATCAAGAAAACAAGCCGGGCGGTGGTGGCGCACGCCTTTAATCCCAGCACTCGGGAGGCAGAGCCAGGCGGATCTCTGTGAGTTCGAGGCCAGCCTGGGCTACCAAGTGAGTCCCAGGAAAGGCGCAAAGCTACACAGAGAAACCCTGTCTCGAAAAACCAAAAAAAAAAAAAAAAGAAAACAACACATGCTAATGAGGAGGAGGGGAAGGATATATAAGTGTACTCTGACACACTGCTGGTAAGGAGTGTAAATTAGTCCAGCCATTACTGAAATCCATACAAAGGGTTTTCAGAAGGTAATAGCAGGACTATTAAGGGGTTCAGCGATAGCACTCCTGAGCACACACCGATGAAGCAAAAGCAGAAGAAGTAAAGGGGTGCCTGGAACCCGTGTTCACCATGGCGCTGCTCACAATAGCTAAGCCGTGGCATCTAGGTGCTCATCAAGTAAGAATTGATAAAGAAAATTAAGCACATATTCAGAATGAAGTATATTCGGCCCGGATGAAGAACAAAATCATATCACATGTAGGAATATGAAGACTGGAGATCACTCATGGTATGTGAAATAAGCCAGATTCAGAACATAAGGATCACATGTTCTTGAATATGTAGAATCTAATTTTTTTTTCTTTTTAAAAACATGAAAGTCAGTGTAGTAATTGAGAAGAGAAAGGGGACCAATGCGTAGGGAAGGGGAAGCAATGGACAGGATGAGAGGATAGGAGATGTAATATAACCACAGTACATTATTTACGTCTATGGAAATGTGATCATGAGACCTGGGTGTGGTGGTAAATGCTTGTAATCCCACAACTTGGAAGCTGAGGATGAAGGATGCTGGTTCGAGTCTAGACTAAGATTTATAGTGAGACCCTGCTTGAGGACTTGTGGGGATGGGGGGAGCACAATGGAGAACTAGGTGTGGTGATGACGATATATGCCTTTAATACCAGTCTTCAAGAAGCAGAAGCAGGAAGATTGTGGTAATCCCACCAAGTGAGAGTAAAGACCATTACCCAATTTTTTTTTTAAAGATTTATTTATTTATAATGTAAACAGTGTTCTGTCTGCACATATCCCTGCAGGCCAGAAGAGGGCACCAGATCTCATTACAGATGGCCACCATGTGGTTGCTGGGAATTGAACTCAGGACCTTTGAAAGAGCAAGCAGTGCTCTTAACCTCTGAGCCATCTCTTCAGCCCTACCCAAATTTTCTTTTTTTTTTTTAAGTCTTTTTTTTTTTTTAAATGCTGAATGCTGTTTATTGAAGGAGGGAGGAGGTCTTAAACACAGGCTTACAGCACAATGGGAGAACCCCAGAGGGCAGAAGTTCGCTACAGATGTTTTACAATCTTGCATCTAAGCTGTTAACACCCATTATGCAGGATACACAGACAAGGAACTTCCCTTAAGCATTCAGGAGGTTGAAACCCGCCAAATTCTTTTAGTTGAATTAAGCAAGCTTTATTTTCTGTCAGGCTACCTCCCTAAAGTGGGGTTTGAGAAAATAGCATCAGACACAGGAGAAGGTAGGGCCTATTTTAACTCCTAAACTGCAAGGCTAGGGGTTTTCAAGGTTTTTTGGTGACATAAGTACTTGGCAGAACATCTTATCAGGGTGGAGTATTAGGGTGTGGAACAAGTCAAATTCCAGAATATGGGTCAAGACATGGTTAAACCCACATTTTACAGAAAACAGGAATGAACTTCTTTTGACCTTATAATAAGATGGCTTCTAATCTTAAAATGGAGTCAAGCTAGTTCATCAATTGCTACAAGTTTGAGGCCAGCCTACTTGAAGAGACCTTGTCTCAAAGCACCTCTAAAATATAATCTGTAAGTGGTAATGAAACTTATTGTGTTATAAATTTAATATATACTATTTTTAAAAAAGAGAGGTAGGGCCAGTTCACCTTGAGTAAGGCCTTACTAGGGAGCCTCTGTGGGCCCCTATAGTCAGCAGAATTGGAAGTCTGTGCAAAAGCCCTGAAATGGGAATAGACATTGCTGGAGGATGAAAAAAAAGGCTAGTTTAGCTCAAGACTAGGGAAGACAACAAAAACAAGCATCTCCCTACCCCAAAAATAGTCACAAAAGACCAGAGGAAGAAGGGAGAAATGATACTTGTGTATGTTGAGGTCAGATCATATAGATTCTAGTATGTGTAAGAAAAGAGAATTTTCTTCTTCTTAACGATATTTAGGACCCACTGAAGGGCTCTAAGCAGGGAATGACAAGAACCGATTTGTAGTAAGCTGTGATGGCTCATGCCTATAATGCCAGCACTTGAACTTGTGAGCCTGAGGCAGGAAGATTGCCACTATCTTGATGCCAGCCTGTCAAAAGGCAACAACAAAACAAGTAACTGATTCGTGTTAGAAAAGCCAAATTCGGTTACTGTGTGGAGTGCTTATTACAGAGGGAGGGAAGATAATGGAGAGGCCTTTGAAAAGGTTCTAAGCGGTCAGGAGAGAGGGTGATGACACAGACAAGGGTGGTGTTAGAAATCGGAAGTGGAAAAAAAAATAACCCCGTCTGGAGTGTGTGAGGGGTGTGTGTGTGTGTGTGTGTGTGTGTGTGTGTGTGTGTGTGTACATATATGCTTTTTGTTGTTTTAACTGGTGCTCGGGATTGAACAGAGGGACTCCCTCATATTAAGTAAACACTCTACCACTGAGTTACACCCTCAGCCCAAGCTAATGTATTTAGCAAGCAGAATCTCGGGACTTGAGAATTGGATAGGGAACTGAGAACATATATGGATATTGAATCTGAATCTAACCATTACTTAAGTGCAGTTATTAAGGTGTTGGCTAGTGTATTAGAGAAACTTGGGGCAGCAGCTAAGTATTCAAGGATGCAATGATTAAATCATGGCACAGCCAATGAAATTAACGGATGTGAGTGTAAAAAGCCAAGGGCAAACCCTACTCTTGCAAAAACAAACTGTATGTTTGCGTATAGACTAATGTAAGTACACACATTACTGTGGGAGTGCCTTGGGGACGGAATGGCACTTCCCTTTTTTCTCCATGGCATGTGCACAGTCTGATTTGTTTTTCCGTTGTTGGAAATGCAGTTTAGAATGTTCCTGATTTCAGACTTGGGGGCTCGCTCTTTGGATAGGATTCCTGAGCCCCGGGGAGACGGAGACCAGAAGCCAGACGGGATTGAAATCTTTCAGACTCCCGCGCCTTTCCTGCTGACCACGTGTCTGGCCGCCGGAGCACCGCCTCCGCCCCGCCCTACGGCGCCTGGCCCCGGGCAAGCGGCTCCCTCCCTAGCCGCCTCGGCGCCGGCACCGCCCACATTGCGCATGCTCCCTCCTGCAGCAAGGGCGTCAGCCCCCATTCATCCCGCGCGCGCGGTCGCAGCCCCCTCCTCAAGACCCCTCCCCGAGGGGCGTGCGTCGCGCTTGTGTTTGCGTCATCACGCTACGCCATTGCTCGAGCCTGGGAAGATGGCGGCAGCCGTTCTTAGTGGGCCCTCCGCGGGCTCCCCGGCTGGGGCTCCTGGCGGGACTGGGGGTCTCTCTACGGTGGGGTCGGGCCCGCGTCTGCGTCTGCTGCTGTTGGAGAGCGTTTCTGGGTTGTTACAGCCGCGAACGGGGTCCCCCGTCGCCCCTGTGCATCCCCCAGTCCACTGGGCCCCACATTTGCCCGGGCTCATGTGCTTATTGCGGCTGCATGGGACAGTGGGTGGGGCTCAGGTAAGTCTGCAGCTCGCGCGGTCATCGTGGGAAGGCTGGTGAGGCCGCCAGGACTGTTATCACGCCTTCCTGAAGCTGCAGCTGTGAGCTTGAGGAGAGCAGAGCCGCGGGTGGAGAGTAGTTCTCATTTACCATTCGGGACGGGATTCACGTATTTCATTATCTGCCGTTTCCCCAGGGAAAAATTAGGCCTTGTTTGGTAGGTCATTGATAGGCACAAAGAAATGTGCCTATCAGTTCCATGCCAGGTTATTTAACTAGTTGAATGCTTTTCAGCATTTTTCTCTTGGCGAAACTTTTTTGGGGGTGTTTTCCCTGGGGTAACTGAACCCAGATATTTACCAGCTCTTAGCTGAGGACCTAATCCCCCGTTAGACGCTTCAATAGCAGCCATGATGGCGATGCAGACAAAATGCTGTAACACAAAATTGAATCTGGAATGAAGCCCCTAACCCGGGATAGAGTATTGAGATTTCCACGAAGGAACGGAAAATACGGGCATTGTTTAGGGTGGTAGGGGTTTAGATATTGAAGGAAGGGGAGTAGGTAGAGTTGAGGCAGGAGAGGGTAGGTAGGCAGGCAGTGGACAACGTTGTAGACCTGGTTAGGAGCCTGTGCACAAAAAATTCACATGCATTCAGTCCTGCAAGCTAGAAACCCGAGTGTCATCCCCAGTATGTGGTTTCTTACACACTTCCATAAGCAGTCTGTGAAGTTCTGCCTTGTTTTCTTTTGGAGACAAGTCTCACTGTGTGGTCCTGACTGGTCTGGAACTTGTTGAGCTCTTAACTTCCGGTGCCTGGGATTGCTGGGATTAAAGGCAAATGCTGTCTTGCTCAGCTGTGTGTGCTTGTTGATGTTGATGGGTATGGACAAGGGTAGCACATTGCACAGGTCAGAGTGCTAGGACAGCGGTCAGGTCCTCAAGTTCCTGTCACTCGACTAGGTCTCTTGGCAATGGTGTAAGCCAGGCTAGCTAGCCCAGGAGCTTCTGTGGATGCTTTTACCTCCTGTTTCTCAATAGGGGATACTAGGGTTGCAGATCTTATACTGCTATTATGGCAGGGTTCTGGGGACCAAGCTTGGGTAGACAGGATTGTGTGGTAAGTGCTTTTATCTGCTACTCTCTCTTCAGACCTCAGTTGGGTGATTGTTTGGAATAATCCAGTTGTCTACCCCATTAACGTTGTTTGTTTGTTTGTTTTAGAAATCCCTCTCATTTTACCAGTCACCTGTTTTTGTTCTGTTATAGATGTACACTGACTAGTTAGTCCTTCAGTGAGCCCTGCACACATATTTCCCGGATTGTTGTCAGCGGAGACATTTTCTCTAATGTTAATGTCATCTTTACTGTTCCTGCTGAGGCACTGTGGCTGTCACCTGGGCTATGGAAACCTGCTTGTGCTGCTTTAGTCTTACTGGTGTTACCTGTTTCTCTCTCTTACACACACACACCACAGAGCAGAGAGAAGGAAGAGCAATCTGTAGTGAGAAATGCACGCAGGGCTTAGCCGTATGTGAGGCATTATGGGAAAGTAGCTGTTGGCCATTCTGGTCTTTGAAGATGCATTTTATTACCCTTTGTGTGTAGGGGTTGGAGCTGCATCATGGCTAACGGAATTGAGTGGGTCTTTTTGTTTCCCCTGGTAAATCCTGATTAAATATGTACCTGTGGCTTTTTTTTAAAAATTTTTTTCTTTCTGTTTTTAGATTTTATTTCGCGCGTGTGTGTGTGTGTGTGTGTGCGCGCGTGCGTGTAAGAGTGATGTTTGCCTGCATGTTTGTGTGTGCACTACATGTGTATTGGTCCCATGGAGATCAGAAGGGCATTGGATCCCCTGGAACTGGAGTTGCAGATGGTTGTGAACCACTACATGGGTGCTAGCATTTGAACCTGTGTCCTCTTGAAGTGCTCATAACCACTGAGCCGTCTCTCCAGCTTTTGTTAAGGCATTTCTGGGTTGCCTAGGTCTTGCTCTGTAGACCAGGCTGGCCTTGGACTCAGAGATCTACCTGCCTTTTTTCCTCCCTGGTACTCATGGGATTAAAGATGTGTGCCACAGGCTTCATCTGTGGGTTTTTTTTTGGTTTTTTTTTTTTTTTTGTTTTTTGTTTTTGTTTTTTCGAGACAGGGTTTCTCTGTGTAGCTTTGCGCCTTTCCTGGAACTCACTTGGTAGCCCAGGCTGGCCTCAAACTCACAGAGATCCGCCTGGCTCTGCCTCCCGAGTGCTGGGATTAAAGGCGTGCGCCACCACCGCCCGGCTGTTTTGTTTGTTTTTAAGACAGGGTTTCTCTCTGTAGCCCTGGCTGTTCTGGAACTAGCTCTGTAGATCAGGGTGGCCTCAAACTCAGACCCACCTCCCATGTACTGGGATTAAAGGTGTGAGCCACCAAGCCAGGCTTCACCTGTACTTTGATGTAAGGTCAGGTGTGGAGTTTCCACTTGTGACAGGTCCTCAGAGCTCAATGTTTTGGATTTGGAGCATTTTGGATCTTCTAATTGTGAGTGTTCAGCGTGTTTACCTTATGAATTTCTTATTTACACTTTCTTCCACCTAGGAAATAAGCTACCCAGCACCTAAAAACAGTGTTTCTCCTAAAGTAAACATTAAGCACACTATTAAACATGTACTGAATAAATTAATGAACAACTTCTCCCACCTGAGTAGGGACTTTTTTTTTCAATATAAAAGTTAAACACTTATTAATTTTGTGTATG
Organism: Peromyscus californicus insignis; assembly: GCF_007827085.1. NCBI lineage: Eukaryota > Metazoa > Chordata > Mammalia > Rodentia > Cricetidae > Peromyscus > Peromyscus californicus. The sequence continues at coordinate 52,374,290 of NW_026294551.1, forward strand.
TATGGATGTATGCATGCCATGGTGCTCATGTGGAGGTCAGAGGACAACTTTGGGAGTTGGCTCCTGCCATGTAGCTTCTGGGAGTCAAATACCGGTTGTCAGGCTTGTTGAGCCATGTAGATGGTCCTGGGATCTTGTTTATTTTATCCAGCTGTGCCTTCTTCTGACTAGTGTAATGTGGAATTAGAAAGAATGAGCCAGGCGCTGGTGGTGGCCTTATTGTTGAAATCTAGTAGATGAGTTAGGCTGTTCTCTCGTGCATTGGTATTTTGCCTGCATGTATGTCTGTGTGAGGGTGTTGGATCCCCTGGAACTGGAGTCACAGACAGTTGTGAGCTGCCATGTGGGTGCTGGGAATTGAACTTGAGTCCTCTGGAAGGGCAGCCAGTGCTCATAACCTCTGAGCCATCTCTCGAGTCCTGGGCTGTCCTCTTTTAGCTCTGTGTTTTTGTGTTTTCTTTTTTGTGTGGGAGATGAGGGAGGTCGTCAGACAAGATAGAACTTGAGGAAACAGCTGTGACACAGGCTAATGGCCTTTTTGGACTCAGGAAGTGCACCTTCAGAAAACCTTCTTAGGCGCAGGGACGGTGAAGGGGTTGGAGAATCTCTTCAGCATCTTTAGTGGCCTTTGCCTGATTGACTCCTGTTTTCCTCCACTTCTAGAATCTTTCAGCTCTTGGGGCTTTGGTGAATCTCAGTAATGCACATCTTGGTTCCATCAAAACTCGGTAAGTCTTTAACCCTCTTTCTTCAGGATGGTGTACCTGTAGGAAGGGGGTTGAGTGTGTATTTATGTATCCTTTGTCCCCACCCCATGGATTCAAGAGCTTTTTCCCATTCCAAGAGCTGTGGAGAGTTTCCTTCTGTGAGCTCACTTGAACTCACCATTTCCATCTCCTGGTCCCCACTGAGATTAGCTCTGCTTCCTTCTTGCCTGAGACTCTACCTCAGCCTGAGCCCTCCCTGTGTCTCGGGAGAGAGGAACCACAGGAGATCTGGGGATGGAGTCTAACTGCAGCCCCACAAGAACAAAAGAACAGTCAGTGGTTTGCTCTGCAGTCTGGCCTCCACCTCCTCATCACTGTCTCGTTTGGAAGGTTTGAAGGCCTGTGTCTGCTGTCCTTGCTGGTAGGGGAGAGCCCCACGGAGCTGTTCCAGCAGCACTGTGTCTCCTGGCTTCGGAGCATTCAGCAGGTGTTGCAGGTAAGGATCTGCTCCCCTCGGTTCTGCCCCCAGGATGGGTCAGGTGTGTTTGGACATTAGCTCTGGGGACAGAATGAGTGAAAACAGTTTCCTGCTTTGTGGACAGAGGAGATTAAGCTTCAACTAGAGATCTTTCTAAACCTCCGAATCTGAGAGCTTACTTTACTTGTTTGCCCTTTCGCACACCGCAACTCAGTGTCACGGCTTCCTTCCTAAGGAGTGACACCTCTGCCGTTTTCTGTAAGTCCTTAGGTGTGTTTCCGCCTATGGCTTCGTTACCCTTACGACATTTTAACCTCTCTCCCTAACACCCCTGTGCCCTCTGCACTTAAGTACTGTGTAAGCAAGTTGTGTGCTAAGCTTAGGGTAAGAGGTTCTTGGACTCCACTTGGATGGCTCTTAAGTCTATATAGGGACTGGGATATTTTTTATAAACCAGTAGTTTGCAGATAGCAGTTTAGCCATGGAGTTTCTGTTAAATTCTGTGTTTCAGTCCTGTAAAAATGGAAACAATTCTTAGCTTATGGGCCATGTAAAGTAATATCCTCACATGGCACAGTTTGCAGATTTCTAGTTTAACAGAAGTCACTTGAACTGAGACTGATACAGCTGACTGTGAAGGAACACCTATTACAGTAAAGACTACTTCTCTGAGAATGTAGACTGGGAATCTGACGCCCACCTAGGGTGGTGTGGATTTAGGGATAGGGCCAGAAGTTTACCAGTGCTTTTCTGTTCTGATCAGTAAATTGGGCTACACAGTGTTCTAAGAGTGTAAAAGCTCTATAAAGAGGAAGTTGATCATTTGAAGAATGATAACCATGGCAAGTTGGTGGGGTTGAGATGCAATTGGGGAGGGAGATGTAGGAGAACCAGCCATGGACTTATTTTTTTTTTTATTTTTTATTTTTTTTGGTTTTGTTTTTTGTTTTTTGAGACAGGGTTTTTCTGTGTAGCTTTGGAGCCTTTCCTGGGACTCGCTTTGTAGCCCAGGCTGGCCTTGAACTCACAGAGATCGCCTGCCTCTGCCTCCCGAGTGCTGGGATTAAAGGCGTGCGCCACCACCTGGCTTCAGCCATAGGCTTTTATTTTATAAGGAATTTGGCCTTTATTCTCTGAGTGGTGGCAGTTCACTAGAAGTTCAAGTAGATTTCTTGCTGCTCTAACACAATGCCACAGATTGAGATATAGAACAGGTTTATCTGAATCATGGTTCTAGAAGCTGGACTATGGCAAGTTGAAGGAGAACCATCTCTTGAGGACCTGCTTGCTCCATTATAACATGGTGGATGGTATCAGTGGGATCTGGGGGTGGGAATGAGTGAGTGTATGTGTGCTGAGCTTTCCTCTGTATCAGAGCTGCTCCTGTGGTAACTGGTCTCCTGACTCAGTCAGGGAAATATGCTGCCTCAGCACTGTTGTGTTGGGGATGAAGAATCCAGTAGGTGTAATTTGGAGGCTGTGCAAACCGTAGTGGTGACAGTGAAGTATAACACGAATCTTAAAAGGTCTTATTATAAACAACCCAGAGCCAGATATCAGGGTGAAAGCTGAAAGACCAGAGAAGCAGAACAGCCAGCCACTAGCTTACCTCAAGAGAGTGGGTTCCTGTTTCCACACACCTTATATACCGTCCTGTGTCCTGCCATATTACTTCTTGGGATTAAAGGTGTGTGCCACCACTGCCTGAACTCTATGTCTAATTTAGTGGCTGGCTCTGTCCTCTGATCCCCAGGTAAGCTTTATTGGGGTACACAATATATCACCACAGTGAAGTGGTGGGAATGACATCTTCCCGTTTGAAATTTTCCCTCTGGGTTCTGGGTGAAGAAGGAAGCAGTAGGAAGCAGTAAGGAGAGGACTGGAAGAAGGAGGACCAGGTAGATGACTTGGAGAGAGTCGAGGACCTTTGCAGTAGCCTGCACGAGGTGGTAGTGGTGGAGCTGATAGAGTTAGGTGCGTTTGACAGATTGATTGATTGGCTTGAGGGAGAAGACATGACATCATGATTTGTGGCCTTCAGAACCTTGGAAGGCAGTCAAGACTCAGAGGGAATAAAGGAAAACACTGAGTGTGACCTGGAGTGTTGAGTAGCAGCCATTTCAGTAAACATCCTCTTGATGTGACCATGACCTGGAAGAGGGCTTCTGTTGCTGTGTTTTCCCAGGGGAGTTATCTGTCTAGCCAGGAGTGAAGCTGAGGGTGGGTTTTGGTCTGTGTCCTTGCCAGCTAAGTGTCTACCACGCTGAGTGTCAGTGGAGGAGGAGTTTACTGAAAAGGCTGAGACTGACACAGCAGGCCCCGAGATAACCAGGATTGTGGGTTGGATGGAACCCAAAGGAAGAGGGAGGAGTAAGTAAGATTGTGAGTTGGATGGACTCCAGGAGGGGAGTCACTTCTGTTTATCTTCCTGGGAGTGACCTCTGTTTATAGTCTAGAGGTGGCACCAGACTGACCCAGAGTCATTTACAATCTTAGTTAATGAGACGAGTGAAAGTGGTTTTTTTTAGATTTATTTATTTATTATGTATACAGTGTTATGCCTACATGTATCCCTGCATGCCAGAAGAGGGCAACAGATTTCATTAGAGATGGTTGTGAGCCACCATGTTGCTGGGACTTGAACTCGGGACCTTTGGAAGAGCAGCTAGTGTTCTTAACTGCTGAGCCATCTCTCCAGCCCCCATGAAAGTGGTTTTGAAGAGCTGTAGACACAGCTGGATTGGATTGGGATGAGAAGCAACTTCGAGAAGAGGGAAAGAAGTGAGGGAGATACAAGATCCTTTCAAGATTCTGATTGTCAGAGGAGCCAGAATTGGGCAGTGCATGGGGTTTGGGGCTAGAGTTTTGTATTTGCTCGAAGAAAGACTTTCTAACATGGGGGCCACTTGAGCCTGTGCCCGTGTCGGTGGGAGAGAAGAAAGGTTACTGAGCCCAGTGCAGGGCCATGTGTGGCCAGGAGGAGGGGAGGAGGCCTACATTTTCAGGCTTGGGAGTTGGAAGCTAAGGTAGTCCTGGTCTTTGGCTTCAGTTTTTTTCGGCCAAATTGAAGGCAAGGCCATGCGGGATGACAGTGGTGGGGATTGGGATTTGGAAGTTCAGTGGAGAAAGCTAGCTGGAGAGAAGTGTAGTGGGATTGCTGGGCAGTGTTGAAGGCCTGTTTGTAGTTCGTGGGCCCAGCTGTTCTTGCTTTTTAAAATGAAGGGATTTGTCAAGATGGCTTAGCGGGTAAGGCCACTTGCTGCCAAGCCCGATAACCTTGGTTCAGTCCTGGATATGAGGAAGGAAAACTGGCTCCTGAAGGGTGTCCTCTGACTTCATGCTCCTGCCTTCACAAATCAGTCAGTCGATCATCAATCAGTAAGAGAAGAAGATAGAGAATGAATGAATGAATTCCTTCTGCGATAAGCTAACACCCAGGCCACCCTCCTGCTGCCTTAGCTCCTTTGATAGCTAGGCCTGCAGGCACAGCCGGTGCCTGGCTCTTCATATTTTCTTAGTTAATATTCTTCTCTGGGTTGTTGGCACATAGTCTCCTCTGGTTTAGAAGAAGATGTATGCCAAGTGATTGTTTTATTCCCCCCTTCAGGTTCTTGTTAATTTTCCAGAAAAGTCCTGAAACAAAGTAGCTTTTCCCCATGAATTCCAGGGTGGGTGTGAGTTACACTTGGAGAGATGGGGCAGAGAAATGCAGTGTGGGAGATAAGGACCTTTGAGATCTAAACACTCAGGTCTTTTAGGTGTGGCTTTGTTACTTGTTTTCAAACAGCTTTCCTGTGACGCAGATACATTTTTGTAATTTATTGTTTTTGAGGTTCTGGGGATGGAACCCATTGCCTCATGCATGCTAAGCAAGTGGACATCCCCAGTTTTCCAGACACTAGCTACTAAAATATAAACATGTCCTTTCTACAGACAAGTATGTTCCTTTTGTAACCTCTTTCTTGTTGATGGTAAATGTGGTAAATGTGATGGTAATATTGACATTAGCTGTGGTGTTTCTTTTTTTTTTTTTTTTTTTTTTGGTTTTTCGAGACAGGGTTTCTCTGTGTAGCTTTGCGTCTCTCCTGGAACTCACTTGGTAGCCCAGGCTGGCCTCGAACTCACAGAGATCCGCCTGGCTCTGCCTCCCAAGTGCTGGGATTAAAGGCGTGCGCCACCACCGCCCGGCAGCTGTGGTGTTTCTTGAGAGCCCTGTGGTGTTGTACCCCATGACCCTCTTCCTGTGACAGTGAGGGTAAGGTTTGCCGCATGGGTGCCTTTGCTTTAGTCCCAGGACTCACCACCCACCATGGAGCTGGCTGTGGCTATCCTGAGGGATCTGCTCCGGTATGCATCCCAGCTTCCCACGCTGTTCCGGGACATCTCCACCAACCACCTTCCTGGGCTTCTTACTTCCTTGCTGGGCCTCAGACCAGAGGTGAGACTTCGCAGTTCTGGCTTTTATACTGTTTGGATTAAATAATGTTATAGGAACTGTTTAGGGAGTAGGACTTAGAAAGTGTGAGACTAAGAAAATAGTGACTGACTATTCAGGATAAGAGACCTTGGGGCCAGGGAGGAGACGGAAGAGTATGTATGGGCTGTTGATGCTTGGCCTCTTCTGATTTCTGCTTTTCCCACAGTGTGAGCAATCAGCTTTGGAGGGAATGAAGGCTTGTGTGACCTATTTTCCTCGGGCCTGTGGCTCTCTAAAAGTAAGTACTTAGGAAACTGTGACAGCTCTCCACTTAGATTCCATCCCTGCCATTTCTAAGCTCTTATCGCAACATTATTGGATAATGATGCTACCATGGAGTACTTATTTAGTCCTCACAGTGAGGACATGGCTGTAAATTACCTGCCTAAGATGAATAGGGCTTGGAGCTTGTCTGTCTAGTGCTAGGGCCCATAAGCTCCTTCCTCTTCTGTCCCTCTCTCACACCCTCTTGTATTAATTTTTAAATTTAGATTTATTTCTTAAAAAGCTATGTGTATGAGTATTTTGCTTGTGTGTTTCTCTATGAGCCACACATGTCTCTGGTGCCTGCAGAGGCCAGAAGGTGTTAAGTCTTCCAGAACTGGAGTTAACAGATGGTTGTGAGCTGCCATGTGAGTGCTGGGAACCAAACCAGAGTCCTCTCTGCAAGAGCGACCAGTATGCTTAACAGCCGAGCCATCTCTCCAGCCCTGCTACCGCCACCCCCTTTCTAATGACTGCTTGACCACTGAGCTGCGCTCCAGGCCCCACCCTCAACCCTCTCTTCCTAGTCTTCCTGTTGATCTTTAGAACGCTCTGCTTGATTTTACTGCTGTCCTACCTGCTCCTGAAACAGTAAGAGGTGTTACTGTTAACATCAGGAAGGATGGTGCTAAAGAGACTTTAGTAGCACCCCCCTTTATTTCTGGCTTTGGTGTTTCTGGTTTCAGCTCCCCTTGTTTAGGCAGAAATGGTAGCATGGCTTTGTCATGGAGAAGGTGCTTGCCACCAAGCCTTTCCTTGCCAATTTCACTCAGAGAAGACTTGCTCTTACAGTCGATCCCAGCATGTCAGCATTTCCCCTTTCCCATTAAGTTAAGAACTTTAAGCCTCTTCACTTAAAGGAAGTGCTTTAGAGCTTCCCTTTGGCAAGCCTGAGTGAACAGCATTTGAGCTCACCCTAAAGTAAAAGAAGGGTTGTTGGAGCACAAGCACCGTGCTCTAATGTCTGACAGTGCAGAGAGCAGCTTGGATGCCGAGAAGGAGAACGAGGTTGTGTACAACTCCACAGCGGCCTGCTCTTACAGTCGCTGTGGTTTACTATCAGAGGTCGTTAAGCTCTTACTGTACCCAGTTTGTGACTTAACTTTGATAGGTCAGTGTGTTAGTAAAAACATAGACGGGGGTGGGGGTGCTTGCCCTGGGGTGGCTGAGGAAGGAGGATCGTGAGTTTGGAGTTAGTCTAGGTTGTACAGTGAAACTTAAAAACAACAACAACAACCAAAAAAAACCCAGCAAAACAAATTAAACATAAAACCTACCATATATGTGATTTGAAATTACTTATAACATAAAAAAACATATAGCCTACTCTTTCTCTCTATCTCTATCTATCTATCTATCTATCTATCTATCTATCTATCTATCTGTATATATATACATATATATATAAATTTGGAATTTATGGTTTCAACAGTCTACTGGAGGTGTTGATACATATTGCTTGTGGATAAGGGGTGTGTGTCACTAACTAGTTACCTACAGTATGTGAAGTCTCAAAGCAGGTATTTCTCAGTGAACATATTTGTACTGATTCTTCCATTTTCATTTGGGTGCTCTTAATCACAACTAATAGAAGTTGTAAGTGATCAGGACAGGATTTTTGTTTTTTTCTTTTCTGCTGTGGAATGAGCTCAATCCAACCATTGAATTACATCCTCAGCCTTCTCAGAGTTACAGTTTAAATTCATAAAACAAAAATGCATGGAATTAGGAACATTCTCTTTCAGTTAAAGTGTTTTGAAATAGTTTAAAAATTACAGACTAGAGCTGGCAAGGTGGCTTAATGTGTAAGGCACTTGCCACTGAGTCTGATGACTTTAATGTGTAAGGCACTTGCCACCGAGTCTGATGACTTTAATGTGTAAGGCACTTGCCACCGAGTCTGATGACTTGGGTTTGATTCCCAGAACCTAGGTGGTGGAAAGAAAAAAATCAACATTGGGCTGGAGAGATGGCTCAGAGGTTAAGAGCACAGGTTGTTCTTCCAGAGGTCCTGAGTTCAATTCCCAGCACCCACATGGTGGCTCACAACCATCTGTAATGAGATCTGACGCCCTCTTCTGGCCTGAAGTCATATATGTAGGCAACAGTGTAGTATACATAATAGATAGATAGATAAATAAATGAATAAATAAATAGATAAATAAATACTTTTTAAAAATATCAACATATATGAGACATGCATGTGCAAAAACACAAAAATTAAAAATAAATCTTTTAGAATAGGATATGTAAATTTATTAACAGGTTAAATAAGATCTTTAAGAAAATTTGTATATGCGTGTGATCCCTTTGTGCACATGGTAAGTTGGAGAATAACTTTTAGGAGTAGATCTCTCTTACCATGGGCTCTGGTTACTGGGCTTTGACTGGATGAGCTGTCTAGCCAGCTCAGGTCATGCTTTAAAGTAGTAATTTTAAGGTAGAGAGCATTCCTTCAGTGACTAGGAGAAATAGAGAAGTAAAGGTTCTGTTATTTACCTGTCCTCCAGGGACTTTGTAGAAGTATGGCACACCTAGAAGGCACAGGGATATTCAGGGATCAAGAACTACCTTGGTTTCCCTTGTACCTGGTGAGTTTAAAGGAAGTAGTTATGAGCCCCAGATGATCACTGTGGCAGATCTGCACAGTCTACTGGTATGAGGTCATCAGGGTCCTGGGTCAAGCAAGCTAGATCTAGGGAGCTGGTCTTCATGAGAAGTTATGGAAAGCACATTTCAGGATTGCCCACAGTGAGAAACTAGAAGGGAAGGGAGAACTAGAAACTCAGGGTGACTGAGCCCTACTTCTGGTATGAGAGAATGGTACCCATTCACAGTGGGTACCATGGCGGCGTAGAATTACAATTCACTGTAGAACTAGGTCTTGTTAAGTCTGTGATTTGAATTTGTGATGCATGCAGTTGATGTGTTAAGGTCTGTTACAATGTGAAAGGAACAAATGAGTTCATTGCTGACAGTCATTGGTCCTGCTGATAAGCGTATTTGTTTGCATTTCAAATTGAGAGAGCCAGGTGTGATGGTGTAAGCCTTTAATCCCAGCCCTTGGGAGGCAGAGGCAGGTGGTTCTCTGAGTTCAAGGCCAGCCTGATCTCAAAGCGAGTTCCAGGATTAGCCAGAGCTGTTACATAGAGAAGCTCTGTCTCAAAAACAAAAGAAAAAGAAAAAAATGGAGAGATATACTACATTTTACTTAGTTACTGAAACTAATGATGGATTTCCCCCAGTATTACTCATGTATTCACAAGCCCCCCTTTTCTACCTCAAATCAGTTGTGGACCTTAGGCTGAACACTCACTCCTCACCCTCTTGTATCAGGCAGAGGGTTTGCTAATAGACATGTGTCAGCTCCAAGATTTGCTGCCTTTGCTCTGCCCCTCCACAGCCTGCTCTTGTGACCCAGTCCTGTGCCCATCCCTCTGGGCAGTGCATTCATTCTGGGTCCTCATTTCTGTACCTCAGCTCATGGAGTCGGACTGCGGGTAGTTGTTTTTCAGAACTGCCATCTGGCTTCAGAAGAAAGGACTGTCATTGCAAAAACTAGCAGAGGGACCCCAGTTGTTTTGGGGGCAGGGGCCAGGCCGTTTTTCCCTGGAAGGAGGCTAAGAACCAGAGCTCATGTTCAGGGTGTCTCTCTACCACAGAAATGCACCTGCTAATAACCTGTCCCTGTCCCATGGATGCCTGACGCTTCCTGTGTCTATAGGAAAGCAGAATCTCAGGTGGAAAGACTGCTGTGGAGAATCTTGTCACTGCCCCATAACCTCTTCCCTTCTTCCTTCCTCCAGGGCAAGCTGGCTTCCTTTTTCCTGTCTCGGTTAGATGCCTTGAACCCTCAGCTCCAACAGGTAAAGGGAAGGGAGAGGCACAGAGCCCAGGGGTTCTGACCTGGGCTATCTTTTAGGGCTCATTCTTAGGCATTATTTGTTAGAGCATTTGGACCCTCTTCTTGCTTTCTCCCCGTTAATGTACACAATTCCTGCTTTCGTTCTCTTAGAGATTCGTGCTTCCCTGTTCCTTGAGCTCTTGTTGATCTCTGTCTCTCTGGTATTAGTGGGGTGGGAGACCCAGGGCTGAGCTAGTTCCTTTCTGACCAGCTTTCTGCCCTTTTGCAGTTGGCCTGTGAGTGTTACTCCAGGTTGCCCTCTTTAGGTGCTGGCTTTTCCCAGGGTCTGAAGCACACAGAGAACTGGGAGCAGGAGCTGCACAGCCTGTTGGCCTCGTTGCACAGCTTGCTGGGGACCCTGTATGAGGGAGCAGAGACCGGTAGGGACTTTGTGGTCAGGAGATGGATGGGCTTCCACGGGCTGTGTGGCAGAAGGGAACAGGAGGGTGGTCCAGAGAGGCAGGACAGTGGGTTTCTGGGCATCAGGGATGAGAAGATAAGCGTGTCATCTACCGCAAATGAGAAAGGATGGGGGCTGGAGAGATGGTTCAGTGGTTCAGAACCCTGACTGCTCTTCCAGAGGACCGGGGTTTGAGTCCCAGCACCCACCTGGCAGCTCACACAAATGAAAAAGGAGGGATGGGAGAAAGACAGAGTGTACAGGTGCTTGTGTTGCTGCCCAGCTCCTGTGCAGAGTGAAGGCCCTGGAGTAGAGATGCTGCTTTCCCAATCAGAAGATGGTAACACTCATGTCCTCCTCCAGCTTCGGCAGAGGTTTTCAGGACTGGCCCGTTGCCTGGGGCTCATGCTCAGGTGTGTAGGTATTGGAGGGAATGGTCTTGGGGCTGGAGAAGTTGAGGTGGGTGTATGGAGTCAAGCTCCGGTGACTGCTCTGAGGTTCTCTTTGCTCTGGTTCTCTAGCTCTGAGTTTGGGGCTCCTGTGTCCGTTCCTGTGCAGGAAATCTTGGACCTCATCTGCCGGATTCTCAGCATCAGTAGCAAGAATATTGTGAGTGGACTTTGTCTTCTACTTGTAGCCTTGCCTGGGACCCTGGGCATCTGGACAGCACCCACAGTGTCATCTCTGAAACTTTGTCCCTGACACATGTGTGGCTGTCAGTGGACTCGCTCACACAGAGCAGAGCCACCTGTGGTCAGTACAGAGAGTGAGTTTAGGGGTGAGCCATGGCATTGTTGAAGGGCTCAGCTCTCCTCTCCTGCAGGATGGGAGATGGGTTTGGGTCGAGTTGGGCCAGGGAGTGGGTCCATGTTGTACAGTCTGATTCACCTGCTCTCTTTCTGTCTTTCTCTGGTTCTCCTTTCCTTTTTCCATCTTTCTTTTGCTGAATTTTTCTTCAGAACTTGCTTGGAGATGGTCCCCTCAGGCTGCTGCTGCTGCCCTCTATCCACCTGGAAGCCTTGGACTTGCTCTCTGCACTGATCCTTGCGTAAGTGGGATGGTCATGGTGTGGAGAGGGAACGAACCTACTGGAAATGAAGGCCACTGTTCCATCCTCTGCCCCCAGGTGTGGAGGCAGACTCTTGCGTTTTGGGGCCCTGATCAGCCGCCTGCTTCCCCAGGTCCTCAGCACCTGGAGCCCTGGGAGGGATACTCTGGCTCCAGGCCAGGAGAGGCCCTACAGGTGATTGTCCAGGAAGGGGATAGAGTGGAGAGGGTGGTGAGGATACGTAGGTGCCCCAGGGGCTGTGGCATGTCGGGCCTTATTCATACCCTGCTCTCCTTGCTCCTGCTCCAGCACCATTCGGACCAAGGTGTATGCTATCTTAGAGCTGTGGGTGCAGGTTTGTGGGGCCTCAGCAGGGATGCTCCAGGGAGGAGCCTCAGGAGAGGCCTTGCTCACCCACCTACTCAGTGACATCTCTCCACCAGCGGATGCTCTGAAGGTGAGTGAGACCTTGGCTCCTGTTCCCCCAGCTCCTGTGTCTGTTTCCTGACTGTCCTGACTTCCTGTTTGCCTGTTCGCGTGACTGTGTTTCCTTTTACCACAAGCTGTGTGGTCCCAGAGGAAGCTCCGATGGAGGTTTGCAAAGTGGAAAGCCAAGTGCCCCGAAGAAGCTAAAGCTTGATGTGGGAGAAGCTTTGGCCCCCTCCAGCCACAGAAAGGGAGACAGGAACGCCAACAGCGATGTGTGTGCAGCTGCACTGAGAGGTGGGTCGACGGGAAACGAAAAGCCAAACCCAGTTGGCAAAGGAGAGAGAGCACGCAGGAGCAGACAGTCATGCCGTGTAGCTGGAGAGTTTTCTCTCCGGTCCCACCAAACCCCAGCAGTCCAACAGTCCACTTATAAAATAAACACACAGATGCTTATATTATTTAAACTGTTTGGCCTAATGGCTCAGGCTTCTAGCTATCTAGTTCTTACATCTTAAATTAATCCATTTCTATAAATCTATACCTTGCCACGTGGCTCATGGCTTACAGGCATCGTCACATGCTGCTTGTCATGGCGGCGGCTGGCAGTGTCTCTTCCCACCTTCCTGTTCTCTCAGTTCTCCTCTCTGTTAGTCCCGCCTATACTTCCTGCCTGGTGGCCAATCAGTGTTTTATTTATTGACCAATCAGAGCATTTGACATACCATCCCACAGCAATGCCGCCTTTAGATTGGGGATCAGGTAGTCTTTCCTGATCTTCCAAGGTCTCAGTTTAATTTACTCAGGCACTTTACATGTGCACTGTGTGTGCCGGGGCAGTACGAGCACTTGGGGGAATCCATGGATCCATGCCAGTGGAGTTCATGTGCCCTGCAGAGCAGGATGCTTGGGGGCTTCTCTGTAGGCAGAAGTTAAGTGAATGCCATGCAGTTAGTCGATGGCTTTCCTTGGGTCCATGTATTCTTACTATCTGCAGTCTCGTTGTCAAGGTGAGGCCAGTTCTCAAGTATACAGATAGACAACGATAATGTCTTAGCTGCATTATCTGTCATCCCCATTTTATACCAGTGGAAGAAAACCGAGAGGGTAAATGCCTTGCCCAGGGTAGGCAGTGGCAGAACTGGGTGCCCTGTTGGCCTGTATGTCTTTGCATTTCAGTCTGCCTCTGACTTGCCATTCTGTTCTCAGGCCTCAGCCGGACCATCCTCATGTGTGGGCCTCTCATCAAGGAGGAGACTCACAGGGTTAGTGGAGATGGTCCTCTTGGAGTCTGGGGAGGGGGCCACTGCCCTGTGTACTTGGGAGTGTTTACCCCAGAGGTGGGCCCATTAAAACCTGGGAACAAGGCCCTGGCCTTGAAGGGTTGGGTGGTCTTGGTGACATTTCTCGACTCGCTGTTTTCTTTTCAGAGACTTCATGATCTAGTCCTGCCCCTGGTTGTGAGTGTCCAGCAGGGAGAGGTTCTCGGCGGCTCCCCTTACAACAGCTCCTGCTGTCGCCGAGAGCTCTACCGCCTGCTGCTGGCTTTACTGCTGGCGCCTTCCCCTCGCTGCCCACCTCCTCTTGCCTGTGCCCTGAAGGCTTTCTCTCTTGGCCAAGGGGAAGATAGTCTTGAGGTAATTGCTCACTGGCCAGATCTTTCTCTGATTCCGGGGTTCTTTTGTCCTGATGCTTGCCGTGGGAGACCCTGTGTTCCTGATGCTCTGGCCCTCTCTTCCTTCCTTAGGTTTCCTCCTTCTGCTCCGAAGCATTAGTGACCTGTGCTGCTCTCACACACCCCCGAGTTCCTCCCCTGCAGAGCTCAGGCCCTGCCTGCCCCGCCCCTGCCCCCGTTCCTCCTCCTGAGGCCCCATCTCCGTTCAGGGCCCCCCCCTTCCACCCTCCGGGTCCCATACCCTCCATAGGTGCGATGCCGTCTCCAGGCCCGGCACCTCCAGCAGGCCCCTTGCCCTCGGCAGGCCCCATTCCCACGGTAGGCTCCATGTCCTCAGCTGGCCCTATGCCGTCCACAGGCCCAGTGCCCTCTCGCCCTGGGCCTCCAGCAACAGCCAACCACTTAGGCCTCTCTGTCCCGGGCCTGGTGTCTGTCCCACCCAGGCTCCTTCCTGGCCCCGAAAACCACCGTGCAGGCTCCAGTGAGGATCCTGTCCTTGCTCCTAGTGGGACCCCTCCACCTAGCATACCTCCAGATGAAACTTTTGGTGGGAGAGTACCCCGGCCAGCCTTTGTCCACTATGATAAAGAGGAGGCGTCTGATGTGGAGATCTCCTTGGAAAGTGACTCTGATGACAGTGTGGTGATTGTACCCGAGGGGCTTCCATCCCTGCCACCTCCACCACCATCAGGCAGTCCTCCCCCGGTGGCTCCTACTGGCCCACCAACAGCCTCCCCTCCTGTGCCAGCCAAGGAGGATTCTGAAGAACTGCCTGCAACTCCAGGGCCTCTCCCCCCTCCTCCGCCCCCTCCCCCACCTGTTTCTGGTCCTGTGACACTTCCACCACCCCAGCTGGTCCCTGAAGGGACTCCTGGAGGAGGAGGACCCACAGCCATGGAAGAAGATTTGACAGTTATTAATATCAACAGCAGTGATGAAGAGGAAGAAGAGGAGGAGGAAGAGGAGGAGGAAGAGGAGGAGGAGGAGGAAGAGGACGACTTTGAGGAGGAGGAGGAGGATGAAGAAGAGTATTTTGAAGAGGAAGAGGAGGAAGAGTTTGAGGAGGAATTTGAGGAGGAGGAAGGTGAATTAGAAGAGGAAGAGGAGGAGGAAGAGGAGGAGGAAGAGGAGTTGGAAGAGGTAGAAGAGTTTGGTTCACTAGGGGGAGAGGTGGAAGAAGGTGGACCTCCCCCCCCAACGCTGCCCCCTGCCCTGCCACCTACAGACTCCCCGAAAGCACAGCCTGAGGCAGAGCCTGAACCTGGGCTCTTACTGGAAGTGGAAGAGCCAGGGGCAGAGGAGGTGCCGGGGCCTGAGACGGCGCCCACCCTGGCCCCTGAGGTGCTCCCCTCCCAGGAGGAGGTGGAGCAGGAGGGGGGAAGCCCTACAGCAGGGCCTCCTCAGGAGCTTGTTGAAGAAGAGTCCTCTGCTCCTCCTGCCCTGCTGGAAGAGGGGCCTGAGGGTGGAGGTGACAAGGTGCCACCCCCACCTGAGACACCTGCAGAAGAAGAGATGGAGGCAGAAGCAGAGGCTGCAGCTCCCCAGGAGAAGGTGAGGGTCAGCCCGGGAGGGCACGGGTGGGGCGTTGGGACTGGCCGGCCAAAGACTGCAGTTGCTTATGTAAAGGGAGACTTCGCTCCAGCCTGCCCTAACCTCCTGTGTGTGTGTGACTTTGAATTTTGTGTCTTTGTCCCTAAAAGGAGCAAGACGACACGGCTGCCATGCTGGCTGACTTCATCGACTGTCCCCCTGATGATGAGAAGCCACCCCCTGCCGTAGAGCCCGACTCTTAGCCCCTTCTGCACCCTGACACTTTGTATCCAATAAAGTTACCTCTGTAGATATTCATGTTGCTCTTGGCTCTGGCCACACTGGTCCCCGACTGGAGCTTGAGTGAGTGCTGGAGTTTACTGCGTCCTCTGTAGCTGGCTGTTGTCTTCACGGCCCTGAAGAACCACCTTGGCTTCAAGAAGTAGCTAACTGTCCTGTCAGTCAGTGTTGGAGTTTTCAGTTCTTGTCCTCTGTTGTTGCAGGAGCCTGCTATGTGGTCCAGGCTGGCCATGAATTCATCATCTTGTGTCAACTTCCCTTGTCCCAAAGGCTGAGGTTGTAGAAGTGCCCCCCCCCCCCCACTTTCTAATGTCATGTGAGCTGAATCGCCTGTGGGTGATGCTACAGAGACCTGTGTTTTGCTCTTGAGTTTGTAGTGCAAGGCTAGCATTTTGAGGTTAGCAGTTGAACTAATTTTTTGAAACTTGAATAGGTTTAAAAAAAAAAATCCCCCCCAAGTTATTTTGAATTTTTTTTTTTTTTTTTTTTTTTTTTTTTTTTTTTTTTTTTTTTTTTGGTTTTTCGAAACAGGATTTCTCTGTGTAGCTTTGCGCCTTTCCTGGAACTCACTTGGTAGCCCAGGCTGGCCTCGAACTCACAGAGATCCGCCTGGCTCTGCCTCTCGAGTGCTGGGATTAAAGGCGTGCGCCACCACCGCCCGACTATTTTGAAAAATTTTAAGCCCCCAGAGAAATTGTTAGAATATTTAACCTCTTCCTGGATTCACCAGTTATCAGTATTTAACTATATTAGCTTTTCTCCTACCTCCATAGATCTGTATCTATAGATAGACCTGTACATACTTGTATAATCTTAGGCGTCTGTATTACGTTGTTGAACTCAGAGAGTAAGTTGTAGACATCATGACCTTTCTCCCCTAGATCTTCCGTGTTACTTGAGATTAAGAACATAATACAGGGTGGGCAGTGGTGGCACATGCCTTTAACCCCAGCACCAGGCAGGATCTCTGTGAGTTTGAGTCCAGCCTGGTCTACAGAGCAAATTCCAGTACATCCAGGGCTATATAGAGAACCCTATTTTGAAAAACCAAAAGAAAGAAAAAAAAAAAAACCAAAACATAACATAATACTGGAGGTTGGAGAGATGGTTCAGCAGTTAAGAGCAGTGGCTGCTTTTCCAGAGAACTCAGGTTCAGTTTCTAGCACCCACATGGCAGCCCACAGCAGCCTGTAACTTTAGTTTCAGGGGATCTGACACCTTCTGGTCTCCATGGACACAGGGCTAACAAATGGTCCACAAACATATGCAGGTAAAACACCTATCCACATAACTTAAAAACACCCCGACACCCCCACAACCAACCATGGCTGGAGCTGTACTCAGTTATGAAGTCCTCATCTAGTGTGCATGAGACTGGATTCAACCCCAGCACCACATGGTGCTGCACAGCGACACGTCACCGTCAGGCATGCCGATGCACACTTGTAATCTCAGCACTCAGATGCTGGAGGCTAGGGCATCAGAAGTTAGTCACTCTTGGCTGCATTGTGAGTCTGAGGCTAGCCTGGGTTACAGGAGACCCTATATCAGCCCCCATACTCAAACAGTCTAAATAACAAAAACAATTATTCAAACCTAGGAAAAGCTCCAGCAATTCATTAGTCAGGTGGTCCTTGACTTCAGAGTTTGACTCGACAGTGTTAAAACAGTAAAGATGACTAGTGTTTCCACTTTTAGTCCAGTATTCAGTAAATTGCATGAGATACTCTTGATTACCAAATAGACTTTATGCTGGATGCTTTGCCCAGCTGTCAGTGTTGTGAATGTGCTTGAGTAGGCCAGGCTATGGTGTTGGGTAGATTGGGTGTAGTAAGGGGAGCATATGATGGGTTTATTGGGGGTGTAATTCTATTGTCAGGAAGGTTGTATTGTCCAGATGGTGACGGTCACAGAGTTATTCATAAAATTCATGGCTGGTACTTTTTTCCCACTGTGGGTCAAGAGTTTTTATTTGATGGAGATGCCCATGTAAGGATTACTAATGGCGATTCTCTTGGAAAGTAGACTAGAACAGGGTTTTTCTGGTTTAAATTTTATTCTGGGTAGATAATATGTTACTTCAAGAGATCCTAGAAGGTTTGTTGAGAAGTCTTCTGACCTCTGTCTCTATTAGGTTGTCTCCCAGAACAGTTGCCTCACTGTTGATGTATTCTAGAGATAGATGCATTTGTAAGCAATTTTGTATAAACACGCTTTTTTAAGTTGTATGTAATTGACAGTAATGACGAGGCACCAGGCCTGTCCCCTGTCCCCTGTCCCCTGTCCCCTTTTGACACTTCCATTGTTTCTCATTGGCAAACACTCCGAAGATGCTATAACCAGGTCTCATAGTTTTATAACAACATCTTCTACTGATATATGTGTATTGTTTGGGAGCGGAGGACATCTACAAGAGGTCACAAAGATGGTACAGATGAGTAGAGGTGATACAGGTCTGTTCACCTGTCTCCCTCTGTGGTTCCATTTTACCAGATTACAACACAGTGTTAAACCAGTCTTCTGATGTTCCAGTGAGGAGCGTGCTTTCTGGTCTGGAGATGGACGCACGTCCTCCCCGGCCTGCACACTCTTTGCAGCCCGGAGATGTGGTTGCTGACAAATAATAAAATCTGTGTTAATGCAATGGGAAAGTAAAGCAAGGAAAGGAGATTTAGTTTCGTATGTGAGGGATTTTGTTTGTTTATCAAACAAATTGAATTAGAACGTTGCTCTGTGTACCAGTGAACTATATCCCTAATGTGTGTGCACTTGTGCAGGTCCTGCAGAGGCCAGTAGTCTTTTAGAGTGGCCAGGGGAGTGAGTGTGAGGCTAGTTAAGTTGTTTACGTGTTCAGTAATCATTCTGGATGGGTTAACAAGTCACATTGCCGAGAGATTTCTCTGGGATGCTGCACACTTCTCAAATATAGGCTCTTGTGGAGCTGGAGTTACCAGGGGGGTGTGAGTCACCTGATGCAGTGCTGGGAATTGAACTCTGGTTCTCTGGAAGGACAGTAAGCGCTCTGGCAATATTTAAAAGCCTTGGGTGAGATTATTGGAAGGACCTCGTGTGCTTCCAAAGACTTTGATGATGCCATGTTCTTTTAATTTTAATACTTTTATGGTTTTAGTTTTTGGCTTTTAAACTTTTTACCTAGTGCAAAGTATAAGGTACAAATTAAATCTTAGTATTTACCCAAATGCCATTTTGGAAATAAGCATCTTTGTGTACTTTGAAAGCTGCCCTCCCTCCCCCCCATATATATCTAGATAGATAGATAGAGATAGTTGGAATTCCTATCTAGGTTTATTTCTTGTGTTCTGTTTTCATTGATCTCTGTACACACTTATTGTGCCTTTATGATGTGTCTAAAGATCTGGTAGGATGAGTAGAGTAGTTTCTTTTTTTTTTTTTTTTTTTTTCTTGAGACAGGGTTTCTCTGTGTAGCTTTGCGCCTTTCCTGGAACTCACACTGTAGCCCAGGCAGGCCTCAAACTCACAGAGATCCGCCCGCCTTTGCCGGAGTGCTGGGATTAAAAGCATGCGCCATCACCGCCGGCGTTTTTTGTTTTCTAAGGCAGGGTTTCTCTGTGTAGCTGCCTTGGCTGTCCTGGAACTCGATTTGTAGACCAGGATGGCCTTGAACTTAATAGCAATCTGCCAGCCTCTGCCTCCCGAGTGCTGAGTTTATAAAGGCGTGCACCACAAACTGGTTTTTTTTTTTTTAGATTTATTTTATGTATATTGGTATTTTGCCTGCATATATATCTGTGCATGATGTTTCTGCCTGGTGCCTAGACAGGTCAGAAAAGCATGTCAGGTCTACTGGAAGTGGGGTTATAGACAGTTGTGAGCTGCCATGTGGGTGCTGGGAATTGAACTCCAAAAGAACAGTAAGTGCTCTTAACTACTGAGCCTTTTTTTTTTTCATAAAGATTTATTTATTATGTCTACAGTGTTCTGGCATGTATGCCTGCACACCAGGAGAGGGCACCAAATCTCATTACAGATGGTTGTGAGCCACCATATTGTTGCTGGGAATTGAACTGAGGACCAGCCAGTGCTCTTAACCTCTGAGCCATCTCCAACCCCCAACTACTGAGCCATTTTCTTCAGCCTGGAAGAGTAGATTCCTAAGGTGTGTTACCTTGGCTTATGAGGGGAAAGAGTACTTGGTAAGGGCCAGACTGGGACAACAGTTGTTGATAATATGGTCTCTCAGGCTAGGCCGGGGGTTCTGGGTTGGTAGTGAAGGGAGTAATGACAGTCTGTGGGCCGCATCAAGCTCTGCATTAGTCTTTTAGAGTGGGCTGGCCAGGGGAGTGAGTGTGAGGCTAGTTAAGTTGTTTACGTGTTCAGTAATCATTCTGGATGGGTTAACAAGTCACATTGCCGAGAGATTTCTCTGGGATGCTGCACACTTCTCAAATATAGGCCACAACATCTGGAAGTTAGAAGACTGATATTTAGATTCATCGGACATGTAGAAATTAAAAAAAAAAAGTCATGAGTGTGTAGCCCAGTGGGGAGCACTTTGCTTGATTCCACAGCACCACCAAACCAACAAAAACTGCCCACGTGGAGCAATCAGACTGCTGTTTTAGGGCCCTTCAGCTTTATCCCCAGGGAGGACATGGTTTCACAGAAGCAGAGATGGCAGAGGAGGTACAAGGGGGAGTCACGTGTGTGTGTGTGTGTGTGTGTGTGTGTGTGTGTGTATCTTGTACATTATTAAAGGACCAGCCTTAATAATGTACTTCCCAGGGGCTCAGAAGAGAAACTACAAATGTCGAGAACTGTTTTCGGGAAAAGAATCTAAGTACACCATGCTCTTTGTCTACTTTATTCCTCTGGGATAAAATCCTTTCTATACAGCTTCAGTTCTGTTCTCGTGCCTAGCTCCTTTCTTGCCTGATTTCTCTCTATATTTATCTACTGTTCCTTCTAAGTTCTCTCGTCTTAATTCTGCCTTGTCTAGGTTCTCATCCATCTAGTTCCTTCCCATCTTAGCTCCTCTCCCATCTCCTCCTTTCTCTACTTCTTCCTCATCTTGTTCTTCCCCATCTGGCTCTTCCTCATCTTCCGTCTTGTTCCTCTAGTACTCTCTTTTAGCCCGCCAATCTAGTTCTTCCCTCTCCAGTTCTTACCCATCTAGTTCTTCTGTTCTCTTTTTTTCTCTCTCTCTCCTCCTCTCAGTCTCCTTATTCTCAGTTCTCTCCAAGTCTCCCAGGAATCCAGTTATAAACCCAAGCAATAGCAATCCTCTGACAAAGCAAGGTCACCAGGCTTGAATTCTTACGGGGTCATAAAGGCAGGTAAGAATTTTCCTCAGACAGTGACCACCAGGCTTTCTGTTACAACCCAAAGGGTAGTGGTAAAGGAGGAGGTCAATTGAGAGCTAATGATCGGTTAGTATATCAAGAAGGGCATCTGTGTGCGAAGTCTACATTCCTAGAAGTAGTTAGGTAAGAAGTTAGGAGTCTATAATGTTAGTAATAGAAAAGGAGGGTCTCAGATTGCACAAGAAATAAGGCTATCTGCCTGACCTAGCGAACAGGTGTTTCCACAAGGGTGTTACCTTAGTTCAGGAGATTGTTTGATCTTGGATGCTTGATAGGTATTTTAGATAAATACACTGTTAGAAGTTCTTGGAAGCACTCATAGCATTACAAGAAAATCACTGTAGGAACCAGCTAATATATACACAAAAGCTAAAATATCACCAAGACTTCTTTATTAAGCCATGGCTTGACCTTTGGAGAAGTCCTTGACTTTTCCAAGTAGTAGCTTATGTGACAGTAGCTGAATCCCATTGTGTTTTCCTGAGGCTTGCAGCATGTGTTTGTGTTTAGCACACACAATTCAGATCTTTACCTTCTAACTAAAAAGATACCTGTCAAACAAGAATGGCACAAATGCCAGATGAAGATCCCGGTTGTGGCAGAATTGGTGGACACTCAGGCTCACCCCAATTATCTAGCCACGTTATTGTCAAGGGTGTGGCCTTGACCACTGAAGTGATGCAGACAAAGTCTAGTTGCTTGTGTCACGTGAGTTCTTACAGATGAGGCTGCACGGGGTAACAGCTGCAGTGGAGCCACACTCTTCATGCTTTGTGGTCTGATGGCAGCAGGTACGTGAAGAGGTAGATGCGCAGGGGAGCCAGGAATTGACTTGATTGCAGGCGGAACAAAAAACATTTGGGATTGGTTGTAGCCGTGTCATTAGTCAGTTCAGTCAGTTCAGTAGAAAACTGAATTAAACTATTATAAAGCAGGATTTCAGGAGCTACTGTCCTGTTGTCTTTCGTGATGCCCGTACAATGGTTTAAAATATCTTTGTTTTTAGTAATTTAATCAGTCATTTTTTGTGTGTGTTCTTCTGAGATGATCTCACAGTGGTCTGGAGCACTGTGTAGACCAGGCCAGCCTTGAACTCACAAAGATCTGCCTGCCTGGGATTGAAGGTGTGCCCTTCCCTCGATGCTTCTTGGAGACACACCTCTCCTACACCCCTACCCCACCTCACCCCTCCCCCGCTGAGATGTCCTGGTCACCCAGGAACTCTCTTTGCCATCACCCTTGGTCACATCCTTTTCTGCTTCCTGGACTGTGATCCTTGGGTTCTCTATGTCAGCAGAGCACAGCCTCCAGTAACTTCTTGAGAAATGGTATGTAGGAGGCAGATGGCTTAGTTCTCCATGTTCTGGAAGTGTTCTTTCCCTCACATTTCCTTGACTGGTTGGTCAGATGCAGGGGTGTGTGGCCGGAAACTAATGTCCCTCAAGATTCTGTAGACATGTCCTCATTTTTCTAGCGACTGCTGTTGCAGTTGAGGAGTCTGATGTCATTTGACTCAGTTTTCATGGGGTCTGTTTCCTTTCTGGATGCTTTTGGATTTTTTGTTTGTTGTGGCAGTGTTCTGAACGTCCATCCTGTTGGCATCGATGGGTTAATTCAACCGCAGCTAATATTCTCAGTTCTTACACGTTTCCCTCCCCTTCTCTCTCATCCAGGAAACACTGTCCCTCCAATGTTTTATTTCAGAGACACTCACTGGTTTTTCTTACTGTTTCTCCCTTGTTTTCTATTTATTTGTCCTTTTTCTGGGAGATTTCAACAACTTTCTCTCTGAGGCATCTTTAGAAATTTATCTGCTATCAAATTTTTATTTCTGAGACCTGACGCATACATTCTCTTTCTCACTGTCTTCCCCTCCCTCAGTCCCTTCTTCCCTCCTTCCTTCCCTCCCTCCTCTTCTTGTTCCTGTAATATCCTCTTCTAGGCAATGTCCTCTTTTCTTATCTCTTCATGCTTTAATGATAGTGTAAAGGATTTTCTTCTTCTTCTCATCTCTCTAAGTTTCCTTCCTGCCTGGGTTCTCTATTCTATACTCTCCTCACCTCTTTGGTGATGCTTGCCTTTTGTTTTTGAAGTGAGGCTCTAGTATGGTTATTTGCAAGTGTGTATGTGTTAGTGGGACTTTTCTTTTTACATTTATTTGTGTGTGTGTGTGTGTGTGTGTTTTCCAGGCATAAGCCACTGTGTCACTGAGGGTATGTGATACCTGTATTTGTATGGATATGGATTCCTAATTGTCAACACAGTAGTGTTGAGAGGCAGCATCTTTGGATGAGTAAGCTGCAAGACTAAATGCTTTCCCTTGCTATAAAACCACACGTTATCCCTTGAAAATGGTTTTCCCACAGGCTCCTGTTGAAGGCTTGAGCCACAGCTGGTGATGCTGTTCTGGGAACTTTGGTAGGTGAGGCCTATTTAGAGTATGTGGGTCACCGAGAGCATGTTCTTGAGGGCTGTGTCCCATCCCAGGCCTTTTTGCTTCCTGTCCAATACACAAGTGGCCTTTGTCACATGCTCTGATTGCCACTGTGTTCTGTCCCATCATGGGCAGAACCTGTGGAACCAAGGACTGTTGGCTGAAACCTCTGAAACTATGAGCCGAAATACATCTTCCTTCTCACATTGATTCCGTCAAGTATGCAGTCCCAGTGATTTAACTCCTAACACACCACACAAATTATCTCCTTGAGGACTGACTAGGTGAGGAAGGATAGGCATAGCACTTAGACCCTGAGCCTCTTCTGACTCAGCCAGGTGCTGTTCACATTCCTTCAGTAGGGTTGCCTCGGACCCTTCTCCAGGGCCCTCTTGGAGTAACATTTCCTGATTCTTTCTAGTTGCTAAGAGAACTGTTTTTCTCCCATTCTTTCCATGATGACTACTGCTCGACCTAAATAATATATAGCTCTAGCTGTTGTTGGATGGGGGCTGGGGAAGCAGTACACCCCTACACTTGACTTCACCTAGTTGCTTCACATTCTTCTACCTCCACAAAGTGGAGGACCATTGGCCAGGCATGGCCTGTGTGCAGCTGGGTGTTTAGGATCCGTCTCCTTGAGGCTAAAGGGCCTGTGGTCTATGTCAACACTTTTGCAATAAGTAGGTTTGTTACTCTATCCATGTTTTTTTCCCCAGCTTCCCATTTTTGGCTTCTGTGTGTCTGTTCTAGTTATCTATTTTGTGATGAATCACCCTAAAATGTAATGACTTGAAACATTCACAGTTATTGAATCATTGTCTTTTACAGTTCTGACGGACTTGGGACTCAGCTAAGTTACCTCACATGGGGACTCTCATTTGGCTGTGATCAGACAGTGGCTGAGGGCATAGCCAACTCAGAGGCTTCGTGACTCACAGATGGTTGATACTAACATTCAACTGGGATTTTTTTTTTTTTTTTTTTTTTTGGTTTTTCGAGACAGGGTTTCTCTGTGTACGCTTTGCGCCTTTCCTGGAACTCACTTGGTAGCCCAGGCTGGCCTCGAACTCACAGAGATCTGCCTGGCTCTGCCTCCCGAGTGCTGGGATTAAAGGCGTGCGCCACCCACCGCCCGGCTGTTTTGTTTTTTGAGACAGCGTTTCTCTGTGTAGCCCTGACTGTCCTGGAACTCGCTCTGTAGAGCAGGCTAGCCTCAAACTCGGAGGTCTGCCTGCCTCTGCCTCCCAAGTGCTGGGGTTAAAGGTGTGTGCCACCACCACCTGGCTCAACTGGGATCTTAAGTTAGGATTGTCAGCTGAAACAAACATAGGGTTTTGTCATAGGGTCTGTGTGTTGTACCAGGCTTTTTCTTTTTGGACTGCCACCCAGCTCCCAAATCATGACACGGAAACTTCTTATTAGTTTTGAATGTTCAGCCTAACTTAGTCTCGTTTCTGGCTCGCTCTTTTAACTTGAATTAACCTGTTTCTCTTTATCTACCTTTTGCCTCGGGGCTTTTTACTTTCCCTCTCTATATCTTACTTTGACTGCTTCTCATGTCTGGCTGATGGCGGCTCCATGGCTTCTGGCCCCAGCTGTCTCCCTTGTTCTCTCCCCCTCCTCTCATTCTCTCTCCCATTCTTAGAGTGCTCCTCTTATTTATTCTCTCTGCCTGCAAGCCACACCTCTCCTTTTCCTGCCTAGCTATTGGCCATTCAGCTTTTTATTAGACCAATCAGGTGCCTTAGGCAGGCAAGGTGAAACAAATGTAACACATCTTTACATAATTAGATACAGCGTAAACGACTCTAACACATCTTTGCCCAGTTAAAATAGTATTCCACCACAGTGTGTCTTCTTTGCATGGTTCCAAGAGTGAGCATAGTAAGACAACAAGATGAAAGGGATTGCATGACTGGGCTCAGCAATCACATAGCATCCCTTCTATTGAGCTCTACTGCTGAGAGTCAAAAGGTCCAGTCAGGCGCATGAAGAAGGGGAGATAGAGGCTCCTCAAGGAAGGAGCATCTGTCACATAAGGGAACACGAGATGCTGTATGGGTGGCCCTATCTGGAAAACAATCTGTCACAATCCAGTCTCTGGCCACAAGTCACGTCCCTCCTACATGCAAACGGCATTCACTTCCTTCTCAAAGTCATGATCTGATTATGGCATCAGCTTAAGGTCCAAAGTCTCATCCAAGTGCAGACAAGGATCCCTGAGTATCTTTCTCAGGTAAAACTCTACTTCCTATGAGTTCTCTGTGGCTTCTTTTAGGAATTCATTCATTTGTGACATGAATATATGTATGTGTGTGAAGAGTGTCACACACATGCAGAGGTCAGAGGACAACCCTCGAGTGTCATTGCTCACCTTTGACCTTGTCCTCCCATGTCTATGAAGCCAGGATGCCTGGCCCATGGGCTTCTAGAGCGTTTCAGATCTCTGCCTCCGGTTTTTACATGGATTCTGGGGGTCTCAACTTTAGGTGGTCAGGCTGTGGGTAAGTGCCTTACCTATGTCTCCCAGGCCAATCTTTAGGATTTTAGTTTCCTTTTGTGAGTCATTCTTCTACTGTGTTTAGTGGCGATTAGCTCTTAGTGTGATCCTTGCGGACAGAAGTCTGCAGGTCCAAAGCTTGCTTTTGACTTTGTACTGTTTCTGTGCCTTTCAGTCCAAGCTTGGCAGTCATGAACAAACAATAACAAAGTCAGGTACCTGTACATGTTGTATGTCTCAGCTCTAATCCAGCCCATCCGTTAAAACACTTAGACATTTCTTTGTGGTGTCTTTTCTGGTTTGGATTGGAGTAGTCTTTTAAAAAGTTTTTTAAACAGGTGAGACAGCATCTTATGTAATTCAGGCTGACTTCAAACTTGTTATAATAGTAGAGGCTAGCCTTGAACTCATGGTCCTTCTGCCTCTTCCTTGGAAGTACTGGGAAAATACAGTCAAGCACCACCATGCCAGACTCATTGACCTTGATTTTCTCTGTTTCCAAGCATGCCCTGACAAGGTTTGGATTGGGTCTGTTTAAAGCAGTGGTTCTCAATATGTGGGTTGTGACCCTCTAGGGGTTGAACGGACTTTTCACGGAGGTTACCCAACACCATTGGAAAGCACAGATATGTACCTTTACAATTCATAACAGTAGTAAAATTACAGTTCTGAAGTAACAATGAAACTAATTTTATGGGTGGGGTCACATGACATGAGGAACTGTACTCCAGGGTTGCAGCATTAGGAAGGTGGAGAACCACTGGTATAGAGCATTATCTGGAAACTTCCTGAGGTTGAGCAAGTGATCTCACAGATCTTTGGCTTAATCTTGAGATCCTGTTTTCTAAACTTTATATATGCCCAGAGGTCCTTTCCTGCTTCTGTCAGCCTTCAGTCCTCTAAAGTGACTTACAAGGAGAAATAACTATTTAGAACTTAGTGAGCATTGGGTCGTTTCTATAGAACATTTTATTTGAACTCATCCTTCACCTCTTACATGTCATCATAGTGAAAATCATGGTAATTGTAATACTGTGTCTTGGAATTTCTTTGGATCATTGAGTTTATATGTTTCCATATTCCATGCTACTACAAGGGCCAATAGTTTTAACTATTATGTCATAATGTTACATATGTAACAATAATTTCCACTGAATATGTAACTGTTTAGCCTTAAATTTTCTTTTGACTTACTAGTGTTATGTGTATGAGTGTTTTGCCTGCGTGTATGTGTGTGCATCATGTGCATGTCTGGTGCCTGCAGTGGTCAGAAGAAGTTGTTGGATCTCCTGGAGCTGGAGTTATGGATGGTTGTAAGCCATCGTGATGGTGCTGGGAACTGAACCCTGGTCCTCTGCAAGAGCAAGTGCTCCTAACCACTGAGCTGTTGCTCCAGTTCCACTGTCTTTAGCTTTTGATAATACTTTTCTTTAAGCCCTCAACACAGCTTCCTCTGGGGCCAATTCTGTAATAAATTATGCCGAAAGTTGGAGATTTGAAATATTAACAATTTATTACCTCGAATGGCTTTGGGAATAACCTGGGCCAGAGGTTCTTGTTCAGGGTCTCATATGAGTATAGTTGGATTGTGCCTGGAGCTAGCATCATCTTTCATGCTCCCATTGAGTGGTAGATGCTGACCATTGGCTGTTCTTGACATGAGGCTCGTTCTCCTGTAGTGTTGTAGCTAAGTTCCAAAGAGCAAGGTGATATGGGGAACAGTTGTAAATGCCTGTAATTCCAGCACTTAGGAGGCTGAGGCAGGAGGATCAGGAGCTCAAGGCCATCCTTGGCTGCATGTTGAGTCTGAGGCTACAGGAGACGCTATCCTAAAAGTACCAGCAACGAAGCAAGAACAAAACCAAAAGCAAGGTGAGAGATGTGTATGGCCCCACAACCTCTTTTAACTTCTGTTGTGGTCTACAGGTGGACAAAGTCAAAAGAGTTCACTCAGGAAGAAGGGAATTGAAATTTATACTCAGTGGGAGAGAAGGGGACTCTCTAGGGGGCTGGGGAGATGGCTCAGTGGGTAAGACTCTTGCTGTGCAATGTGAGGATCTGAATGAGGATCTCCAGAACAGGTACAAAGCTGGACACAGCTGTGCACATCTGTAACCCCAGTGCTTATGGCGAGATGGGGAGAGACAGGAGACTCTCTGGAAGCTTGAAGGCCAGCCGGGCTGTGGTAACAGGAGAACATAAACAATATGGAAGGAGAGGACTGGCGTCTGAGGTGGTCCTCTGACTTCCACATGCACACTATGGCACGCTCATACCTGCAAAGTCCCACCCTAGGATTAAATGAAGAATACTGTGTGGGATGGGGCATGTGAGGCAGCCATGTCTTGAATGTGCAATCTGTTGCAATGTCCAAGGTAAAGTTTGATTTCCCTTTTTAAAGATTTATTATTTTATGTGCATGAGTGTTTTGCTTGCTTTGTATGTATGTGCCACATGTGTATCCATGGAGCTTGGAAGACATCAGCTCTCCTGGAGCTAGAGTTACAGACAGTTGTGAGTCACCATGTGGATGCTGGGAATTGAGCTTGGGTCCTTTGCAAGAGCAACAGGTGTTTTGAACTGCTGAGCCGCCTCTCCAGCTCCCGAGGGGAAGTTTTAGTCACCACCCTGGCCTTCTTGTCTCATTAAAACGAAGAAGTGGGGCTGGAGTGTAACTTAGGCGGTGGAGTGTTTGTGTGCATGCCCTGGGTCTCCAGCACTACAAAAACGTTCTTAAAAACAGTTATAAATTCTTACGTTCAAAGTTCTATCACTGTATTTCTAGGAAAAGGAGAAAAAACTCAGGTACACAATTTATTATTTTTTTTTACTGAGCTTTTTTCATACAATATATTTTGATAATGTTTCCTCCCTCAACTACTACTACAAGATCCTCCCCACCTCTCTACACACTCAACTTCATGTTTTCTCTCTCTCAAAAACAAAATAAAATCCCCCGAACCCCAATTCAAAACAAACAAAATCCAATAAGACAAAAAAATGTCAAAACAGAACAAAAACCACCCTCCCTCTGAAAAAACATGGAGTTCCTTTTGTCTTGGTCAAAATTCCTGGGCATGGGATCTGTCCTGGAGTATGGTTGGTATATCCAGTGACACTCCATGGGAGAAAACGGATTTTTCTTTTGCCAGCAGGTGCCAATTAGAAATAACTCCTTGGGTGGGGTGGGACTTCGTGTCCACTTTCCCCTCTCAGTGCTGGGACTCTGTGGAGCTAGAACCTGCAAGTGTGTGTGTGTGTGTGTGTGTGTGTGTGTGTGTGTGTGTGTGTGTGTGTGTTGTCACAGGGTCTGTGAATTCCTATGTACATCAGATGCTGTGTACTTGGTGTCATCCTTCACCTCTGACTCTTACTGCCTCCCACCTGCGTCTGCCGCCTCTTCTGCACAGATTCCTGAGCCTTGAGTGAAGGGGTTTGATGAATATATCCCATTTAGGACTGGGTGCTCCAAAGTCTCTTACTCTCCACACATTGTCACATAATTCATTTTTCAAGTGGTAAATATTAGCTTTGTTCTTAATCCTTTGTGAGTTGTTCATGGTTAAATAAAAATTTTCATCCTGTCTATTGGCATTCAATATAGTTTATGTTAATTAAACTTAATATATATTTAAAATGTGACAGATAGCTTGGTCACAGGAGACACAACGATGGGGCCAGTTTGGGCACCTGATACCCACCCTCAAGTGGAAACCCACATTTCAGGGTACAGGAACCTGGAAAAGAAGCTCTTTGGGTCGAAAAGTGCTTAGTACCTCCCTTTATCTCACCACTCCACACCAGGACAATCCCAGCTGTGCAGAACTGGGTAGCACAAGTGCCTAAAACATGGAGATGTGCCTTGCATTGAGCAAGAGGGCTGAAGAAAACAGACCTCTGGAAGTTAGCAAGAGTAAGGAAATACTGAGCAGGAAAGAGGAACCTTGAGTTGTTTGTGAATTTATATAAGTTCTGGGTTAATTGCAGAGATGTGCATGCAAAGAACAGATTAACATTAGCACAGCAATCAGTGCCTTTGAGAGACTGAATCATGACATAAGCCGATATTTAGGTTCCAGACCACGAGAAAGGCACAGGTAGAGCAGATCTGGAGCAGCTTAGGCAAAGGTTTTGATACTGAAATCACAGAAAGCAAGATGGATGCTGAACTTGAACCTCACTATCGTGTGGCTTCCCCTGGGGAACGGGGATAAATATCTAATCACCCGAACCAGTGTACCACCAACCAACCAAAGAAATCATTCTTGGAAAGCTTGGCAAGCATGGGTGACTAAAAGACAGCCTCATTTCCAAGAAGCACCCCAGCATGGGTGACAACTCACAAAGGCTGTGTTGTCTTTCTTTTTAAGTTTAAAATGACATCCTCCCCGACCCCATGCATACATCACATGGAAGTCAGAATGTAGGAGTCAGTTTTCTTTCAATATGTGGGTCCCACATATCACACTCAGGTGTCAGGACTGGCATCAAGCATCTATAGCCACTGAGCCATCTTGCCTGCTCAAAAACGCAGCTTTCTGACCAACTTGTAGGCATCTATGTTTTATAGCTTTGGTGAACCTCATGAACCTTGTAACATTCAGGAGCTCCTGAATTGGGTAAATTTCCTGGGCCTTTTATGTTTCATTCACTTCCTGAGTCTTATGAGCTTCCTTCCTCTCTCCAGGAGAGAGTATTTTAGTTTGGAGGAAATAGCTCACAAAACAAAACATTAACATTCTCCAGAAAATTGGATGGGACTGAGAATCTCTCACTATAGTTTTCAAAATGTCCAGGATATAATTCAAATTATTTCATATAAAAAGAATTGGGAAGATTGGTCTAATTCTTAAGAAAAAGTCAATTAACAGAAGCCAGCCGTGAAATGAGGTACTTACTAGATTGTTAGACAAAACTGAAGCAGCTATTAAAACCATTCTGTGAGGTAACGATAATGGATAGATGTTCTCGAAGAACAGTGGAGCTCGATGGAGATTTTAGAGCTGAAGAAAACAACATAAAATTTCCCCAGGGTGACTCAGTAGTGAAATGGAGATGACAAACTTCAAGCTGATGAAAATAGGAAAAATGAATTAAGAAATAATAAACTGTGGCTCTGTGATCCCTGGGACAATACTAAAATGTCTGGCCACCACATCAATGAAGTCCCCAATGAGAAGAAAACAAAATACAGAATGGTTTTTGAGCAAATAATGATGGAAACTCTTCAAATTCAGCAGCAGACAAATGCTCAGATCAAAAAAGTAGCCACTAACAGCCCTAAATTCAGGTCTCCTGTCTCACCTGCTGTCCATTCGCTCTGTTTTCTGGTCTTATTTTCTGATTCACCAAGTTAGTTGATACTGTGGGTTTTCCTGTGGTGTCCTTGACCCTTTTGGCTTTTACAATCCTTCCTCCCTCTCTTCAGCAGGATTCCCCAAGCTCAGGCTAATGTTTGGCTGAGGGTCTCTGCATCTGTTTCCATCAGTTACTGGATGGAGGCTCTCTGATGACAACTGGGGTAGTCACCAATCTGACCACAGGAGATGGCCACTTCAGGCTACATATTCACTATTGCTAGGAGCCTTAGCTGGGGTCATTTTTGTCAATTGGTGGGTGTTTCCCTTGCATCAGGTTTCTACCTGACTCTGAAATGCCCCCTTTGCAGTTGTCTCTTTCAGTACTCTTCCCATCCATCCATCCATCCATCCATCCATCCATCCATCCATCCATCCCCTAATTGGATCCCTCAAGTTCCCATCCCCACCCACCCCTAGTCCACCCAGGAGATCTCTTCTATTTCCCCTTCCCAGGGAGATCCATGCATCTCCCCCTTGAGCCCTCCTTGTTACCTAGCCTCTTTGGGTCTGTAGATTGTAGCATGGTCATCCTTTACATTACAGCTGTAGACAAACTAGATACTCCTTAACTGAAGAACGGATAAAGAAAATGTGGTACATTTACACAATGGAGTATTACTCAGCTGTTAAAAATTTTGACATCTGGGACTGGAGAGATGGCTCAGTGGTTAAGAACACAGGCTGCTCTTGCAGAAGACCCAGGTTCAATTCCCAGCACCCACACGGCAGCTCACAACTGTCCTTAACTACAGTTCCAGGAGACCCAACACCCTTCCACAGGCAAAACAAAACACCAATGCACATTTTTTAAAAAAGTAAATTAATTAATTAAAAACAAAAACAAAAAACATTGACATTAGGAAATTTGAAGACAAATAGATGGAACTAGGAAAAAAATCATCCTGAGTGAGGTAACCCAGTCCTAGAAAGACAAACATGGTATGTACTCACTCGTAAGTGGATAGTAGCTACAAAGTAAGATTTATTTCTATCTAGTATGAGTGTGTTGCCTATATGCATGTCTGTGCACCACTTGTGTGCTTGGTGCCAAGGAGGCCAGAAGAGGGCATTGAGCTAAAGATGGCTGTGTGCTGCTATATGGGTGCTGGGAATTGTTCAAACCTTGGTCCTCTGGAAGAACATCCACTGCTCCTAAACACTGAGTTCTCTCCAGGCGCCTTTTCTCTATACTAGTCACACACCAAAAACTCTACTAGGCAATGTGCTGATTTTTGTTTTCAACTGCTAGTGCTTATTTTAAATGCCTTGAGAGAGGCAGTTTTGCACAATACTCAGATGCTTACTGCTTCTGCTGCGTCTCCTTCGTCCCTACAGGTGTCTTACCTCTTAGTATCATTTTCCTTCAGCCTCAAGAAAGTTCCCTTAACACTTCTTATGAAACAGGTGTGATGGAAAAATTCTCAGTTATATTTCATCTAGGAATGTTTAGACCTGGTATGATGATGAACAACTCTAATCCCGGCCGGCACTCTTGAGGCAGAGGCAGGATGGTAACAAGTTTGAGGGTGGCCTGATCTATCTAACAAGGGAATTGGGGAGGAAGGGCAGGAGGGAATGAGGGAAAGCACTTTTGTACCTGAATAATTTTCTTCCTCTGGAAATAGAATTCTGAGCTCTTTTCCCAGTTTTTCCCCCTTAATGCAAGATTGGAGTTTACTAAGATAATGCTTTAATATAGGAGGAAGGATTTGACACACAAACCTGTGGTGATATTTTGTTTGTGCTCTAACAAATAAATCTTGCCTGGAGATCTGAGTGTGGAGCTACCCACTAGTTAACCATAGAGGCCTGGCAGTGGTGGCACACAGCTTTGATCCCAGCACTTGGGATCTCATGCCTTTGATCCCAGTGCTTGGGAAGTGGAGACAGGAAGTGATATGACTGGGTGGAGAGAGGAATATAAGGCGGGAGGAGACAGGAGCTTCACCCCTTTCAGTCTGAGGATTTGGTAGAGGCAAGAAGTCTCTCTAGTGGGGCTGGCTCCTTTACTTCTCTGATCTTTCAGCATTTACCCCAATATGTGACTCCGGGTTTTTATTATTAAGACCAATTAGAATTCGCACGACACAGATAGCTCTTTAAATGCTCCAAAGATGTCATTCTATTGCCTTCTACCTTCTTTGTTCCCAGATAGAGAGCTATGCCATTCAAACAGTTGCTACCCTACCCTATATGTCTGTGTCATTTTGCTCTTTTATATTTAACTGGAAATTTTAGAGATTTATTTTCTTAATCTTTGGTTTTAATAATATACTTGATTCCTGGGTATGGCTTTATTAAGTTTCCCTACTGGGGTTTACACACACACACACACACACACACACACACACACACACACACACACACACACAGGAAATGTTTACTTATATTGTTCTATTATTAAATAAAACTCAGGAATCAGATATGGGGTAAAAATCTCATTGATCAGAGAAGCAGCGGAGGAGTGACCAGTGACCTCTCACTTTTTTTCCTTCCCCAATCCTAAAGAGTTTGTGAATCTTTCTAAGTCCCTCCCTACTACTTCCTATGTCTCTCTATATGTATCTTGAATCCTCCAAAACCTCCATGGATAATTCTCGTCCGCTAGTCACTAGCTCCACCCTCTAATTCAAAGTAAATTTTGTTGGCAGTCTCAGAGTGTCAGTGCGAACAGATATCCCACAACATTTTCCCTTTTTTGTCCAAATAAAAAGGAAAGGTTTTAACTCTAACATAGTAAAACTATATACAATAAGAACAATTATTAGGTATTATTTAAATAAAGAGGAAAGTTTTTTTTAATTATAAACAAAGTAAAACTATATATAATAATAATTATCAGATGAGAATTGCATTCACAATGTCTAGTCCATTTGTATTTGGCAAATTCAGAGAAAATATTCTATTATCTGTCCTAGCTTGGTGAGTCCAAAGTTTTATACCTAATTCACTTTCTATCATAACTTATATTACCAACCTAGGACCTTAAAACAGTTTCTTAGATAAACAACTTAAGTTTTTATGTCTCTCAACCTTATAAACTTTACATCTCTTTTGTGAGTTTTTTTTCTGAATTTGGTAACAAGGAAAACTTTAACTATAACTGTCTAGTCTTCAACCTCATTCCCTGAGTAAGCAGGAAGTGCAGAGCAAACAACTTCCCAAACTATAAAATGACAGGATCATCTGGTTGCCTGGACAGTCACCCAAGATTCCTCTGCAATGTTGAGGCATCTAGCCTACAGGCCTAGAATATCTGACAGACTTTTCTGTGAAACAGGAACTTTGAAGGACTAGCCTATCCTTTTTTTTTTTTTTTGGTTTTTCGAGACAGGGTTTCTCTGTGTAGTTTTGGTGCCTATCCTGGATCTCGCTCTGTAGACTAGGCTGGCCTCAAACTCACAGAGATCACCTTCTGAGTGCTGGGATTAAAGACAAAAACAAAACCCTGCCCCAACCCTAACTTTGAGGAGTTCCCTTTTTTGGCAGGTTATGTCTGATCAAATGAAAGGCATTTGTTAGTCTTATAAGTTAGTTTAGATTGAATGGCCACACTGTTTGATGAACTATTGCCTCTCCTAATTAAGGGGTCTCTCTTGTTCGAATCTTTACCATTCTTGATGGTATCCATAGCTTTTCTTCTCCTGTGGAAACAAAAGCAAAATCTCTTCCACAACCTAACACATATCCTGGTTTCCATTCTGAGGTCAACACATCTTTAAAGTATACAGGCTGATTTAATTCAGCAGGGTTTTCTACTATTCAATGTCTCTCCATAGCTATTGTTCCTTTCTCATTAGCATTTAGAAATTTAAAGTTAATAAAGCATTGTGTAATCTATCTCTGGGGTCCTTTATTACCCATTTCTGTTTATTAAGCATAACTTTTAAAGTGCAATTAGATCCTTCTATAATGGTTTGTCCTATAGGATTATAATATATGCTTTATGTTGTAATATGCAAAAACTGCTTCATCTTACTAGGGACATATGCTGGAGCATTGTCGGTCTTAATTTGTAAGGGTATTCCAGTAGTGGACATAACTTCTGATAAATGTGAAATTACAGAATCAGGCTTTTCAGAACTCAAAACAGTTGCCCATTGAAATCCTGAATATGTATCTGTGGTATGGCATACATACTTTAATTTTTTTTCAAACTCCACAAAATTAAACACATCCATTTGCCAAATTTCATTTCTTTGAGTACCTTTTGGGTTACTTCCTGCAGGTAGCAGAATTTGGTTATACAAAGAACAGGTAGGACATTTCCTTATAATTTCCTTGGCTTGTTGAAAAGTGATAGAACAATATTTCTTTAAACCTTTGTTATTAGCCTGGTGTTTCTTATGAAACTCCGAGACTTTTAGCACCTTTACTATTAATAGCTGATTAATTTCATCATTACCTTTTGCTAGAGAGCCTGATAGGCCCATATGGGATCTGATATATGTTATATATAAGGGATGATTTCTATTTCTGATTATTTCTTGTAATTGAATAAATAGCAAAGCTAATTCTGAATCATCTGGAATAAGATTAGCAGTTTTAATAGGTAAAACAACTCTTTTTGCATATTGAGAGTCAATAACCATATTAAGAGGTTCTAGAAAAATCTAATAATACCATGAGAAAAGCATATAATTTTGACTTTTGAATGGAATCATAAGGTCTTGAACCACTTTACTTATTTTTCCTGATTTTTAACCTGCCTTTCCTGATTTATTTGCACCAGTATAGAATATAGGGGCTTCAAAAGTTGGTGCTCCTCATACAATGTGAGGAAGGATCCAATTAGTTCTTTTTAAAAACTGAAGTTTCTTGCTTTTGGGATATTTGTTGCTAATCTCTCCCAAGGAATTACTGCAAGATCTTTACCAACGTTCATTTCCTGCCCATAATGAGGCAATTTCAGAATTAGTAAAGGGTATCACAATTTCAGCTGGGTCTATTTCTATAAATTGATGAAATCTCAATTTTCCTTTTAAAATCAATTCAGAAATCTTCTCTACATAGGTCTTTAATTTTTTACTCTGTTTATATAGTAAAAATATCCTTTCTAAGATATTATCTTCTCTCTGCATAAGAATTCTTGTAGGAGAATGCATAGAAGGTAGTGTGACCAAAATACAATCAAGCTCTGGATCCAAGCAATTCACATGTACATCCTATAAATCTTATTTCTACCAAGGCCAATTCTCTTTCAGTCTTAGCTGAAAATTCTTTTGGAATATTTAAATCTTTATATCCTCATAAGGTTTGAAATAAATTGCTTAGTTGTTTAGTTGTTAATCCAATTGTGGGCCATAGCCAGTTAATATCTCCCAGCAACTTTGGAAAATCATTAAGAGCTTGTAATTGATTAATCCTGATTTATACTTTCTGTGGTTGAATTTTTTTATAAACCTATCTTATATTCTAGGTAATTAATAGAATTTCCTTTTTGTATATTTTTAGGAGCAATTTGTAATCCTCAACCAGGCAAAAATTTCTTTAATTCTTTGAACATTTCTTCTAAGGTATCTGTGTCTGAATCAGCTAGAAAGATATCATCCATATAATGGTAAATTATAGACTGAGGAAACTTTATGAATTATTTCCAATGGCTGTTGTACAAAGTATTGACACAGGGTGGGGTTGTTTAACATCCCTTATGGAAGAACTTTCCACTGATACCCTTTAACAGGTTGGGAATTATTATAAGTAGGCACTGAGAAGGCAAATTTTTCTCTATCCTGTTCTTATAAAGGTAGAGTAAAAAAACATTCTTTTAAGTCAATCACTATAATTGACCAACCTTTTGATAAAGAAAGCAAGGGAACTCCAGGCTATAAAGAGCCCATTGGATGCATCATTTTATTTATGGCTCTTAGTTACCATTCTTCATTTTTCAGATTTCTCTTTAATGACAAATATAGGAGAATGCCAAGGACTGGTCAGTTTTTCACTATGTTGAATATTTAAGCTGTTTCTGTACCAGCTGTTCTAGTGCCTGTAATGTTTTGATGTCAGAGGCCATTGTTCCACTCAGACAGTTTTCTCAGTTAACCATTTTAAAGGTAGGGTTGTTGGTGTCTTTGAAAGATCAACAGGTGTTGTGTCTTGCTTATGTACAATCTGAATGGTCAGTGATCATTCTTGGTAATACCTTTTAATATTTCTCTCATAAGCACTCTTCATTTTATGGTTTGTTTCTGAAATTGGAAGAATGTTAACCTGTGTTTTTCATTTCAAATCACATCCCCATAAATTCATTAGTATGTTGGCCACATATGGCTTGAATTTCCCTACCTGTATTTTTGGCTCTCTACACTTGACCCACCTTGTATTTTTTACTTGAGATAAAGTTCCAATCCCTAGAAGCTGAATATTTACCTCCTGAAGAGGCCAATCTGGATACCAAGATTTTGGTGAAATTATTATTACATTCATGCCTATGTCAACCAAACCTTTAATTATAATGCCATTTATTCATATTTTTAGCTTTGGTCTTTGATCATTTATAGAAGTTTGCCAAAATACTTGTTTTATGGTCTCTCCTAAAAATTTTGTTTTATCTATTGAAGCTCTTCTGTCATCCAGAGTATTATGGTTTTTAACAATGGACATTAAGTCTTTTCATTGCTCTGTGGATGAGTTTCCCCAATGCTAACAGGGAATGATTGGATCAAATTTGATATTGGCTCCTGTGAGAGGCCTCCTAAGGCATTTCTCAGTGGTAAAGGGTTACCTTGCCTGTCCCCTGTTGATCTGTATTCATTAGTACAATGCTGGCCTTTGCCACACCTTCAGCATATTCCATAAGACTGGGGCTTTCTGTTTGGATTTTTTCTAGAAAAAAACATTGTTTCTAGGAATGCCTTACCTATACAATACCTTTTCAAATGACTTTGTTTACCATAATTAAAACATCCAACCCTGGGGTTGGGGATTTAGCTCAGTGGTAGAGCGCTTGCCTTGCAAGCGCAAGGCCCTGGGTTCGGTCCTCAGCTCAGATTAAAAAAAAAAATCTGACCTTTTGATTTTTCTTAAAATTTGTAGAAATCACTTCTATCCAAGTAGCATCGTAAGTGTGAGATCCAATATCAGCTGTATTTCGGATCCATTCATCTATGGGTACTGATCTTGCCTTTAAAGGCCTAATCACCATTTTGAATTCTGAGTTAGCACTTTCAAAAGTCAAAGATTCAATTAATATTTGTCTAACTTCTGAATCTGATATACTATTTATAGTTGAGTTCAATCTTTACAGAAAAAAATCAGTGAAGGCTTCTTTTGGGCCTTGTATAATTTTAGTAAGTGACTCAGTCCTCTTTCCTGATTCTTCAACCCTGTTCCAAGCAGTCAGAGCTGCTATATGACATAGAGCCAAGGTGTGATCATCAAATCTAAACTGTGTTTGCAAATCAGTATACTGACCTTCACTGAGCAGCTGATCTTGGGAAACATCAATACCTCTAGCCCTATTTTGTTGTCCTATGTCCCTAGCTTCCTCTTTCCACCATGTTCTTCATTGTAACTGAGGACCAGGTTCCAATACTGCTGTCACTTAATCTTTCCAGTCTCAGGGGATAATTCTGTTCCAAGTTGTCCATGAATTTAATATCTGCTTCACACAGGGTAAATGCATACCATATGAAATGACTGCTTCCTTAAATCTCCTCAAATCTAACATTTCTACAGGATTCCAGTAACTTCTGCATAGCCTTGGGGGTGCTTATCATCTGGTGGTCATTCTTGTATGGTAACTGGATAAACTAAGGTTGGTTTTTCTAACAACCTTGGGCCTCTCTTCTTCAGTTTCAACATGCCAAGGTGTGGTAGGTTCTAATCTAAATTCCTCTGTCTGTGTGTGGAGGATTATGGATTTAAGGTTAGTCTGAGCTATGTAGTGAAATGTAGTCTCAAAAGAAAAGAAGAGTAGAGACTGTCTTTGGTCCCCTTATCAGGCATAGGTGAAGAAATCCATAGAATGAAAAATATTTGATAAAGTATATTTTATTACCACTAAAAACTTTTGTTGCCATGCACAGTGGCGCATACCTGTAATCCTAGCATGAATTTGTAGCCAACCTGTTACTCCACCATGAGATCCTGTCTCAAAGACAAAAACAAAAAACCACAGAACAGGGCTGGTGAGATGGCTCTAAGGTTAAGAGCTTTGGCTGCTCTTCCAGTGGTCTTGAGTTCAATTCCTAGCAATTACATGATGGCTCACAACCACCTATAGTGGAAACTGATGCCCTTTTCAGGCATCAAGTTGTACACATAGACAGAGCACTCATATTCATTCAATCAATCAATCAATCAATCAATCAATCAATCAATAAATAAATAACTATTTTACAAGATAAAAATTCACTGGGTGGCGGTGGCACACGCCTTTAATCCCAGCACCCAGGAGGCAGAGGCAGGTGGATCTCTGTGAGTTCAAGGCCAATCTGGTCTACAGAGATTGCCTCTGCCTCCTGAGTGCTGGGATTGAAACATGTGCCACCATGCCCAACTACCCATCAAGTTTATGAAATGATGTGTACATAGGTTACTTATGGCTTATTGGCCCTTGAACCATCCAGCTTCAAATTGTTCTAGGACAGCCTGTGCTACACAGAGAAACCCTGTCTTGAAACAAACAAACAAAACAAAACAAAAAATCAAAATCAAAATTACCAAGCCACCAAAACCAACAATAAAAACACTTTTGCCCTGCTAGAGACATTGCCTGGAGATGAAAGGCATCTTCACACCCTAAGGCTTCTTGTTGGAAGACAATATTTACTAATATCTGAAATACATAAAGAGCCCTCAACACTCCAGGAGAAAACAACTTGATAAATATGGGCGAAGCTCCGAATAGACGCCTCATCAAAGCAGATGTTCAAATGATACACACAAAAATGCCCACTACAACTAGTCATTTGCAAACTTAAAACCACACCACCGACACACCAATCTGAGTGGTCACCACACATCCACAGACCCTGGGCCACAAACCAGCTCTGTCTCCCACAGCCAGCAACACCAAGCGCTGACAGGGTTCTCAGAGCAACTGGAATCACACATTACTAGCAAGAGACTAAACACTGAGACGGGTCTAGAATCACACTGAAAACCAGACCTTCGTCCCACAGAGGCAGTAAGCAGCCAGGCCAGTCAAGCTGTTTCTGACAATGGTTCCTGGGCAATGCCATCCTTTCTACTTTCTCCTAGCCATAGATTCCAGTGGCAAGTTCTTTTTTTTTTTTTTTTTTTTTTTTTTTTTTGGTTTTTCGAGACAGGGTTTCTCTGTGTAGCTTTGCGCCTTTCCTGGAACTCACTTGGTAGTCCAGGCTGGCCTCGAACTCACAGAGATCCGCCTGGCTCTGCCTCCCGAGTGCTGGGATTAAAGGCGTGCGCCACCACCGCCCGGCCAGTGGCAAGTTCTTAATGCAAGTTTAAAGCCTCTAATTTATCCCTGGTCTTATATTTCCTGGGAACATCTTGAATTTCTGGCAGCAGATGGCCATAGTCAGAGACTTTTAACCTTGCCTCATTTACTGAGGCAACTTCCTAAGAACCTTGTCTCAGCAAAAGCATAGAATGAAGGCCATTCTATTCCCAGCATGTCACATATACTTCTCCAGAGCAGGGTGTGGTGGCACATGCTTGTAAAGCTGTCACTTGGGAGGTAGAGGCCAGAGGACCAATAATTCAAGTTATCCTGGGCCATACAGCAAGTTCAAGCGTAACCTGGGCCACATGAGACTCCATCAGATATATAAAGTGCATGTATGTGTGTTTATGAATGCTTCTTGGCAAATTCCATTCTCTTAAGAAATGGGAGGTCTCAAGAGGATGGGAAATAACACAGACGTTCTTAGGCTCCGTGTGTCCATTAACTTTTTTCTTTTCTTTTCTTTTCTTTTCTTTTCTTTTCAGAGTCAGGGTCTCATTATATAGCTCTAGCTGTCCTGGAAGACTCTCTGCAGACCAGGCTAGCTGTAAACTCACAGAGATCCACCTGCCTCGGCCTGCTGAGTGCTGGAATTGAAGCATGTGCCACCATGCCCAACTACCCATCAAGTTTGTGAAATGATGTGCACATATGTTACTTATGGCTTATTGGCCCTTGAACCACCCAGCTTCAAACTGTCCCTGATAGCTACAAGGTTGATTTCAACATTATTTGTACAACTTTGCTTTGTCTTTGGAGGGGATTTCCAGAACCATAAATGGCTGAAAGGTATTAACATCAGTATTCTGGCATTGGTTAGTTCAGATTTGGCAGTAGTAAGGAGAGTACAATCCTATTTCAGGATCAATACGTGGGCAATTAACTCGCTTTTGTTCCAACTGTCCCTGATGGGACTTTAAACTGTAGTATAATCATCAATTGGGAACATCCCGCGCTCCTGCCTTTTAGAGAAACGTTCCTTATTTCTCACATTTTCATGACTAGAGAAACCTAAAGGTGCTCCAGAGTCCTGTGGAATCATTAGAATGCCTGCTGCCCCAACACAACGCCTCCGGATGACCCCATGTAAACTTAGATATGAAATTGAGTTACTTCATTCAAACTCCCACCCCATATGGTATCTCATAATTTTGATGAAAGGTCCAGAGATTTGCTGGAGGAGGCTTAAGGGTAGCAATGCAGCTGCCCTCTCTCATTTTGCCGCCATTCTCCTAGACTGGTGGGAGCAGTAGCTACAACCCACCAAATTACACAGTTGGGCCCCAAGGGCACAGTGCTTGTAGAGTACAGTGGTAGTGTGCACACCTTGGTGGTCCTGGCACTTCCTTAATTTCATCTGGACCTTTTCGCTTGAGTCTCAGTTTTGAGTTACAGGGTTCCAAAAAAGGATGTTAGTGCCTGGGGAGATGCCAAAATGCTTGTCTTGCAAGCATGAAGACCCAAGTTATATCCCCAGAACCTTTGTGAAAAGGTTGGGTATGGTGATGTGTGTTTGTAACCCCAGTGCCGGGGGTGCAGACAGGCAGATTGCTGGAGCTCACTGTCTAGCTAGTGTAGCCTACTTGGTGAGCTCCAGACCAGTGAAGACCCTGTCTAAGATTTCAAAATGTGGATAGTGTTCCTGAGGAATAATATCAGAGGTTGCATCCTATGGCCTCTACATAATATATATATATATGTGTGTGTGTGTGTGTGTGTGTGTGTGTGTGTGTGTGTGTGTGTGTGTGTGTTTATGTGTATGCATCATACACATAAACACACAGGAAGTAGAGGTCAGAAGCTATATGGAGGGCAAGATCTTCTCAGCCTTTAACTTGCTGGTGCCACCTCTGTTTAGTGTCCAGGAACCATGTGAGGACAGAGGAGATAATATAGAAGTGGCCGGTGGACATCACTTGCACAGAAAAGCTATATTGAAGTCTGTCCCCCGACTGCAGCCAGTGTTACCTGTACACAGTCTCTTCTTTGAACACTTGCTCAGACTATCTGTATCATCACAGGTGATGGCTCTTCCTTCTACAGCAATACTATTTGTCAATTGCTTTTCTGATTGATTGGTTCTATAATAGCACTTTAATACTTTTCTGTAGTGTCCTTGCTGCCCTTTTGGTACCGAGGACAGAGCCTGGAGTACATGCTCCACAAACATTCTGCCGGAGCCACATCACCAGTCCGGGGCAGTCTGTCTTTGTAAAGACTCATAGTTTGATTCTGCAGCTCATGGGCTGGGCAGGGTTAGGGACAATTGACTGTTGCCAGTGGTTGATTCAACACAAATGCTTTTGGTAAGCTTGTGAGCTTGAGGATTTGGAAAACAAGGATGTAGACCACGTTAGCTATCTATCACCGTATTACCATTACTCAAAACAAGATGGTGTAAAGCAACAAACCTTATTTTACATAGTTTTGAGGGTCTACCTAGGGGTTCTAGTTCAGGCCTCTTACAAGGTTTCAGTCAAGATGTTAGCTGGGACTTTGATCATCTGAAGGATTCACTCAGGATGTCGATCTGCTTCCAAGACTGTACACTCACAGGCTGTTGGCTGGAGGCCTCAGTCCCCAGAGGCTCCTGGAAGACTGTACACTCACAGGCTGTTGATTGGAGGCCTCAGGCCCCAGAGGCTCCTGGGAGACTGCAGACTCACAGGCTATTGGCTGGAGGCCTCAGTCCCCAGAGGCTCCTGGAAGACTGCAGACTCACAGGCTGTTGACTGGAGGCCTCAGTCCCCAGAGGCTCCTGGAAGACTGCAGACTCACAGGCTGTTGACTGGAGGCCTCAGTCCCCAGTGTCCTCATGACATGGAATTGATTTCTCCCAGACACTTTGTGGCAGATTGAACAAGAATGGCTCCCATAGGTTCATACATTTGAATGCTTAGTCACCAGGGAGTGGAACTCTTTAAAAGGATTAGAAGGATTAGGAGGTGTGGCCTTGCTGGAGGAAGTGTGTCACTGTGTCACAGAGTGGTGGTGGTGGTGGTGGTGGTGGTAGGCTTTGAGGTTTGCAAAATCCCATACCCAGCCCAGTTTCTCTCTTTTTCTTGGCCTGTGGATCAGGATGTAGCTCTTAGCTGCTGCTCCAG
The DNA here is from genome assembly GCF_007827085.1 of Peromyscus californicus insignis. Taxonomy (NCBI): domain Eukaryota; kingdom Metazoa; phylum Chordata; class Mammalia; order Rodentia; family Cricetidae; genus Peromyscus; species Peromyscus californicus. The sequence goes on from NW_026294551.1 coordinate 52,417,672, forward strand.
CTCCATGCCTGGTCCCATGCTGCCCACCATGATGATAATGGACTAAATCTCTGAAACTATAAGCAAGCCCCAATTAAATGCTTTCTTTCATAAGAGTTGCAGTGGTCATGGTGTCTCTTCATAGCAATAGGACTCTGACTAAAACACAGTTGCTCAGGGGTGGGCGTAGAGTAGGAAAAGAAGCGTACTGTCTGTAAGGCCAGCTTGGGAAGTCATCCCTATCACTCTGCCAGAGCTTTTGGCTATCCGGACTAACCATGATACAATTCGGGAGGAGACAATCGAGAAAGTGACATTATAATAATCATACCTATAATGCTAAGAATATCATGAGGTTAGGGATCACTGGGGGCATTGTGAAGACTAGCCTCCCAAGTGCTAGGATTAAAGGCTTGCCCCACCACTGCCTGGCCTCCTATATCAGAACTCAGTCTCAAGGATGCTGCCCACAGCCTTTGTGAATGACTTTTGGACATCTTCCTAACACTTTGATCACCCTTCTGGGTTTGCATCATATCTACGGATGATTAATTTTATTTATGATGTTTTGATTTTTATGAATTTTGTTCATGTATAAGAGGAAATTTGGACATTACTTTTGGGGTTTCTCTGTACCTGTGTTTAGTTCTAGTCAATGCTTGTGTGATGCTGTGCACGACCACGTGCTTTTTCTAAGGTTAACTCTTTGAGATTAAAAAGTAACCCACGTTTCTCTGAAACTTTTAAAAATTCTAAAGTCTATAGGAAGTACAAATCCTTCCCCACCTTTCCCTACTCCATAGAGTCGATCATTGCTGAGGTTTAGTGTGCACCCTTTGGGGCATTTATCTGTGTACATTGCTGACACAGTTTATGCTCATCATCACTAGACAGAGATTCTCTGCATGCGAGACAAGCACTTTAACACTGATCTGTATCCAAAGCTGTCCTGGAGTTTCTATTGCTGTAGTAGAGCATTGTTTCCATAAACAACTCAGGAAGGAAAGACTTTATCTCATTTTACAGCTCATAGTCCATTAGCCAGGGAAGTCAGAGCAAGACCTTGGAGGCACGGGCTGATGCAGAGGTCATGAAGGAGTGCCGCTAACTGACTTTCTCAGTCTGCTTTCTTTTCTTTTTTTTTCTTTTTTTAAAATTTTTTTAGAATTTTACATTTTTTTCCCCCTTTTTTTAGAAATTTTTATTTTGCAATACAATTCAGTTCTACATATCAGCCATGGATTCCCTTGTTCTCCCCCCTCCCGCCCTCAGTCTGCTTTCTTATAGCACCCAGGGCCACCAGACCAGGGTGGCACTGGCCACGGTGAGCTGGACTCCCCCACATCAATCATCAGTCGAGAAAAATGCAAGACAGGCTACATGCATACAGGCAGCATGCCTGCAGGCTGATCTAGTTCTTTATTTTTATTTTTATTTTTTATTTTTTTGGAGCTAAGGACCGAACTCAGGGCCTTGCACTTGCTAGGCAAGTGCTTTACCACTGAGCTAAATCCCCAACCCAATACTCTGGTTTCTCTTCAGATTGTATAAATCTTTTGCCTTTTACTACAGGCTGATCTAGTGGGGACATTTTTTCAATTGAGGATCTCTCTTCCCAAATGGCTCTAGCTTACGTCAAGTTGACATAAAACTAGCCAATCACAAGCACTCTTTTAAAAAAACAAAACAAAACAAAAACAAAAACAAAAAACCCAACTTTTTATTTTGAGACAGGATCTCATTAAATTGCCTAGGTTAAGCCGGGCGGTGGTGGCGCACGCCTTTAATCCCAGCACTTGGGAGGCAGAGCCAGGTGGATCTCTGTGAGTTCGAGGCCAGCCTGGGCTACCAAGTGAGTTCCAGGAAAAAGACGCAAAGCTACACAGAGAAACCCTGTCTCGAAAAACCAAAAAATAAATAAATAAATAAATAAATTGCCTAGGTTAGCCTTAAACTGTCTATGTAACTCAGGCATGCTTTAAACTCAGAGATCCTCCTGCCTCAACCTGCTAAGTATTTAGGATGACGCCCTGTACCACCAGGCCTGATACTGGTAGAGGTCTTAATGTTTAGTATATCACTGTCTATGGAGAGAACACTGACAATCCCACATTTGATTCAATGCTGATTTTATGAACATATCCACAGAACATGGAAGTGTAAGGCTTCTTTAATATGTAAATATCAATTGCAAATGATAAAGCTCCTTCAATATTTAAATATGGATCACAAACTTTGTCAAGCTTTGCTAAAGAGAGCTTTGGATGGGGCACAGTTGAGACCTTGTCTTAAAATAAATTAAAAAATTTGAGCTGTAATTACAAATTTAATGTGAAGATTCTTTTTTTTTCTTAGCATATATAGATTGTATAAAATAATGAGTTTCATTGGGAGATTTTTTTGTACATGACTATAATGTACTTGATTATTGTTGTTGTTGTTATTTTGAGACAGGGTCTCACTCTGTATCCCTGGCTAGCCTGAAACTCTCTAAGTAGACAAACTCAGAGATTCACCTGCCTCTGCCTGGCACTCACCCTTTTAAAGTATTCCAAACAGCACGTAAAGGCGGACGCACTGATGACTTGCCTGTGTTTGGGTATTATTCAGTGGTTCCATGCTTGCCTAGCAAGTCCAGTACATAAGCCTTACTATAGTTAAGCTTAAATCTACCAGAGTGAAACATAGGGGGCTGAGGCAGGAGGATTGTACTTTTGAGATCATCCTGGGCTACACAGTAAGAGCTGTCTCAAAACAAGCCAACCCCAAATTATACATAAGTCTAGTTTAAAACTCTATCCCAGTGGTTCTCAACCTGCGGGTCGTGACCCCCCTTGGGTTAATTTGTAACAATGAAGGTGCATTCTACAGATCAGATATTTACACTGTGATTCATAACAGTGGCAATATTGCATTATGAAGTAGCAATGAAAATAATTTTACGGTTGGGGGTCACCACAGCATGAGGAACTGTATTGAAGGGTCGCAGCATCAGGAAGGTTGAGAACCACGGCTCTAACTCTATGGATTAAGTTCATTGTTCCATTTTTGGTTTATTTGTTCTTGCTTTCTCTAGGAATAAGATACTTTCTGCTAAAGGACGGGCTCCTGGTGTCCCTCCCAGTGGACCCACACTCCTGGAGTCAAGTGAGCCTTCCGCTAGGAGCCACTATGTCTGGCTAAAGTCCAGGGTCACTGGAAGATTTCCCTTAATGTTTTCTTTGTGTTGTTGAAATCTTGTCAGATTTCTTAGAGAACAGTGTCTACTGCCGTCAGCCCTCAGCTCTGTGGGGCTCTAGATAGTCCGGTTCTTTTAGAAATTGTTTGTGGTTGGGGATCTGATATTTTCCAGAACTTCTGCTGCCTTGATTTGTTTTTTGTGCTCTTTATCTTCCATCTAAGCTTTTTGTTTTTCACTCCATTGTTCCCCTAAAACGTATTCATTTTTATTTGTTTGGCCAGGATCATGGAGCCCTCATTCTGTTATTAGAGTGTATGGCGTAGGGTCTTGCTTTGAGTGTCGTGAAAGACAGTTGTGAGCCTAGTTAATGCCTTCCGATGGCTGATGGGGGATCCACCAGCATCTTCCCAGGGAGGAGGGCTGTGTTTACATACACGGTTGACTACCTCAGAATCTTAGGGCCTCCTTTTTTCCTGGTAAGGGTGTAGAAGCCCCAGTACTGGCTAACTGTTTAGAATGCCTTCCTACCGAGTTATCATGTGTGACCACATGTGCCCTTCAGTCCTGGGTTTTGGAAGTGTTCCAGTATTTCCCAGATCTAGTTAGCTCACATACAGGTCTCTGTTTTTTTTATCTGTTTACCAATGGAAATAAACAAGTGTATGTCAGTCTCTGTAAATAGCTGCATACTTAGAAGAAATACATATATGTAATAATACTCCTTTTTAATTAAAACCTATAAAGATGCCGAAAGTCATAATTATTCACTCACTTTTGTATTAAAATACCTTTAAAAAGATGTATTCAGTTTATGTATGTGACTGTTTTACCTGAATGTATGTGTGTATATACTATGCCCATGCCTGGTGCCTGAGGAGGTCAGGAAGAGTGTTAGATCCCCTGGAATGGGAGTTACAGATGGCTGTGAAACACCCTGTGGGTGTGGGAACTAACCTGGGTCCTCTGGAAGAGCAACAAGTGCTCTTAACTGCGGAGCCATCTCTCCAGCCCCCTTTTGGTTGTGAGCTTAGTCTTCAACAACTGGGCCATCTCCAGCCCCATAATACCTCTTCGTAACAGCTTACGGTAACTTTCCCTTTTGAGAGGTGTTGTGAATTCAAGCCTTACACAAACTAATGACTGCAGACACACTTGGTATCTACCTTCCAATCCTCCCAACCTTCTTGCGTGGGTCAAGCAGCTTGTGGTTATTTGGGTGTCTGTCCTTGTTCTGCATTCAGGGATGATTCCTGATGAGGTTGAAAGAATCGTGGTGTTTCTATTTCTCTTTTCCACTTAATGGTCTGGGCACTCAGTTTTGGCTAAAAAATATTAACATGAACATTGTCAGAATAAAAATGGAGTTTTGTGTCTTTTTCCCTGCCAAACCCTAACTAAATGAAGTTTTGAGGCCATGGAGGGAGAAGGCCCAGGACTGTTGGCTTGTCACAGGAACTCTGCTGAATGATGACCTTACTCTGGCAGCCGCTGGCTCCACCTGTGACTGAAGCAACTCTTCTCAGAGTCTTTGTTTTAAATAACTCGTGTAGCGCTCTCCATTTGCTCTTTAAAAACCTGTGTCTCATATAAACACTGTTGAATAATAGCTTGTCTTCTCCGTCTCTGTCTCCATGGCTCTGCCTCTGGTTCCCTGTGGCTTGCGTGTGGAAACTGCCATCCCTGGAGTTCCTGAGAAAGCTCTTTAGAGAGCCGCTTTCTCTGTTCCTCACTTTAGGGTGACAAGAAGCAGCTGGATGGTTTCTGAAGCAGCTTTCCTGGCTCTTAAACAAGGGGCACAGGAGGAAACGGTCCTTCTCCCACTGGATGCTGATGCGTCCGTGTGGGATTCCTGGAACGCTAGCAGTCTTTTTACTCTCCATGGACACAGCTAAGGAGGAAGTCTATGGACCCAGCTCTTAAAGAGTGTCACAATATTCCTAATGTGTGAGTTGTCTCACAAATCACACAGAAATAGACTGAGACCCAATGGGAAAGTGGGAAATCCAGTTCACAGAAAATAAAATACTAGGTCATATTTATATTATTTATTTATTTTGATTTCTTAGACAGGGTTTCTCTGTGTAGCTCTGGCTGTCCTGGAACTCACTCTGTAGACCAGACTGGCCTTGAACTCAGAGATCTGCCTACCTCTGCCTCCTGAGAGCTGGGATTAAAGGAGTATGCCACCATGCCTGGCTTTAGGCCATATTTTTTTTAACCTACCAGATTATCTAATGTAAAAATGGTTGTCACACACCAATGACAAGAGTGAGGGAGAACAGACATTGTCCTACACCGCGTGCTCTTAGAACTGTAAGTCGGCACAGCCTTCTGTGGCAGGCAATTGTATTTCTTAGGTGCGAGTGCTTTGCCTGTGCACACACATGTCTCATGCTCACAGCGGTAAGATGGGATTGGATTCCCGGGAACTGGAGTTAACAGATGGCTGTGAGCGACCATGTGGGTGCTAGGAACCAAGCCAGGTCCCTTGCAGCAGAACAGGGGCTCTTAGCAGCTGAGCCATCTCTCCAGCCTGTGACAGGAGATTTTTAAATTTCTGCCAAAATTACATAGGCATTTGCCCTATAATTCCTTCCATCTCCAGGATTTTGTACCACTGATGTATTTGCCTGTGAGAAGTGATGTAAGTACTAGATTTATTGCTATTAGCAAAAAAAAAATAGTTAATGGAAGATTGCTAATAACTTGAATGTGTATTTATAAGGGGCTAGAAGACTATGCTACATCAAAAGAAGAGCACCCTTCAAAAATAAGATCTTTATGCATTAATGTGAAATAGTTTCCTGATTTATGTTAAAATGTGGAAAGAAGCAAATGCAGAGCAGAGCAGAAAGTGTATAAATTATGTTATCATGTGTGAGACAAAGACAGACATGGTGTTACAGCTGGGCCTTCTCGCGTAAGGAAAGGACACCAGGATGAGTCCCTGGTGTCCTTTATGAATGTGAAGTTGTTACTGAGCCCCGCATACCCAGCCAGGGACATGCACTTTTGTGACTACCAGTACAGCGGCAGCCCCGAGCTGAGTGAGGCAGGGGGTCCATGAAGGTAAAAACCACAGGCTTGGTGCCTCCCGTTGACGAAGCTGGCCATAGCTGTTAGCATGACTGAATAGGCACTTTTAATAAGAACAGGGCATAGCTGCATCACCATGGCGTCTGTCTTTGATCGGGAAACAGAAAGCCTTCCTGTTAACAGAACAGTGCAGGCTAGCAAACGTTCACATATGTCTGAGGGTGACGCTGACCTCAGATCAACTGGAGGTCAGGCCAGGACTTAGCGAAGACGCTATTCTCACTTCAGTGGGAGGTGTGTATATTAGCTTGGGAACGTGCACAGGACTGACAAACAGTGCCGACTGCTATTCATCACAGACATACCTCCATTGACTTCATTTGTTTAATTAGATTTATAATCTTCTGTGCCAGAATAGCAGCAAAGGTTATTTTATTACTCTTTAATAGTCACACGGCCCGAAAGTCATTTGGGGACCCATGTCTCCTCAGGAGGAAGGATTTATATATAATTGCATTTTCAGCTCAGTGGGTTCCAGGGGTCACAACAATAACAGAGTGAGCCATGCTGGGATGTGGTCTCGGCCTGGGAAGAGCTCCTGTTAGTGGGTGATCCAGACACACAGATGATCACAGTGCAGCATTAAGTGGGCATCCACAGAAGGGCCTCTGAGAGGGCAAGACTTGGGCAAGCTGCTTATCTCTGGGAGCAGGTGGAGAAGGCACTTCACAGAAAAGCCAGAGTCTCTTCAGGATTTGGAAGGCTGAGTAGAGTTGACCCAGAGCACAAGTTTGTCCAGCAAACAGCAGGCAGTGTATAGTGGTGGCTCTGGGCAACGCAGCAGGGCTTCAGCCCAGAAAGTAGCTGTGGGAGGTGGGGCAGGGGAGTGGGGGAGGGGAGGAGGCGAGTCAGGTTTGCAAGGGCTTTGAAGGCCAGGGAATCTGGGGTTTTATTTTGCGGACATCGGGAGGCAGAGGCTTTTAATCTAAAGGAATGAGCCCAGAGCCTGCCGTAGGATGGGCAGAGTGTACAGAGCTGGTGAAATTAATTGGGTGGCTAAAACACGCCTCTTTCAAACGCTGCAGAGGGCCTTCGTCCTGCCCTGCAACCTTAACATTGTCCTGGGGCGTGGGTGAACCAACTTGTGATTTATTAGAATGCGTGTGCGTGTGTGTGTGCGTGCGTGCGTGTGTGTGTGTAGGTGAGTGGCACTTCCTAGCCATCAGGGATTCCTTCCTCTAGAAGGACCTTCTCACTCTGCCTTCTTGCTGGACCGGATGTTGAGTCTTTCTTCCATGTTTTCTTTTCAAATCCCCATCTCCTTCACCCTCTTGTCTTCCTTTCACCAAAATGACTTGGGAGCTCTGCTTTGGCCAGGACCCCGCCTTTTTTTGGGTTGCAGCTAGGCTCCCCGCAGGTGGTGGGGGCGCCTGCGCGTGCCAAGGTGGGGTTGATCGGCAATGTGCCAAGGCGGGGTTGATTAGCAATATGCCACCTTCTGCTCAACCCTAAACAAGACTTCTGAAGGGGTGGGGCCTTGGCTCTCTTATTTAGCGCATCTACCCCTCTTGACTCTCAGAAGGGAGAAAACTTCATCTGCAAGATGGGCGTCTACCGCATCTGTATCTCCACTGGGTGCTCGATGTACGCGGGCACCAGAAACGAGGTCCACATGTGGCTGGTGGGGGAGCATGGGGAGGCGTCTCTCGGGAAGGTGCTACGACGACCCTGTCGGAACTCGGTGAGCTTCACGGAGCTGGGCCTAGGCTGGCCCCGGGGTCCAAAGCTAGAGAAATCCCAAGGAGCCCGGGTGCTGCTCCTTAACTCCGGGGCAGGCACTCACAGCGGAAAGCGCACGCAGAGCCCGCTCGAGGAGCGCTCAGTAACTTGGCTGCCGCCTGACCTCAAGGAGTGGGGTATTCCTGAGTGTTCCTTCTTTCGAAGAACTCTGCTGCACAGCGGTCAGTTGCCGGCTGTCCCAACCTCTCTACTTTTAGAAGTTAGAATTTCCCGTCTTCTCTGCAGATACTGGATCTCCGATCTTAGGGTGGAGTGGGTGGGAAGGAAGAAAGGTGGGCGGGTGGGTTTGGGGTGAAGCAATATACTGTGAAGTTCCCTGTTTATATGTGGCTGGTCTTGCTTCCCTTCCCTTCCCTCCCCTCCCCTCCCCGCTTTCCTCTTTTCTTTTCTGTTCTGTTCTTTTCTTTCCTTTCCTTTCCCTTTTCCTTTCCTTTCCTTTCTTTTCTTTTCTCTTCTCTTCTCTTCTTTTCTCTTTTCTTATGACTCTCCAGTTCTTCCAGATCTGGATGTTGTCTTACATTCACTTTAAAGGAAGATAAAGAAATGAGGCGCTTACTGGATCATCTCCCTCTCTTGGCCTTCATCTGACCAAGCATGGAGCAAGCTCAGTCAGTTCTATCCCCCAAACATTTTACCTGATGCTTGCACAGTCCTTGACCACCAACGAATGTCTGCTAGACCCGCTAGACCCCGAGGCACCTTGAGCTCTCCCTGTTCACGCCCCCTTTAAAACAGCCTGCCTGCTAAGGCCTCCCAATGTCTCCAGCTCTTCCCCTGTACTAACTGCCAAGACTGATTTACTCTGTGTCCCTCAGGATCTGGTCTACTGTGGCTCCCCAGCCACAGTGGGTCTCTGGGCCCGAGCTTCATGGCCCAGGTGCCGTGGAGGCTTGGGGGAGGGGCATGAAGATGCAGGCACAGGGGACAGCCAGGGCTGGCTATAGAAAGATGCTGGTCCTCTCAGACTCTACTCTCTCCCGGGACTCTGCCCAGTGTCTCTTCCCTGACCTCATTCTCTCTAACCGACCCACTCCTCAGTCCAGGTTTCTGCTTAGAGACCATCCTCTAGAAGTCCCGGCTCAGCCTAAGTGGAATTCCTATGGATCCTCTGCCTTGGTGGGGTCTCCCACCTCGCCTGCGTTCTCACTGGGCTTCAGGCAGGGTTTCAGCATCCCGCCTCACCCCCAGCCTTCACCCAGGGGGGGACAAAGGGAAGGAAGGAGTGTACCTTTTCATCTTCTGTCCCCAACGCTCGCTCTCACTCTTAGTTGAGGTGACAACCCAGAGAGGTGTCATGGGGCCCTGCCGGTGTGTGCTCCCTTTCTCTTCACTTTCCCTGTGGCCCCGTGGAAGCAGAACTCAGCCGGAAGACCCCATTCTCTGCCCCCTTGTGTTTATCTGCAGGAGGAGGAATTCCAGGTGGATGTGTCAGAATACCTGGGAGCACTGTTGTTCGTGAAAGTGCAAAAATGGCATTACCTTACGGATGACGCCTGGTTCTGCAACTGGATCTCCGTGAAGGGCCCTGGAGACCAAGGAGCAGAGTACAGGTTCCCCTGTTACCGATGGGTGCAGGGCACCAGCATCCTGAGCATTCCCGAGGGCACTGGTGAGCAGAGGGGTGGGGTGTGAAGAGGCATCAGAGTTGCGTGAGGAAGATGAGGCAGCGTGTGGGAGCTAGAGCCTGGAGGCTGGGGTTTTGTTGGTTGGTTTTAAAGAAATTGTTTAAGAGGAGTGTTGTTAGCGCTGGCCGGGGTGTCGCTGAGGCTCGGGGCGGGGGGCGGGGGGGGGGCATGAAGATGTAGGCACAGCAGGCAGCCAGGGCTGGCTGAAGAGGTACACCTGCAAGGGCTAGAGAGAGGCTCTCAGTAGACATCCCAGAGTGCCCCCTGCTCCACTTCCAGGCTGCACCGTGGTTGAAGACGCTCAAGGCCTGTTCAGGAAGCACAGAGAAGAGGAGCTGGAAGAGAGAAGGAGCCTGTACAAGTGAGCCTGAGCCGGGGGACCCACGGTGAGCGGCTCCCGCAGCGCCCGTGTCTGACGTCATTTCTGCCCCGCAGGTGGGGCAACTGGAAGGATGGCCCTATCCTGAACGTGGCGGCGACCAGCTTGTCTGACCTCCCTGCAGACGAGCGATTTCGAGAGGACAAAAGATTTGAATTCGAAGCTTCGCAGATTTTGGGGTAAGAGCAAGGGTGCCCGGTGTGAGGGGAGGGGAGCTGGTTTAGTCCATGGCACAGTCACGGTAATGTTTGGTTCTAAGTATAACTGTCGAGCCCTGTGCCCCATTCTCCCCTGAAGGAAAACAGATGTTCTTTTCAACTTTCCTCTAAATACTTTGACCTGCTGGAAAGACCTGGATGACTTCAAATGGGTTTTCAAGATTGGCCACACCAAGCTGGCTGGTTAGTTCACCTACCCCAACATTACTCCTACCCCCAAGCCCTTCCCAGTGCAGGGAGAGAGAGAAAACCGGGTTGGGAGGCCAGAGGCTTTTGTCTCTCTGGTAGTCTGGGTCAAGAAGGGATGGTTTGGTGGGTGTGGGAAGGACCAGGAACCTGGATCTTAGACACACTCATCTCCCATCCCCAGAACAGGTTCGGAGGTCCTGGAAAGAGGATGCTTTATTTGGGTACCAGTTTCTCAATGGTGCTAACCCCATGCTGCTGAGGCGGTCCACTGGTATTCCTTCCCGACTGGTGTTCCCTCCGGGGATGGAGGGGCTGCAGGCTCAGCTGCAAGAGGAGCTCGAGGTGGGACACTGGAGCCCTAGGGAGGCCGAGCAGGGAAGGGAGGTGGTGCAGTATGGGCTGTGGCTCTCAGGTTCCCTGTGGATTCAACTCCCTGCTGGTTGTCAGGAGGGCGCTCCTGCAGGAGAAATCCCAGACCAAAATGTAGTGCCCTGGTTTTCCTACCGCAGGAGAAGAGTGTATGGTGGAGGGTAGGAGTCTTAGGTGGGGAGGCCAGTAGAGGCCAGCTGAAAGTTGGGAAATGTGACCCGGTCCTAGAGGCCGTGGGTCCAGAGAGGTGCAGGGTAAGGGAATCCAGGTCAGGGCTGGTGTTGTTAATGAGGAACCAATACGGGATAATGACAATGTTCACGGGGCAAGACAGACTTGCATCTGGATTCTGGTTTTGCTGTGTGATTTTAAGTAAGATATCCCACTTCTCTGATCTGTTTCTGCAGAGTAACAGGCCAGTGGGAAACCACCCTGCCCCTGGCCTGTCCTTGAACCCAGGACTTAGCAATCCCCATGCCCGTGATTCAGGGTTAACGGCCAAGCAATACTTCTGGCCTTGTTCTTTTCCACCAGCTCACTGCACATGCTCCAAAGACCCTCTAAAAGCCCACCCCTCTGCTCAGCCCACTGTCATTACTGTTCCCACTCAGAAGCAACCGTCATTCTGTATTTCTCCCCCATAAATCTCTGTGAGGTTTGTTGCGTGGTATGACTTTGGGTATTTCCTGGCTCCCAATTGCCAAGATACCCTTGTGCTGGAGAGCCCTTTCAGGTCCTTTCAGGTTCCTTTCTTGTCATGTGGAGTAATTTAAATGGAATATATAAGAATTCCATGTGACAAGGCTAGGTAGAGCTACTTGCTGCCAAGCCCAGCACCCTTAGTTCGATCCCTGGAACCCATATGGTAAAAGGAGAGAACTACCTCACACAAGCTGGCCTCTGATCACCACACAGTGTCATGGCAAACATGTGCCCCCCCACACACAGCAAGCAAACAAATGTAATAAAAATGTAAAAATAAAAAAAAAGAAATGTCATGAGTTAATAAGGACAAGCGGTGTCAGGTGACTGATGGAGACAGGTCATTTTTCTTCTTACTCTTCTCCTTCTTGGGCGCCCAGGATGGGAAGAAGACTCTCCACACTGACAGAAGCCCCCACTTTCTCTCTCCATGTAGAAAGGCACTCTGTTTGAAGCCGATTTCTTCCTCCTGGATGGGATCAAGGCCAACGTCATCTTCTTCAGCCAGCAGTACCTGGCTGCCCCTCTAGTCATGCTGAAGCTGCAGCCTGATGGACAACTCTTGCCCATAGCCATCCAGGTGAGAGGACCTGGGGTCGGACCCTCGGGCGGCCTCCTCAGATGAGCCTGTTGTCCAAGTTCTCTCTCACTTCTCTGCAGTGCCCTTGCCCTAAGCACCCAGGAGGCACAAGAAGGGGAGATGAGGAGGCTTTGACTTGAAGGGGTGTGTGGCCTTGCTGGGGAGACAGACTAGTCAGCCTGTGTAAGCTTCGATGCCAAGGGTAGAACCAGTCCAGGAGGAGCCTGGGAGGAGTGTCAGGAGGATGGGTGGCCTCTCTCCCCAGAGCAGGGTGCACTCGGCAGAGAGGCTGAGGTAGAGAAGGCAGGAGATGTCTGTGGACTGCACCGGGATGAGACGGGCTGGCTAAGCTGAGCTCAGGAGGAGGAATGTGGGCCTCTGGGAAAGGGACTTCTCTACATTTTCAGTGTTGGAATGGATGGACAGAAGGGAGTTACCAGTGCTGGGATTAGGGTCTCAAGTTAAGGCTTCAGGGGGTGGTGGGCTGCCAGGTGAGCAGAAGCCATCGGGATGGAGAGGGAGCAGAGCCGAGGGAGACAGGAACGTGGGAGTCAGTCAGGTTTCCCCGGAAACGGGACAGTAAGGCAGGAAAGACAGCCGGATAGGCTTTGGTCCTGCCAATCTTGAGGTACTGAGGACACATACAAATCCTCTAGCTAGCAGCTGAAACCTGGAGACTCGGATCTTTGCGGGTAGTCGGTGTTGAAAGACGAGGGAGGGGTCAAGATTTCCGCACAAGTGTGGGATGGAGGAGACGGGAGTCACTGAGCCCCTGACGTGCGGCTCCTCACCCAGCACTCTTGTTCTGCTCCAGCTTGAACTGCCCAAAACTGGGTCCACCCCACCACCAATTTTCACACCCGAGGATCCTCCAGTGGACTGGCTCCTGGCCAAATGCTGGGTCCGTAGCTGTGACTTTCAGCTGCATGAGCTACAGTCTCACCTCCTGAGGGGACATTTGGTGGCTGAAGTCTTTTCTGTGGCCACCATGAGGTCCCTGCCTTCAGTGCATCCTGTTTTTAAGGTAACACCTTATTCATTTTTGTTCTGCCTGTCTCTCTGCCCATGACACATTCTTGCCCTGAAACATCCCTCTGTGACATCTCAGGGTTCAGGGAGATGAAAGAGCAAGGGAGTGTGAGGTAGTCTCCTCTACGTTTCAATGATATTAATTTCCAAGGGGAGTGATAAAGGTAATTCCCGAGGAAAGGGTGTAAAGATTGTATTCTTTTTATGTACAAAACATAGATAAACACACAGTACAATAATTGATGCAAATGACTTGGAGATTCCATCCAATCAGAGGAGACCATGCATATAACACTACATTGGATGTCTACACAGAACTAGTCTAGATGACATTGGTAACATCTGATCTTTGGGGATTTTTATCTCCGGTAAGAGAAAAAAAAAAAGACAATAATGATTGTATTCAACGCATGGGCTATGATGAAACAGTGTAGAGTCAAAGCAGGACCATGGGAGGGTGAGTTTCTTTTGCGTGATCAAGAAAGACTGTTAAAAGAGACAACACAGAGAACGGAAGCAGTATCAGAAAGCAGCAGGTGGATGCTGTGGCACCGGTCAGGTAGTGCAAATCAGCACATTGCCAGTGTTGAGGACCATGGAAACTCCTGGCCATGTCTCCCTGAAGACTGCAGCCTCACAGCCATGCTCTCCCTGGAGACTGCAGCCTCAAACCATGTCTCCCTGAAGACTGCAGCCTCACAGCCATGCTCTCCCTGAAGACTGCAGCCTCCCAGCCATGCTTTCCCTGGAGACTGCAGCCTCACAGCCATGCTCTCCCTGGAGACTGTAGCCTCACAGCCATGCTCTCCCTGGAGACTGTAGCCTCACAGCCATGCTCTCCCTGGAGACTGCAGCCTCACAGCCATGCTCTCCTTCCTTGTCAAACCTGTTTCCTGAAGGGACCTTACTCTTCTGACTTACTCAACCCACTCTTCTCCTTCTAGCTTCTGGTTCCTCACCTGCTCTACACCTTGGAAATTAACGTCCGGGCCAGGAATGATCTGATCTCAGCGAGAGGTTTTTTTGACAAGGTATGGGGACAGAAATGGGTTCTAGGTTCATTCTGTCCTCTGGCTTCAGGGCAGCTTGATTGGACTGAATCAGCCTGTCCTTGGTCCTTTAGGCAATGAGCACAGGTGGAGGGGGCCACCTGGATCTTCTCAAGCAAGCTAGAACCTTCCTGACCTACACCTCATTGTGCCCTCCTGATGACTTGGCTGAGCGGGGGCTCCTGGACGTCCAGTCTAGCTTCTATGCTAAAGATGCCCTGCGACTCTGGGACATCATAAATCGGTAAGGCTGACGGGACTGCAGGACAGGTATGAGTGCTGGTTCAGGTAGAGAAGACCAGGAGAACAGGAGATCTGTGCCTCGGCTGGGGGTGGACTCTGACCTGGCCATCTGACCAGGGAGTGGAGGGCTTCAGTGTGCTTGCCCTGCCTTTTGTTGGCAGGTATGTGGTGGGAATGTTTGATCTCTACTACAAGACTGATGAGGCTGTGAGAGCTGACTATGAGCTGCAGAGCTGGTGTCGAGAGATCACTGAAATTGGGCTGCAAGGTGCCCAGGACAGAGGTAACAGGGGTCCCCTCCCCTCCACATGAGAACTAAGACACAAGTTCTGAGACCTCTCCAGAACCCTCTCTACTTCTATGGAATCTTCCATAAGCATTTCAATCCTTAGGAAAACCCTCAAAGGCTTTTCTAGGTGCAGCAGGAAAAGCACTCATAAAAGTTCAACACTAACCTCACCTTGAAAAAAAGCGGACCTCCTTCAGAAGCCATCACCTGTCCATAGTTAGGGGGTGAAGACTCATGAATTCCTTCCCACTTTATTCTATACAGCTGACTTGTGTAGGCAACCAGCCATTGTTGAGTTCATGAGTACATCCATCTGTCCTGTCATGCCCAGGAGACACTGTTTTACTCCATCTTTACCTCGTTTTACTCTGTCTTCTCTTACCCTGGCTCTTACATACCAGCCCATCCGCTCTCTCTTTCACAATGATCTCCGAGCCTTGGGGTAGGGCTGTGATGTAGATGCCAGGGCTCCTCTCTTCCCTCACCACACCCACCCTCATGCCAGCTTGCACAAGCTCCCGGCATCCCTTCTCACTAGGCCTCACTTCTAGTGGTTCCTGTGGTGGCGTCACATGCTAACTGTTCACACCTCTTGTGGTGACATCACACGCCAACTGTTCACACCTCTTGTGGTGATGTCACATGCTAACTGTTCACACCTCTTGTGGTGACGTCACACGCTAACTGTTCATACCTCTTGTGGTGACATCACACGCCAACTGTTCACACCTCTTGTGGTGACGTCACATGCTAACTGTCCACACCTCTTGTGGTGATGTCACATGCTAACTGTTCACACCTCTTGTGGTGACGTCACACGCTAACTGTTCATACCTCTTGTGGTGACATCACACGCCAACTGTTCACACCTCTTGTGGTGACGTCACATGCTAACTGTTCACACCTCTTGTGGTGACGTCACATGCTAACTGTCCACACCTCTTGTGGTGACGTCACATGCTAACTGTTCACACCTCTTGTAGGGTTTCCCACCTCTCTACAGTCTCGGGCTCAGGCTTGCCACTTCATCACCATGTGCATCTTCACCTGCACCGCTCAGCACTCTTCTGTCCATCTAGGCCAGGTACATCCCAGAGGGAAGCTGCGGGAGTTTTGATCCTGTAGTGAGGGAGGGGGCGTGTGAGCATGTGGGCCAAGGGCCTTCCTGTTTAGCTGGCCTTGACCCCAGATCACTGTCTCTCCAGCTGGATTGGTTCTATTGGGTCCCTAACGCACCCTGTACCATGAGGCTGCCTCCACCCACCACCAAGGATGCGACAATGGAAAAGTTGATGGCCACATTGCCCAACCCTCATCAGTCTACTCTTCAGATAAATGTCATTTGGCTTCTGGGCAAACGCCAGGCTGTTATGGTGAGAGTCAATTATTTAGGGTCCCGAGGAAGGATTCAGAGGGGAAGCTATGTGCTCCAAACTGGTTGGGGTCACAGGTTCTAAAGCTGCTTTCCCTCCTGCACCCAGGTGCCCCTGGGCCAGCATTCAGAGGAATACTTTCAAAACCCTAAGGCCAAAGCTGTGCTGGAGAAATTCAGAGAGGAGCTGGTTGCCCTGGAAAAGGAAATTGAGATTCGTAATAAGAGCCTGGACATACCCTATGAGTACCTGCGGCCCAGCCTTGTGGAAAACAGCGTGGCCGTATGAGCATCTCCACCTTTTTGTTGTTTCAGTAGCCCCTATCCAAGCACAGCCCCACGCTTGAGTGGTTGCCGCCCCCCCCCCCCCCCCAAACCCCATCCTCTGCCCATGCGGGACCCTCCTCCTAGAGCCAGTTTTTCATTGTCTGCTGCAGGGAAAACATCTGCTTTGAATGCATTACTCAGGGGTGCCGCTCTTCAGCTATCCTTTCTTCTCTTCCGTCCCCATAAGGTAAAAAACAGCCATGCTCAGGAAAAGCACACCAGGAACACAAGAGGGTGATACTATACATCGTTGTACACCTTTTATGAATCAAATAGACATCAAGCCCAAGTAGAGTCTAATAACAACAGAAAAGATAAGGTTTGGACTAGTGATAGAAAAGAGCATGGATTGAACTATTTCAAATAAAACGTTGGCAAAGATTATAGAGCGTCCAGGTTGTCCTCTCTTTTTTTTTTTTTTCCGAGACAGGGTTTCTCTGTAGTTTTGCGCCTTTCCTGGAACTCACTTTGTAGACCAGGCTGGCCTCGAACTCACAGAGATCCTCCTGCCTCTGCCTCCCGAGTGCTGGGATTAAAGGCGTGCGCCACCATCGCCCAGCTGTCCTCTCTTTACCTGGGAGGATTTGGAAAAAAGTATAGCCATTAGCAATTGCCAAGTTATTTGAATACTCAAAATTTTCATTTCACAAATCACTTTGAAAATGTAAATGGAGGAAAACTGGTCAAACTTTTAAAATTGCTTCGGGCTGGAGATACTTGGTCTCGAGGATGAAGAGACATGTCTTCTATAAGATATTTTCCATTTGCTGGTTGGGAAGTGCCAAGTTAACACAAGTCTAGAAAACCCCACGAATCTCTTAGTACAGCACAATTTAATAACATCTAACCTTGGCATCAAGACGACATTTCGGGATTTTCTTTCTTCCTATGGCAACCTGTGTGTATTTTAAAACAAACTAACAGTACACATAAGGCCAAAGTGTTCCTGTAAGGAAAACAAAACTGCTTGACCCAGTTCTTAATTCCGTGGAAGACAGTATTTGAAACTTGGTCTGAGGCCGGGCGGTGGTGGCGCACGCCTTTAATCCCAGCACTCGGGAGGCAGAGGCCGGCGGATCTCTGTGAGTTCGAGGCCAGCCTGGGCTACCAAGTGAGTTCCAGGAAAAGGTGCAAAGCTACACAGAGAGACCCTGTCTCGGAAAAAAAAAAAAAAAAGAAACTTGGTCTGATCTGTGTGTGTGCCTGTGTGTTACTCGGGATGGAACCCAGAGCTTCCTCCACCTTCTTCAGCCCTTGGTCCGATTCTTGAAGGAAGAAGGGGAAGACTTGAGGGGTGGGGGTAGTGTGTAATGTTAGAATCTGTGAAAAATCTTCCAAGTCAGGAGAACATACTGTAGTTTCCACAGCAGAACTAGTCTGGCAAGTGTTGCAGGAGGGCTGGGGTGGTGCTAGGAGAAGCCGTGGGAAGGGGAGTGAGGACCATAAGGCCAGGAAAGCAAATGGTCTTTATGAAGCAGCCACGGGAGGATCTTAAGTAACGGCAGAACAGGGTCCTGAATGTGCCAAAATGCTAGCTTCTCACTGGGGACCTGCCCTCCTCAGAGGCCACACCCCCACTAGTCCTCGCTCCTCAGAAACCACACCCTTTTCCTTGGAGGCCTCTATCTCCCTGGAGCCCATGCCCTTCACCTGGGAGGCTATGCCCTGCTGCTTAGGGGCCACACCCTTCCCCTTGGGGCCACCACGTCTTTGGTTGCTTGCTCAATGCTTTTACATTCTTACAGTTTTCTCCTCAATCTCTGATAGAGAACAGCTCAAGTCTCCTTGCCATCTGGAAATGAACTTTGTAGACCCTCAGGTTTATGACAAAAGGCCTGGCCTTCATGGGGGCTGACACTGGAAGTCAGGCCCCTGAAGGTCCAGTGGTTGCTGAGTGGAAACTGAGGTCACGAGTTATGAGCTGCATTGCATACATGTGTGTAAACATGCATGCTGCAGCAGTGAAGGCCCACCTGTTGACTCTTTGTAATTCAGATGCCGCCGCTCTGTGCTGGCAGGCAGAAAGAGCTCAGCATATTAGCTATCCTGAAATTTTTATATTGGAAAGAGTCTTTTCTTCCTCTATTTCTACTGGGAAGAGGCTTCTTTCTTTTCTTTATTTTTCTTTTACAGGGTCTTTTAATCTTTAAGCTTAGTTTCAATATTTTTTCCCCCTTTTACCTGGAAAATCCTTTTCTCTTGATTGAAAAATTCTCCCTTTTCTATTGGGAAATTTCC
The DNA here is from genome assembly GCF_007827085.1 of Peromyscus californicus insignis. Lineage (NCBI taxonomy): Eukaryota > Metazoa > Chordata > Mammalia > Rodentia > Cricetidae > Peromyscus > Peromyscus californicus. The sequence continues at coordinate 52,436,277 of NW_026294551.1, forward strand.
TTTCATTTCCTTTCCATCCTTCTTCTCTGTTGGGAAGATTCCCTTTTTTATTTTCTTTCTTTCCCTTTTCTCTATTGAGAAAGGTCTTTTTTCTTGATTTATTTCCTGTCTCAGGAGCCATCCTATTTCTATCTTTAAAAATTGTGCAGTTACTGCTTTTTCTTTTGACAAGCATTTTAGCAACTGTACATTTTGTTGCGCCTGAGATGGGGAGTTTAAATGCCCCATGACCCTGCTAATCCTGGAGTCTTCTTACCCTGAGAGTGCTTCCCTCCAGTTCGTAAGATGACCAGCTCCTCTGTCCTTCTTCAGTGGATTCTTTGTCCTTCAAGTCACGTATTGGGCGCCATTTGTCACTGCCACGTTGGGTGCCAAATGTCTCGGATTGTGGCAGCGCAGGTGTGTTGGTTCATGTGGATCCGTGGAAAGAAGACTCAGAAGCATCTTAAGAATGTATCAAGACTTTCATGGCTGCGGTGGGGGGGGGGGGGTCCAGTCTCAAAGAACTGAAGCCTTTCCCTTTGCCCAGGGTATTTTTAGTTTCTCTCTATTTACAGTTTAGCCAGTTAATTTCCATATGCTCAAAACAACCTGAAAGGAGTTTCTAAAGATACAAGCCAAGTGCAAACGCCTCGATTTCTCAGGTACCACAGTTTTCTGGGTTTCCTGAACCAAGTTTTGCATAGTCCCTTGATCCTTGGGAGACTCCCAGACAAGATGGACATAGGGTGCTAAGAGAAACAAAAGGGTGGATTAAACAAAGGATGGATTAGGGCTTCTGCTGAGCTACTCTCTGGAGCCAGGCCAGGAGTAGCTCAGCAGAAACTCAGCCACAGTGGGTGGGCCTTCCCACCTCATTACACCCAATCGCAGGCATACTCAGAAGCCCTCTCTCAGGTAATTCTGGATCTCATCAAGTTGTCAACTGAAATTAGTCCTCACAGTCAGGCTTCTCAAATTTCCCTCTAATAGGGAAGGGTAAACAGCTAAAAAGAGTCAGTCTTTGAGCAGAAAATAACTTTCCTTGAAGTTATCTGGGGATAGCTGTTCTACATTCCAATGTTGGTTTAGCCTAAAGCATATGACAACATTCCTACTTCCTGTGAGAAGCAGAGAGACTTGATGGCAGTTTGGTCAAGTCAATAATGATTCACAACAGCTGAGATGTGGAGTCACCCTAACTACTGAGGCTTGAGAAGAACGGTATCTTCTCATTGAGGAAAATGGATGGTACTGGGGAACAGTGCGTTAGCAAAATAAGCTCGACTCCCTAAGATAAACACCACACCTTCCTTCTCACATTGGGTGCTAAAAAAAAAAAAAACGTTGACCTGGATCTAGATTAATGACTCCAGGAGGCTGGGGAGGCTGATGGGTGGAGGAACAGCAGGAGGCTGAATAGCAAGTACTAGAACATGGTGAAGATAGAGAGAATAAATGGTAGTTCTTCCTCACACAATGGAATGACTACTTCACAATGGTTTATTACATAGTTTATACATAATTAGAAGAGAAGAACTAGTGTAAGCAGGAGGTAACAATGAACTTAAGGAGATGTAAATGTTAACTCTCTTGCTTTGATCATTACACACCGAATACATATAATGAATTATTGGGGTAAACCACTTTAGCATATACAACTAAAACAATAAGTGGTTAAACATAAAATATTTTGTTCCAATTGAGCACAACAGTTCTTACATGATTTATAAGACAACCGAAGTGTTGAGGTATGGGTCTGGCTTTGTCCCACCAAACAAGTTTTATCTTGTTTTTATCCGTATTGGGGAGAGTGGTTCATTGCGGCCAGCCCTTTCCTGAATGCAGAGCGAGTGGGAGATACTTCTTTAACTTACATGGTCTCCAGGATCACAGGGGTAGGGGAAAGGTCAACATTGTCATACAGCCCCCATTTTAAGACAAATGAATCCCATTTGTCATCAGACACAGGCAATAGTAAACCTCTTGAATAGGGCAAGGAGGGGACTGAACAATTATCTCCTAAGGCTGGCATTCCTGGAGAATCAGTTGAGCTGTCTATCGCCAGAATGATATTTTTTGGAAGATCTTAGAAGTCAGGTTCCTGAGAGGAAGGCCTGGGAAGACAGAGAATAACTGCAAAGATCATGAAATAGAGTAAAACCAGGACTTGGAAGGCAGGCGGCAACTCAGTGGATATGAGGACATGGGGACTGAGGCATTCCAGACGGTGGTGAATAGCAATGGCAATCTGACAGATTTCTCGGTTGGGGATCTGAATTTTATTACTTAACAGGTTTAAGACTTATTTACTTTATGTATATGAGTGTTTTACCTGCATCTATGTATGTGCAACACATGCAGGCCTGGTGGCCAAGAGGGTCAGAAGAGAAGGCTGGATCCCCAGGACCTGGGGTTATAGGTGGGTGTGAGCTACCATGTGGGTGCTGGGTACCCACCCTGGGTCCTCTCAAAAGCAGCACATGCTCTTAACCACTGAGCCATCTCGCCAGCCCCCGTGAACTTTGTTGTTATGATGATGACACAGACATTAGAAATGGTTCAATGGCAGCTTCTTTTTATGACTGTAAGTGCCCCGGGAGATGCAAGAATCGTGTTAGCCGGGTGGTGGTAGCAGATCTCTGTGAGTTCAAGGCCAGCCTGATCTACAGAGATACAGAGAGCGTTCCAGAACAGCCAGGACTGTCATACAGAGAAACCCTGTCTTCAAAAACCAAAAAGCAAAAACAAATAATCAGCAACAATAAAAACAAAATCATGATTGATGCCAGGTGGCTGTGAAAGGCAATTTTGCTGGAGGTATTATTTTCTTTTAATTATTTTATTTTATTTTGGGTATGGAGGTTTTACCTGCATGTATGTCTTCACATCATGTGAGTGCTTGGCGCCTGCAGAGGTCAGATAGAGTGTCAGATCCCCTGGAACTGGAGTTACAGACAGTTGTAGGCTGCCGTGTGGGTGCTGGGAACCGAACCTGGGACCTCTGGAAGCCAGTGCTCTTAACTTCTGTTGCTGGGATGATGGTGGAGTCATTCCAAGTCATGATTACCAGGAGCAATATACAAAGTATGGATGATTACTGGGCGGCGCACGCCTTTAATCCCAGCACTCGGGAGGCAGAGCCAGGAGGATCTTTGTGAGTTCGAGGCCAGCCTGGGCTACAGAGCGAGTTCCAGGACAGGCACCAAAATTACACAGAGAAACCCTGTCTCGAAAAACAAAAAAACAAAAAAACAAAAAAAAAAAGGTATGGACAATGCTGTGAGGTTCCCGAGTGTCCCACATGGGGGCAGCATTGGGCAGGAAGTTCTGTGACCAGACCATAGCTGTGGTTAAGCATTTAGGTTTAATCTTAGTATCCGGGCTTTATTTTATTCTGTCCTACAGAAAGATTATCAGTAACAATGTTAAAGAGACACCGTGTTATGTGAATCAAAGAAATGGGGATGTTTAAAAATGGCGTTCTTGGACATGGGCGTGAGAAGAATGTGAACGTGGACGTGCCTGCCTACAGTATCAGTTGTTTGTAGGCGAGGGCATGGGCGCTTCTAAAACACTAAAAACTGCAATCTAATGGGGAAGAGGAACATATCTACCAAACGAGGGTGTTCTAGTCTGCTTCCTGATGCTGTGATAAAACTCTGACCAAAATCAGGGAAGAGTTTCTTTTAGCTTAGAGGTTACAGTCACTCCTCAAGGAATGCCAAGGCAGGAACTGAAGCCGGGCCTCGGAGGAATGCCGCTTTCCTGTCTTTCTCTGAGGCTAACACTCAGCTACCTTCCTTAGCTAGTCCAGACCCACCTGCTGAGAGTTAGTACCACTCACAGTGGGCTGGACCCTTCTACACCAATTAACAATTAAAAATAAATAAAGCAAAATGACCACAAGCCAATCAGATGGAGACAACACCTCAGCTGAGGCCCCTCCCTCCTCCCAGCATGTCAAGACGACAACTGAGATTAGCCATCACAGGAGGAAGGGTATGGATTGGAGATATGAACTATGCGAAAGAGCGCTATACATTTAAGGGTTTGGGGGATACATGGAGGAGTTACCGGAGGGGTAACTTGAGCAGGGAAGGATGAATAGATACCACAAACAGAGAATCACGGGAGCCCGTTGTCATAATGGGGAGGATGAAGTTGACACAAAGGTGCTGTGGCCTCGGAGGATCAGTAGAATGCTTGTTGCCTAGCATGTTCAAGACCCTGGGTCCAAATGCCAGCCCTACCAAGTGGGGATTCCATATCATCTACATCTATACCTATATCTGTATCTATACCTATATCTGTATCATACCTATATCTGTATCTGTACCTATATCTGTATCATACCTATATCTGTATCATACCTATATCTGTGTAGATGTAACGGTATTATTAAATAAGAAACACAAAGCCAAATGCAGAGTTAAAAGCCCAAGAGGTCAGAGCAGTAGCCTTTAGCTTACCAGCTGCTGCCATCCTTCCCCTCAGGAAGAGACCTACTTCCTGTGTGTCTGTCTTTTTATTGACTTTCTGTTCTGCCTTCTCATTGGTTCTAAACCCAACCACATGACCTCCTCGTCACTATCTGTCTATACAGACCTCCAGGTCTCTATGGTTGGTATTGAGATTAAAGGCGTGTGTCTCCAAGTTGGCTATGTCCTTGAACACACAGACTCTGCCTGCCATGCGATCAGATCAAAGGCGTACACCACCACCGCCCAGCTTCTGCTATGGCTTGCTATTAGCTCTGACCCCCAGGCAACTTTATTTATTAACATACAAATAAAATCATTTTTCAGCACAAATAAAATACCACCATATATCTGTATCATACCTATATCTATATCTATACCTATATCTGTATGATCTCTGTATCTGTATCTATACTATATCTATATCATACCTATATCTGTATCAATCTCTGTATCTGTATCTTTACATAGAGAATAAGAGAGAGAGAATTGTTGGAGGGAGAATGGAGGAAAGAGAGTGGGAAGGGTGAGGAGAAGAAATAGGTGAGGGAATCCCCTGGGGGGGCGGAAGGGTGGGGGCAGGTACTTCTTGAGAAGAAGCTGACTGCTCCCAATGACCATCTGTACCGTCTAAAATTATTCTCCAGGAGACTGGCCACTTGGTAAAATCATCTGTGTATGCAGAGCTCCCCCAGAGTCCCAGTTCTCTGGCTGGAACGTGTGTCCCCCCCCCCAGTGGGGTCTCAAGCTATAGCCAGGTTGGCTTTGAACTTGGGGTTCTATTGCCTCAACTGCTTGGGTGCTGGGCGTTGGAGAAGAGTACCACCACTCTGTCTGCACACCCTTCGATTTCTGTCTCCACCAGAAGCTCTCGCGCCTTTCAGTCTTGCGGCACCCGAGGCTGCATTAGCAGTAAGGAGGGCAGTGGGGGCCCTTCCCACTGGGCTCTGGGCTGGTTCTTCAGTGATGTTATTTCCAGAAAACTAAACCAGCATTCAGGCGGTGGCATGGTTCAAATGGAAAGATGAGAGCAAAAGCCTTTAGGATGATAAATGTGGACATTACCCTAGTGCTACTAAGGAGTGTGAATGAACTTAGTCGAGGTTTTCTGTTGCTTCTGCTGCACACGGAATTCGCACTTCTTCAGTGGACAACCCTACAGGGGTACCGTGGTCTATCCAGGGAAGTCTGCAAGGTCATCAAGTCTAGGACAAGAGCTTAGCCCAGGGAAGACCGAGTTGTCCTAATAATTTTTTTCTTTTTCTTTTTTCCTTTTTTTTTTCTTCTTCAAATTTTAGTTTGAATTGTTTATTGGCTTGCTCAATAATTTAAGACAACTGGGGATAAGAACATGTGATCTGGGGGAGTGTTGAATTTTTTCACGACTTTGCTGGTGAAATGAGCCCCTGGCTATGTGAAGAGGCAAGTGGATTTTCCCAAGGGGGAAATTCATCCCGACAGAAGTTTAGCCACTGTAGAGGGGCTTTTTACCTGAGAGTGCTTCCTGTCACTGCAGGTGCAGGCAAATGATGCCAAGAGCATAGCCACACCCCGAGATTTAGGACAGTGAATAAAATCCATCTGCCAGCAGGAGAGCGCGGCCAGAGGCACTGTCTCTCTTCTACATTAGGGTCTTCCCAAGATCACAGGAGTTTATGCAGGAGAGATGAAAGGACACTGTTTGACTGTAAGGAGTGAAGTCACCCCACCAGCGACTGGCTGAGAGGTTGTTTCCTTCCTGATTAGGAATGGTTTTGTGAAGACTGGATTTGGTGAGAGACTGAAAGATGCCAAGTGGCTCTCTCAGTGTCACTAAAGCCATTTTGGGAATCTTGAGTGGATGAAGTAGTTGTGTTGTTTCTGTCTGGCATTTGCATCTTCAAGGGCTTTTAGATGAAATCCTTAAATTTTTTTCAGTTAGGGCATCATTTAGTCTGGTTGTCCTGGGATTAGAACAGATATACAAGTTGCTGAAGCTGTACATCAACTAACAGCTTTCTTCTAACCTCTGGTCTTACTTTTGGTGGTATAAACTTCTCTTTTTAGTCTGGCCAGAGTTTGTTTTAAAAATCAGATCTTGTCCCCCCACCCCCAATCTCAGCCTCAGCAGTCAATCAGCAGGTAAGTCACCTGCAGCCAGGCCACTCTACCACCATCCCTAGAAGCATCAGAGGCCCCTGGAGGAACAGTCCCCACCTACACGGAGTGGAGAAAGAGGTGAGAGCCTGGTATCCCAGCTGGACAGCCCCTATCTCTAGGTCCTAGGTCCCAGGCACATCCCACAACCCTCCCCCACCCATCTCAGCCCCAGCAGCTGGTCAGCAGGCAAGACTTCTGAGGCCAGGCCACACAGCCATCATCCCCAACAGCATCAGAGGCCCCCAGAGGCATCGGCTCCACCTGCACCAACTGGAGGAAGAGCGGCCCTGCAGGAACACACACCACCAGCACTGATTGGAGGAAGAATTAACACCTGTACCTATAATTACCCCAAACCCAGATGGGTAGACGGCAATCTAAGAATACATTCAACAACATGAAGAGCAATATGGCATTACCAGAATCTAGTGGTTCTACAACAGCAAGACCCGAACATCCCAACGCAGATGAAGCAGAAGAAAAGAACCTTCCAAATAACTTCATGAAGATGATAGAGATCCTTAAAGAGAAAATGAGAAATCCCCTTAAAGAAATGGAGGAAAAGACAAACAAAAAGTTGGAAGAAATCAATAAATCCCTTAAAGAAAGAAAGCCAAGAAAAAAATCAAACAGGTGAAGGAAACAGTTTAAGATTTGAAAATTGAAATAGAGGCAATAAAGAAAACACAAACTGAGGGAATTCTGGAAATGGAAAATCTGGGAAGACAAACAGGAACTACAGATGCAAGTGTAACCAATAGAATACAAGAGATGGAAGACAGAATCTTAGGCGTTGAAGATACAGTGGAGGAAATAGATTCATCGGTCAAAGAGAATGTCAAATCCAACAAATTCTTAATATAAAATATCCAGACAATCTGGGACATCATGAAAAGACCAAATCTAAAAATAACAGGGATAGAAGAAGGAGAATTCCGGCTCAAAGACACAGAAAATACATTCCAAAAAATCATAGAAGAAAACTTTCCCAACCTAAAGAAGGACATGCCTATGAAGGTACAAGAAGCTTACAGAACACCAAATAGACTGGACCACAAAAGCAAAGTCCCCTCACCACATAATAGTCAAAACACTAAACATACAGAATAAAGAAAGAATATTAAGGGCTGCAAAGGAACAAGGTCAAGTAACATATAAAAGCAGACCTATCAGAATTATACTTGCCTTCTCAATGGAGACTCTAAAAGCCAGAAAGTCCTGCACAGACATTTTGCAGATACTAAGAGACCATGGATGCCAGCCCAGACTACTATACCCAGCAAAACTTTCAATCATCATAGATGGAGAAAACAAGATATTTCAAGACAAAACCAGATTTAAACAATGCCTAACAACTAATCCAGCCCTACAGAAAGTGCTAGAAGGAAAACTCCAACCCAAGGAAGTTAGCTACACCCACAAAAGCACAAGCAATTGATAATCGCACACTAGCAAATCCCAAAGCAGGAACACACACACACATTACCACCACTACCAACAAAACCCAAAAATAACAGGAATTAACAATCACTGGTCATTAATATCTCTTAATATCAATGGACTCAATTCGCCTATAAAAAGACACAGGCTAACAGAATGAGTACCAAAACAGGATCCATCCTTCTTCTGCATACAAGAAACACACCTCAACTTCAAAGACAGAAATTACCTCAGAGTAAAGGGTTGAGGAAAGATTTTCCAATCAAATGGACCTAAGAAACAAGCTGGTGTAGCTATCCTAATAGCTAACAAAATAGACTTCAAACTAAAATTAATCAAAAGAGATGGAGAAGGACATTTCATATTCATCACAGGAAAAATTCATCAAGACCAAGCCTCAATTCTGAACATATATGCCCCAAATACAAGGGCATACACATTTGTAAAAGAAACATTACTAAAGCTTAAATCACACATCAAAACCCACACATTAATAGTGGGAGACTTCAACACCTTACTTTCATCAATGGATAGGTCTATCAGACAGAAACTTAACAGAGAAATAAAGGAACTAACAGATGTTACGACTCAAATGATACTTAACAGATATCTACAGAAAATTTCACCCTAACACAAAAGAATATACCTTCTCAGCACACCATGGAACCTTCTTTAAAATTGACCACTTACTCAGTTACAAAGCAAATCTCAACAGAAACAAAAAAAATTAGAATAACTTCCTGTATCTTATCAGATCACCATGGCTTAAAGTTAGAATTCAACAACAGCACAAATTACAGAAATCCTACAATCTCATGGAAACCGAACAACACTCAACTGAATCACCACTGGGTCAAGGAAGAAATAAAGAAAGAAATTAAAGACTTCCTAGAATTCAATGAAAATGAATGCACAACATACCCAAACTTATGGGACACTATGAAAACAGTGCTAAGAGGAAAGTTTATAGCACTAAATGCCCACATAAAGAAGTGGAAGAAATCTCACACTAGCAACTTAACAGCACACCTGAAAGCTCTAGAACAAAAAGAAGCAAACTCACCCAGGAGGAGTAGATGGCAGGAAATAATCAAACTGAGGAATGAAATCAATAAAACAGAAACAAAGAGGACAATACAAAGAATCAATGAAACAAAGAGTTGGTTCTTCAAGAAAATCAACAAGACAGACAAGCCCTTATCAAAACTAACCAAAAGGCAGAAATAATATCCAAATTAACAAAATCAGAAATGAAAAGGGAGACATAACAACAAACACTGAGGAAATCCAGAGAATCATTAGGTCATACTTCAAAAACCTGTATTCCACAAAACCGGACAATCTAAAAGAACCAGACAATGTTCTGGATAGGTACTACTTACCAAAATTAAATCAAGACCAGATAAACAATTTAAATAGACTTATTTCCCCTAAGGAAATAGAAGCAGTCTTCAAAGTCTCCCCCCCCCCCCCGCAAAAAAGAAAAAACCCAGGGGTTGATGGTTTTAGCACAAAATTCTACCAGAATTTCAAAGAAGAACTAATACCAATACTCCTCTGTAGCCATAAGTTTTCCTGTGTCTCACAGCCGCTTGGTCTCAAATAAACACACAGAGGCTTATATTAATTACAAACTGTTTGGTCTATGGCTTAAGTTTCTTGCTCACTAGCTCTTTCATCTTAAATTAAACCATTTCTACATGGCCGTGGCATTATCAGTCTGCTGTCATGTTGCTCCTTGGGCAGTGGACTGGCCTCTCCCCTGACTCCACCTTCCTTCTGCCTGTATCTTTGCTTGGATTTTCCACCTGGCTATAATCTGTCTCGCCATAGGTCAAAGCAACTTCTTTATTAACCAATGGTAGCAATTCACAGCATAAAGAAAGACCATCCCACAGCACTCCTCAAATTGTTCCATACAATAGAAACAGCAAGAACATTGCCAAACTCTTTCTATGAGGCTACAGTTACCATGATACCCAAACCACACAAAGATGCAAGAAAGAAAGAGAATTACAGACCAATCTCCCTCATGAACATTGATGCAAAAAATACTCAATAAAATACTGGCAAACCAAATCCAAGAACACATCAAAAAAAGTCATCCACTATGATCAAGTAGATTTCATCCCAGAGGTGCAGTGCTGGTTCAACATATGAAAATCTGTCAATGTAATCCACCATATAAACAAACTGAAAGAAAAAAATCACATGATTATCTCATTAGATTCGGTAAAAGCCTTTGACAAAATCCATCACCCCTTCATGATAAAGGTCTTGGAGAGATCAGGGATACAATGAACATACCTAAACATAATAAAAGCAACTTACAGCAAGCCTACAGCCAACATCAAACTAAATGGAGAGAAACTCAAAGCTATTCTAATAAAATCAGGAACAAGATAGTATACATAAGTGACCCCAAAAATTCTACCAGGGAACTCCTACAGCTGACAGACAACTTCAGTAATGTGGCAGGATACAAGATTAAAAAAAATCAGTAGCCTTCCTATATACAAATGATAAATGGGCTGAGAAAGAAATCAGGGAAACAACACCCTTCATAATAGCCACAAATAACATAAAATGTCTTGGGGTAACTCTAGCCAAACAAGTGAAAGACCTGTGTAACAAGAACTTTAAGGCTTTGAAGAAAGAATTTGAAGAAGCTATCAGAAAATGGAAATATCTCCCATGCTTCTGGATAGGTAGGATTAACATAGTAAAAATAGTAATCTTACCAAAAGCAATCTACAGATTCAATGCAATACCCATCAAAATCCCAACACAATTCTTCACAGACCTGGAAAGAACAATACTCAACTTCATATGGAAAAATAAAAAACCCAGGATAGCCAAAACAATCCTGTATAATAAAGGAACCTCCAGAGGCATCCTGACTTCAAGCTCTACTATAGAGCTATAGTAATAAAAACATCTTGGTATTGACATAAAAACAGACATGTGGATCAATTAAATCAAATTGAAGACCCTGACATTAATCCACTTACCCATGAACACCTGATTTTTGACAAAGAAGCCAAAACTGTACAATGGAAAAAAGAAAGTATCTTCAACAAATGGTGCTGGCATAACTGGATGTCAACATGTAGAAGAATGCAAACAGATCCATATCTATTGCCATGCACAAAACTCAAGTCCAAGTGGATCAAAGACCTCAACATAAATCCAGTTACACTGAATCTGATAGAAAAGAAAGTTATTGGTGAAATTATTAAGGCCACTCCACATAGTTAAATGGGAGGTTTATTTTGTGGGGTAACTTACAAGTGAAGGGATAGGTAACAGGGTCTGGGAAAGGTGTAGTGCAGTCCGGCGGTGTTCTCTGGAGAACTCTGCTTGGTCTACCTCCAGCATCCAGGGTCCAGGAACCATCTTGGCGCATCCGGATCTAGGGTCTTCAGGGTCCTCTCTTGGCCCCGCCTTGTAGGTGTGACAGTTACCGAAGCCTCAATGGGGGTTGGAACTTCCAGATCAAAGCTGGAATGGCTACCCACTACATCTCCCCCTTTTGTCTAAATAAGAAGGTTCTAACCTAATACAAGACTATATACAAAGGAATGGTTATCAAATATTGTCCAGGAATAATGAGGGATAAATGACCTAGATAAGATGGAACTACAACCAATGCAAACAATATCAAGCAAGAAACACATACTAAAATCCAGAGAAGTATAGAGCATAGGTAAATGGCATGTTACAAAGATCATTCCAACAGGTGTCCTATCCTAAAGAACCTGAATCTAATACTTAATATGTTCTATCTAAGATTATACACACACACACACACACACACACACACACACACACACACACACACACACACACTAAGTTGTAACTATAACTGCTAGTCTTCAATCCCATCAAAGACCTGAGAAGGAATATAATGGTACCTGAGAAATGAAAGATGGATGCAAGCAACTTTTGGGAATCTTGCAAGAGTAGACCGAGACAGCTGGCAGCCTGGATTGTCACCTAATGTTTCTCAGCATTGTTGGTGCATTCAAATTGGCTACAGGCCTAGAGTATCTGACAGACCATTTTCAGAAGCAGGAATTCTGAAAGACCATCTTACCCTGTCTTGGCAGAGTTCAGAAGTCACTTTTCCTTGTGTCCCACTTGTCCAGAAGGACAGCACTCATATTGTCAGCAGTTGAGGCAAGGGCAGTTCTTTGCCCAATAGGCCATTTTGTGCCAAGAAGACAAACTTACAAATGGAAATGTCTTAGAAGCCCAACGTACTCTCGGGATCAAATTGGTGCTGCCAGGAGCAATTGTGTCTCACGTCAACAGAATTCTAAGTTATTTAAATGCCATATTCTCTAGGTCCATGAAGTGTTTGAAGACTACCTGTCCATCTGACCTATGTTATCTGTGAATCTGGATAACCTAACTAACATAACTATAGACATGACAAGCATAGGTGACTATAAATCTATAAGTCTTATCTACCTAAATAACCTAAGGACTAAGGCTTCATGTAAACAAGGTAAACAGTCTATAAGCGAATGTATGGTAAAGGACGATGTCTTCAAAATTGTGACAATACACAGGATATTTATAACAGAGGTAGGAATGTATAGTGCAATATGCAATATGATAATAATCTTAAATATATATCAATATACAGAATATCCTAAACAGAAGTAGAACATACATACAGTATGACAGATATAAATTTACATTTGTATCAATATACAAATATTTCAAATTAGAGTAGAAATATATGTACATTATAACAAATATAGTTCTGTATTTGTATCAATATACAAATTATATTAAACAGGAATATAAAAATAGTTTACATTTGTATCAACATATAAGAATCCATAACAGTGCAAATTACAGTGCAAATTATCTAAGGCTGCTATTTTACTAAATTTGTTTACTAGTATACATAATAATCTACCATAATATCTTATACCTATCCATTCCATTTCTCCTTTTCCTTGTTTTTTTTTGAGACACTTTTTCTTTTCTTAAGGAGAATACTGAGTCTAATAGGAAGTAGTCTTGAACACATTGAGACCATTTCCTAAATATAACACCAGTAGCACAGACACTGAGAGCAACAATTAATAAACGGGACCTCCTGAAACTGAGAAGCTTCTGTAATGCAAAGGACACAGTAAAATAAGACAAAACGACAGCCTACAGAATAGGAAAAGATTTTCACCAACCCCACATCTGACAGAGGGCTGATCTCCAAAATAAATAAAGAACTCAAGAAACTAGACATCAAAATACCAAATAATCCAATTTAAAAATGGCATACAGATCTAAACAGAGAATTCTCAACAGAAGAATCTTAAGTGGCTGAAAGACATTTAAGGAATTGTTCAACATCCTTAGTCATCAGGGAAATGCAAATCAAAATGACTCTGAGATACCATCTTACACCTGTCAGAATGGCTAAGATCAAAAACACTGAAGACAGCTTATGCTGGAGAGGATGTGGAATGGGGGGAACACTCCTCCACTGCTGGTGTGAGTGCAGCCACTTTGGAAATCAGTGTGGTGGTTTCTCAGAAAATTTGGGACTCAATCTACCTCAAGACCCAGCAATACCACTCTTAGGCATATACCCAACGGAGGCACAATCATACCACAAGGACACTTTCTCAACTATGTTCATGTCAGTATTATTCGTAATAACCAGAACCTGGAAACCACCTAGATGCCCCTCAACCGAAGAATGGATAAAGAAAATGTGGTACATTTACACAATGGAGTATTACTCAGCAGTAAAAAACAATGACTTCATGAAATTTGCAGGCAAATTGATGGAACTAGAAAAAAACATCCTGAGTGAGGAAACCCAGACCCAGAAAGAGAAACACGGTCTGTACTCACTCATAAGTGGATATTAGACATAAAGCAAAGGATAACCAGGCTACAATTCGCAACCCCAAAGAAGCTAGGTAACAAGGAGGCCCTAAGAGGGACATGCATAGATTGCCCTGGGAAGGGGAAAGAGATACGTTCTCCTGGGTAAACTGGGAGTGGGAGGAAGGCAGGGGGATGAGAACATGAGAGAATGGGATGGGAAAGTTGGGAGAGGGAGAGGGACAGAGAAGGAGAGTAAGGAAAGAGATATCTTGATAGAGGGAGCCATTATGGGGTTAGGGAGAAACCTGGTGCTAGGGAAATTCCCAGGAATCCACAAGGATGACCCCAGCTGAGACTCCAATCGATAGTGGAGAGGGCGCCTGAACTGGCCTTCCCCTGTAATCAGATTGGTGGCTACCCTAATTGTCATCATAGAACCTTCATCCAGTAACTGATGGAAGCAGATGCAGTGATCCACAGCCAAGCACTGGGCCGAGCTCCAGGAGTCCAGTCAAAGAGGGAGGAGGGACTATATGAGCAAGGGGGGTGGTGGTTAAGATCATGATGGGGAAACCCACAGAGACAGCTGACCTGAGCTAGTGGGATCTCATGGATTCTGGACTGGCAGCTGGGGAGCCTGCATGGGACCGAACTAGACCCTGTGAAGTGGGTGACAGTTGTGTGGCTTGGGCAGTTTGTGGGGCCCCCGGTAGTGGGACCATGATTTATCCCTAGTGCATGAACTGGCTTTTTGGTGCCTATTGCCTATGGAGGGACACCTTGCTCAGCCTTGATGCAGTGGGGAGGGGCTTGGTCCTTCCTCAACTTGATATGCCAGACTTTGTTGACTCCCCATGGGAAGCCTTACTCTCTCTGAGGAGTGGATGGGATGGGGAGAGGGGAGTGGGAGGAGGGGAGGGCAGGGGAACTATGTTGGTATATAAAATGAAAAAAAAAACTTTTAAATAAAAAAAACCTCAAGCCTTGAGGGACTGGAGAGACAGTTCAGAATTTAAGACCATTTGCTTTGAAATCATGAGAACCAGAGGTGAGGTGTCAGCACCCACTTTTAACAGGCTGCGTGGCCAGCAAACACCTGCACCTCCACACCAAAGGACCCATGGCCTCCTCTGACCTCTGTATGCTCATAGTGCAAACACACACACACACACAGATGTAAACACACACGTGCGCACACACACACACACACACACACACACACACACACACACACACACACACACATTTTTAAAAGCCAGGCCTCAAGACAGTCAGCCACCTGTTTCTCATTTTAACTAGTGTCCAAGAATGAGTCACAAACTGCAGAGTTTACATAAGTCACTAAAGTCACATAATGTTCAGAAAACATGTCTGCTGTCTGTGTGGATGTTCTGTTTCTCACAGCTATACTGTAGGGTCTTGTAAGAGTCACAAATTCTAGGTGAGTGGATTTTGCTCAGGTAGGGCTCATATCATACTCTGTGGGCTGATGAGGTCTGAAATGTGGAATGTAAGGGTGAGTCTTCTAGGAAACTTTCTGGGGTGCAGAAGTATCAGCTATCAACAAAGAAGGTGAGATCTGCTGGTGTGAGGGGAACTTCGGCCAGATCAAATAGGAAAAGAGCCCAAGTACTCGTGACATAATTGGGTGTTATTTCTTCAAGTGTGAAGATTAGGCCTTTGATAATGGAAAGAGTGGACAAATCTCATAAAAAGAAGGTTTGGGAAATGTTGGGTGCTACCATCAGGGGAAGGATTTGGACTTTCTGTGGCACATAAAAAAGCAGAGTATGACGCAGTTCAAACTCAGTTGTGTCTTGAACCAAATTTGCAGTAACCGTGACTCCTAGGGAGCGTCAAAGGCTCCAGCTGTAGTGTGAGGGTAAAATATCAGGAGACTGCTGCTTTCCATCTTTCTTTTTTTTGCTTGCTTTGTTTTTGTGATGGGATCTCACGTAGTTCAGGCTAGGCTTGAACTTGTGTTGTTGGGAATGACCCTGAACTCTGGCTTGTCTTGCCGCTCCCAAGCGCTAGGATTCCAGACACGTGACACCGTAGCTAGCCTCTCAGCCTTTCCTTTGCCTGGGATGGACTCTCTAAGGCACATCCTTCTTTCTCGTCGTTGGAGGTCTGGACATAGGAACAGGAGGGAGAGAGTTTTTACAGGTCCAGTGCAGTTACAGAGAATCACCCCCATTAAAGGGGTCAGACACTCATTTAGTCACAGTCTATAAAGAGAAATGCTAGGACAGGGAAATCAGGACTCAGGGAAATCAGTCTCGTTTTGGATAATAGATACTTAGATAATAACAAGGGTGACCTCAGCACATCTGGGAACAACGTTCTTTATTCAGGGGGTCATGTTGCAGCCAGCACACTTGTACTTTATCTTTTGAACCTCACATCTCTCTCAGTCAGATCTTCTAAGCACTGGGCATGTGCAACTAAATTATCAAGTGTGCAGATGAGGTTGTCTGCACACTGACCGAGCACTCGATTATGAAGTGAAACCATATCCTTTCCAGTTACTTCACAGAGACTCTTAGATTAGTGACAGTCCATGGGTAGGGCATGGATGGAACTGTCCTCCAGCATGGACTCAAAAGCCTGTGGCCTTAACAACCGCTCCAGTCTTCCCCCATTATCTCACGTCCAAGTTTCTTCCCATGTGGCGATCACAAAATCTTAGGTCCAACTCTTCTCTTAATGTGTCCTAGTCTCGTTTTGATTTGGAGGAGTTTTCTGTTGCCTAATGTTTTGAAACAGTGAGGATGAGATATCCATTCCAAAGACCACCTGGAAAAGCTTCATGCTGATTTGGTAATTCCCATTTTCTAATTTGAAAGAATAGATACAGGTAATTGGTGGCTCTTCCTCCTAGAAAGGAACTTCGCTGTGGGCACAGCACTATGGCAGACTCTTGGTGCCTATGTAGCTATGGTATGAAGAAAGACAGATGTAGATGCACAGCTGGAACAGATGTGTTTAGACCTGCATCGCTCATAGCCAGCTACAGGTGCATCTGTGGGTCGAGCCCATCTTCTCTGAGATGCTGTCTGTGAGGAGAGGAGCAGAGTCGTTCAGTACACTGTCTAGCACGAGTCAAGGTTAGAAACCTAACCGCCTAGAGTTCGTGAGTTCCTACGAGCTCGGTTCAGTTGTCTCTGTAGATTTCCCCATCATGATCTTGACCCCCCCTTGCTCATATAACTCCTTCTCTTTGACTGGACTCCCCGGAGTGGGCTGGTGCGGGGGGTCGGGGGGGGGGAAGGCTGTGGGCCGGGGAGCAGGAGGAGGGATGAGAGGGGGATCTGTGGATGGTATGTAAAAGGATAAAAAAAAATTTCTTAAATGAAAAAAAGAAAAGAAAAGAAAAAAAGAAAGAAACCTAACGGCCAGAACTGAGCTGGGTGGAGCTTAGGTTTCTTAGCACGGAGAGGGCTTCAAAGCTCCATGGACCTCTGTCAAAATCTGTTCTATTGCCTTGACCTCAGGGCCTAAAGAGGGAATAGAGGACGGCAGGGTAGCTCAGTCCTGAAACACTGCCCTCCCCTTCTCAGGGGTGGGCCCCACAATGATGGTAAAAGGGCTCTATAGGAAAATACGTCACCGTCTCGGCCCTCTGTAGGGCCATGGGTAGAGATAGGATTTGGAATAGAGTGGCCGAGTTTCGGGAGAGAGCTCCCTAATACTGACTGCTACTCTGGCCCCTTCTCTGTTTTCCTAGTTAATTCATCAATTTTACTGATCGGGGAGCCAATCTTCGATAAAACCAACAACCATTTTGTGATTTGGCCCCAGTGGTTTCAAAAAACGCATTAAGATAAAAGAGAGTTTGACTTAGCCAGTTACGCAGCTTTCCTGCTCTCCTCTGTGGGCCTTCAGACGGACAGAGGTAAGCTGAAATTGGCCTCTTCTGACGCATCTGAGGGTCACAAAATTGATATTGCACTTCCCCAAATCTTGTTTGTGGTGGTCATATAGATGAATGTCCCCACACAGCTCCCTGCTTAGGCAAGGCCTTTGTCATTGCTTACTTCTTACTCTAGAACGGCTGGGGGGAGGGTGACGCTCTTCCCCACACCTCACCTCATCGCAGTTTTCCCACCTCTTGCCTCGACAGAAAGTGATAGTTTCAAAAGGATCCAGGGCTGGTGAGATGGCTCAGTGGGAAAAGATGCTTGCCACCGGCCCTGACAGCCTGAGACCTTGTGATGGAAGGAGAGAAATGAGCCCCACAAGTTATTCTCTGACATCACAGGATGCACACTCTTACACACACACACACACACACACACACACACACACACACACACACACACACACATTGTGGCATGAGCACCTCTCCCCCAAATAAGTAAAAAAAATGCTAAGAATTAGTCTAATATTAACAACCTTGCTCTGACAAAGGGTAAAGAAGAGTACAAACAGGAGGGGCCCTAGCATCCCATGGAGTTTGGTACTTTCAAATGGGAGAAGGGGGAAGGGTTTCCTTTGTTCCTAAGCCAAGGCGGGGGATCTAAGAGAAGTTTTCACCAAGGTTGGGGGTGCCTACAACAGAAACATTATGCTCCAATTATTTTTGTGTCTCTCTGTCCTAATTTGCTTTTCTGTTGCTGTGATAAAACACTGCCCAAGAGCGACTTGGGGAGGGAGAGTTTATTTCATCTTATAGTCCTTCATCAAGGGAAGCCAGGACAGGAGCTCAAGGCAGGGACCTTGAGGCAGGAACTGAAGCAGAGCCCACGGAGGAATACTAATTTCTTAATGGCTTGTTCCACCTGCTTTCTTCTACAGCCCAGGCCCATCTGCCTGGAGGGGCACTGCTCACAGTGAGCTGGACCCTCCCTTACCGATCAGGAATCAAGAGACTGATGCACAGGTGTTGTGGGAATTTGATCCGTTCAGCCAATGATATTGGGGTGACTAGCCCTATGGGGTATGGTCTTCTCTGAGTACATGACCAAATAAAACATGGAGGAGAGGGAGCACAAGTGCCTTCTCTTGGGTGGTTGGAGCAGGAGCAAGAGGCGGAGAAGCGTGGCTTGCAGCTGGTTCCCAACGCCCTTGGGCAGAACGGCAGGACAAGGACATCTGGATCAGCAGCAGCATCTTCTTTGTTTTGTGTCGTGAGTGTATCTTATTGATTTCATTTCCCTAACAAGTTTTACCTGACCCATTGCATACACAGGCTTGCCTACTCCTCAAAACTCAAAACTCAAAAATTGAGATGACCTCTTCCTAGACGGCTCTATTTTGTGTCAAGTTGACAAATACTAGCCAGCACACTCTCCAAATCCATTTTCTACCCCTATGTACCCCTCTCTCCCCTGGGAGGAAGGTGGAGGGTTATATTAATGGGCTCTACTGCTCTCTGGTTTCTAGCTGGGTTTGCTCAGTGGGGTGCCCCAGCAGACCACAGGGGAGCAAGGGAGGTAAACTGGGGCATAGTCTTCGGCTTCCTTCCTAGAAGGCCTTTAAACAGGCTGAGTGGAGCTGGAGAGATGGCTCAGTGGTTAAGAGCACTGGCTGCTCTTCCAGAGGACCTGGGTTCAGTTCCCAGCACCCATAAGATGACTCATAACCGGACCCTCCTCTGGTTTTCATGAGGACTGGTGAACTTGCATACATGTAGGCAAACATCCAGACATATAAAATAAGAAATAAAAATAGGATTAAAATAAGCTAAAACCAAAATAGATTATGTCCCTCTGCTTACTTTTAATAAAATAAGTTAATCTCACGAGAGTTGAGGCTAGAATGGTGGTTATCAGGCAACTCAGGACAGTAGAGTAAGAGGAGGAGGTATGGGGTCAAGACTGGCCAGTGGGAGCTACAAGGTAATTCTGGAAGCAAGAAGTTCTGGGGAAATATAGATGCTTTGGGGTGGTTGTAGGTGATAATTATGTACTGTACACTCCAGGAAGCAAGAAAAAAGATTTTTTATTAAAGTTTTATTGCAAAGAAATCACAAATGTTTGAGGAAATAAACATGTTTAACCTGATTTTTTTTTTTTTTTTTTTGGTTTTTCAAGACAGGGTTTCTTTGTGTAGCTTTGCGCCTCTCCTGGAACTCACTTGGTAGACCAGGCTGGCCTTGAACTCACAGAGATCCACCTGCCTCTGCCTCCCGAGTGCTGGGATTAAAGGCGTGCGCCACCACCGCCTGGCCATGTTTAACCTGATTTAAACGAAGTATATGTGTATCAAAATTACATGGTAGCCCATTATCAACTAAAACACAGAGAAAGAGACAGCTGGCCTGGGGGTAGGGGGTGGGGGGAAAGACCATGAAAAGCAGGGCAGTTCTCTTTTTCACTCTGAAACCTCTCGGGCTGAGTTAAAACAGGTAGAAAGGAGGATGGAGGCCAGGAGAAGTGAGCAGACACCTCAGCTGAGGAAACAGAAGTCCCACTGCTGAGGCAGGCTTGCTGGCATTGCCCAACCGCTATCAGTCAACCTCATCTCCCTGGGGCAAGCCGTTCCTAAAGATAACACTGCCCTGTTGAGACAAACAGCCCCAGGAGAAGGAAGCCACTGCAACCCGCTCTTCTCAACCTAAGCCAGAGCTCTGCCCACCCCTATGAGAGCCCTGACCAGCCCCCCACCCTGCAAGACCCTCCACTCACTATTAGCTCTAATAAATGCAATCTCGTCGGCTGAGGTCCAACTCTGGCCTCTTTCCTGACTTTAGTTCCTTTATTCTGCTCCCTTAAATCTAACAAGAAGAGCTTAGAGTGGACTATAAGATTTATTTATTTTACTTGATTTGTCATTATTGTGTGAGCATGATGCGTGTGTGAGTGTGTGTATGAAAGTGTGTGCCTGATGTGTGTGTAAGAGTGCATGCATGGCCGGGCGGTGGTGGCGCACGCCTTTAATCCCAGCACTCGGGAGGCAGAGCCAGGCGGATCTCTCTGAGTTCGAGGCCAGCCTGGGCTACCAAGTGAGTTCCAGGAAAAGGCGCAAAGCTACACAGAGAAACCCTGTCTCGGAAAAAAAAAAAAAAAGTGCATGCATGATGTGTGTGTGTGTGTGTGTGTGTGTGTGTGTGTGTGTGTGTGTGTGTAAGAGTGCATGCATGATGTGTGTGTGTGTGTGTGTGTGTGTAAGAGTGCATGCATGATGTGTGTGTGTGAGTGTCTGATGTGTGCGTGTTAGAATGTATGCATGACGTGTGTATGTGAGTGTGTATGGGTGTGGGGGTTTGTGGGTGTGCATGGCATGGCATGCACGTGGAGGTCAGAGGATAACTTTTGGGAATCCGTTTTCTTCCTCCACCAGGCAGTGAGTCAAATTCCGACCATCCAGCCATGTGCTGAGCACTTTTCCTGCTGAGCCACTTCTCTGGCCCCGAAATGAACTCTGAGGTTGGAATGACAAAATAAGTAACTTGAAATATTGAAATGAGGTTATATTGCCAAACAAGAGTGATTGAAAACTTGTTGGTGTGATAAGGAGACATTGAGTAAACCACTAATCAGAAGGAGAGGAAGTTCCTAGGAAAGGGGCCCACTTGTGTCTAGATTTCATACCTCGAGACTCGTCACTACCGAGTCCCTCAGTCCTTTCTCCTCTTCTCTTGTGCATGTTTTTTTAACTTCCTTTTTATTTACTCTTTGTGTCTTTCACATCATGCATCTTGATCCCATTCATTTCCCCATCCCTTTGTATCCACCTTCTGCCCTTGCACCCCCCCACCAAAATAAAATAAGATTTAAGAGAGAAAAAGAAAAAGAGAAGGAAAAATCAGTCTCATCATGGAAGCTGCAGTGTGACACAGTGAGTCACGCAGTGAACCCTTTATCCATATATCTTTACTTCCAAGTGTCCATTGCAAAGAGTCGTTGGTCCGGTGCGAGGCCTCTGGTTTCTGCTACACCACTGGTGCTGGCCCTCGCTGGGACTCCTCTGGGATATCCTGTTGTTGCCTTGTGTCATGGAGATCCTGCAGCTTTGGATCTGCCCCTTCACATACTCCTGCAGATCATAGATGGGGTGGATGTTGGGGTGGGCCAACTTATAACCCCGATTTTGAGCCTGGGCAGTTAGTTGCAGGGTTGGTCAGCCTGCCGGCTCTCCCCTGTCCTCACCACCGGGGTGAGTTTTCCAGCATTGTCCTGACTAGTTCACCCCTTGCAGTGATGAGCAAGGGCAGGGCCAATTCTGCTTTCATGCCCTCAGGGTCGGCTCTCCCACATCTACACCACCAGGGCCAGCTCCACGCAGGGGACACTCTGTTGCAACTGGTGAGGGGCAAGGCAGCTCTCCCAACTCCTATGACCTCAGGGCCAGCTCTCCCACCTGCCACAGGAAGCCAGCGGCAGAGGGGGAGGACATCTCTCTCCCACCCACACCACCATATGGCAGATGAGGGGCAAGGCCAGATCACCCATGCTCGTGTTCTCGGGCCGGTTCACCCACATCCTTGTCAATAGGGTCAGCTCTACTGTGCTGCCCAGGTGAGGTGCAGGGCCCACTTTCCCGAGTGCTGTAGCTGGTAAAGGGGAGGGTCAACTCCCTCACCAGCTGGTGGCAGTAGGGGTGAGCAGGGAGGGCATCTTTCCCTTGCTCCCACCACCATACCACAGACAAGGGAGGCGGTACCAGCTGTGCCCCTCTCATACCCTCAGGGCTGGCTCACCCATGCCCCTCTCTACAGGGTCAACTCTACTGTGCTGCCCAGGTGAGGCCCAGGGCCTGTTCTCCGGAGTGCTGTAGCTGGTAATGGGGAGGGTCCGGTCCCCCACCTGCTGCAGGTGGTGAGGAGTGAGGGGAGGCATCTTTCCCTCACCACAAGGCAGGTGTGACCTGCTCCCCCATTCTCATGCTCTCGGGGCCAGCTTGCCCATGTCCCTGTGACTAGGATCAGCTCTATTGTGCTGCCCAGGTGAGGTGTAGGACCCTCTCTCCTGAGTGCTTCAGAGGATATGGGGCAGGGCCAGTTCTCTTTAGGGTTGCAGCCAGTGAGGGAGCGGGGTCAACTCTGTAAGGCCCTATCCTCTGGGCTTTTGGTGGTGTCTGGAGCCACAGACATCAACACAGACTGAAGCTATAATAGGGCCATGATCCAAGACATGAACCCTAGCAGCAGCCCAGGCCCAGACATCACCATGGCCTTGTGTGGCAATCAAGCCACCCACCTCAGCCTGCTCCTCACCACTTTCACCCCTTCAGATACGCCTCTGTCCACAGGACAGGAATCATTCTGTCTCTTTCTCTCTCTCCCATACATACCATCCATTTCCTCACCATAATAGTTGTGCTGGGAGGCCCGTGTTTTCCCCTCGGAGTGCGGGGCAGACTGCCTGGGCCTGCGTGTGGGCCTCTTTGTACCGGTCAGTCCATCATCGAGTCCCCCGTTTCTTTCCCTGTACCTGTAACTTGGACTCAGTCCCGATAGGAGTCCAGGCTTGTTCTGGAAAGCACACTGCAAGGTGACGTAAGCAACAAAGGGAGGCTTGTTGGAAGGACATGGGCGTCTCCTGGAACCCATGTGGGTCTGACAGGACATGGAAACCCCAGGAGCTGATGGCTTCTCTTCTCCTTCCAGTCTCAGCGCTGGGGAAAAGGGTAGGGAGGACAAGGCACACTCCACGCAACACTGTAGATAATGAAGTCTCAGTTGTGACCGGTGGATGGGTGATCCAAACATGAGATGTGAAGGCTCAGAGGAAGAGTCAGGGGGAGGAATTCGATCCAGTCACTTCCCAGAGACCCTACCTGGGTGCTGGGGTGAGGCTTGGAACGCAGGAGTTCTTGAAGGACATCTAAGATCCAAACCTTTGGCTAACCTTTCAGGCTACTCACCCTGTTACTGCCTCCAAAAAGACTGACATGTCTTCAGCATGGCAAATGCACGTAGCAAGGAGGCTGTGTGACAGTTAGTTCAGCGCCCACCAGGTAACTGTGTGTCTATAGGAATAGTTGTTTGGTGCGGGAAGATGGCTCCATGGACAAGAGCGCTTCCTCTGAAAGCGTGAGGACCTAATTTCCAATCCTCAGCATCCACAAAACAGGCTAGATGTGGCTGTGTGTGCCTGTGATCCCAGCACTGGGGGATAGAGATGAGCAGGTCCTGAGATCTCACTGGCTAGCCATCCTAGACTGAACAGTGAGCTTCTGGGTCAGTGAGAGACCCGGTCTCAAGGAAATAAGGTGAAACACAATGAAAGAAGACACCCCCAAAAGGTCTCCTCCAGCCTCCACATGTACATACACACACACACACACACACACACACACACACACACACACACACACACACCATATAAAAAATGAGCAGTTGTTCAGGACTTACGAGGCTGAGGCAGAAAAGTTGCAGGGCAGAGGTAGCCTGGGCTATATGGTATATAGTGAGAACCTGTCTCAAGAAAAAAAAGTTATGTAAGCTTTCAACTGTTTATGTCAGTTGTGATTATCGTAAAATTTTTTTACGATACATGAGCATGGGCGATCTGGCCTTGCCCCTCATCTGCCATATGGTGGTGTGGGTGGGAGAGAGATGTCCTCTCCCTCTGCCTCTGGCTTCCTGTGGCAGGTGAGAGAGCTGGCCAAGAGGACATAGACAAATATTAGCAATGGAATGATAGTATAGCATAACTATAATTTTTTATTGGAATCAAATAAAATTTTATCTGACTGTATAAACAAGAATCATTAAAAAAGCACTGTCAGGTACTGATGAGAAGTAGTCAAGACAACTTTAAAAAGAATAATAATAAAAAGGCTGGGCATGGTGGCGCACACCTTTAGTCTCAGCACTGGGGAGACAGAGGCAGGCGGATTTCTGTGAGCCTGGGCTACAGAGCAAGTTCCAGGACAGCCGAGGCTACACAGAGAAACTCTGCCTCGAAAAACAAACACAGTAAAGATGTAGATGGATGCTGCGTTTAGTGTTTGTTCTACAAGATCAACTAACTCTCCACGGAAGGTTTGTCCAAGAAAGTACCTCTGTATACTTTTAGATTCGGGTCTTAGCCACCTGTTTTGACTGACTCTTTGAACATGAGGCAAGAGTAGTTCTTAAGCAAAACCCACAGTGGATTCAGGGACTTTAGCCCACGGTAGCACAAGAGGACCTGGACAGAGGCAGCTATAGGGCCAGCAGGAGTGCTCCCAGCAGGGGAAGGGTGTACCTGTGAGCGGTACTTGTTCTGAGGAGGAAGGTGGCCAAACCATGGGAAAACTTAGTCCTGAAGGGAGTACACCCACGGGGCACATTGTGGATGCTCAGCCTAAAGCCTTGGCCTCGAAGATCCCGTTTCAGGGTGGTCCAACCGAAACTTCCAACTCCTTCTCCTGGCTACCAAGTTTCAACAAAACCTCTGCGTCTTTGCCAAGGGTATGCTCACTTCCACTGAAAAGCACACCCCCATCCGAGGCCATTCCACTTCCCTCATCTCCACCGTCTGCTGCTCTTTGTGTTCCCCTAAAACTGGGTGGGTGTGGGGCTTAGCTAGCTGTGTGCTTAGCTCGGGGCTGGGCATGAAGCCCTGGCCAAGCGAACAAGGTGGGGCCGTGTCTTTGGAAACTGCTGGGAAGCCTAGAAACAGCGAGGGTGGGTCTGTACCCGAGTGGGGGAAGGACTTGTGGGCGGGGGAACTCAAACACACCAAACTCTGATCTAGGTGTGGCTCCCTGGGGGCTGGCTCTTAGAGTCTCTTAAAAGCGGCTTTTCTCCCAGGTCCCTGTAGAGGACCAGCCGAGATGGGCAAGTACACGATCCAGGTGGCCACTGGAGACTCGCTTCTGGCGGGCTCCAGCAACCTGGTGCAGCTGTGGCTGGTGGGGGAGCACGGGGAAGCGGACCTCGGGAAACAGCTGCGACCACTGCGGAAAGGGGTGAGCGCGGCAATGGCTGGACTCGCATGGACCCGGGGACCTGGGACTCAGCAGGGGTCCTGGGGACTGGGGAGGGGAGAGGAAGTCTGACCCCAGAGAAGGTGGGCCGGGGATGGTGTTTGGCGCAGGTGGATTGACTGTGAGGAAAGCGGACCGTGAAAGGAGCAGAAAGACGGGCGGAAAGAGGGGCGAGGGCGAGCCCCCGCTGGCGCGCGCAGCAGGTGCACAGGGAGCCTGGAGCCCGAGTGCCCAGCTCCTTCCTCGCCGCCCTTGGTTCAGGTCTGTTTCCTGGGGTGCTCCTTAGAAGGGCAAGCGGAGCCAAGCTCCTCTGGGGGCTCACTGACACCGCTGCCCTCACTGAGGACCCCAGACTTACTGAGAAGCTGTGTCCTATTCCACAGAACACGGAGTTGGAGATCGACGTCCCTGTGCATCTAGGGCGTCTCCTGCTGGTGAAGATGCACAAACACAAAGGCCTATTGGATTCTGACTGGTTCTGCAAGTGGGTCACTGTGCAGGGCCCTGGGACCCAAGGAGAGGTCTATTTCCCCTGCTACAGTTGGGTGCAGTGCAACGAGACCATTTGCCTAGCGGAGGGCACTGGTGAGGGCTCTGGGGTGCCGCTGAAGGAAGCAGGAGATGGTTGGGCGTGTTATGCAATAAATAAAAGGAAAAGATTAGAGAGATGAGGGTGAGGGGGGGTGGAGAGAAAGGATGAGATTGAGGAGAAGGGAAGATGGAGCGACCCTGGCCCAGAGCGGTGTCCTGGGAGGATGCAAGCTCTTGTGTCGGCCTCTCCCAGCCCTGAAGGTAAACGACGACACTCAGAACCTGTTTAGGAAGTATCGAGAGCAGGAGATGGAGGATCGAAGGAAAGTGTACCAGTGAGTCCAAGAAAGCCTTTGATCGCCCTCCAATTCCCCTACCCTGTCCCCAAACCACAGCCTCATCCGGGACTCTGTATTCGTCCTCTAGGTGGGGCTCCTGGAAGGAGGGCTTAATCCTGCCTATAGCAGGGAGTACACAGTGGGACCTCCCCAGGAACCAGAGATTCATGGAGGATAAGGATTTAGATTTTTCCCTCTCTCTGGTCAAAGTGTGAGTACTTGGCTGAGTTCGCGCAGTTTCGCCTTCAGCTGCAAGGTGAACTCCTTCTTAATCGTCTTGCATGCTGTTCTTTGCACAGGCTGAAGGAATTTGCCATTAAGGGGACTCTAGATTTTGTAAGTCGTGTACGAAACCTGGAAGATTACAAAAGAATATTCCCATGTGGAAAGACTGCTCTGGCTGGTCAGTTACCACAACTTCCCACAGTCTCTACCCAGAATTCCAAGCCAGGGGTCTGAAAGAAGAGGGGAGAGAGGGCAGAAGATGGGTGGGCTAGTGGGAGGACACATTTAGCGCTCACACTGTGTTCTCACTGATGCCCTCAGAGCGGGTTCGTGATTCCTGGAGAGAGGATGCCCTCTTTGGGTACCAGTTCCTCAATGGTGCGAACCCGATGCTCCTGAGGCGTTCTAAGAGTCTTCCAGGCCGGCTGATCTTGCCTCCAGAGATGAAAGACTTACAGAGCCAGCTGGAGAAGGAGCTCCAGGTGTGGAGCTGCCTCTGCTTACCTCCCACCCACCCCCGCCACTTTGCATTCTACTCCCGCCCCTCCTTCCCTCCTCTCTTTCATGTGTACCTCCATCATCTATACTCACCTTCATCAGCATTTAGGGTTTCTGTTTTAAATCTTTTTTTTTTAGGTTAGCATACAAAGTGATGGGTTATGATCATCAGCAATCGGGGTTTCTCAACTTTATGACCTATATAATCCTTTGTTTTAGGGTTCTTTCCTATACAATAAGGGTTTAGTAGTAACCCCTGCCTCTTACCTGTTGATGTCAATAACACATCCTTTGTGACAAACAAAAATGACTCTAGACATTGCCAAATGTTTGGGGGTGGGTAGGTGCAAAATTACCTGTAGTTGAAATCCGTGATCATTATAGTCTCATCTCCTTTTCTGCCCCCCTTTTTTTTTTCATCTCTACCTCCATCCTTTCTCTTTTCATGAGACAGAGCTCAGCCTTGTCCCAAGGAAGAGCTTCTGGAGGGAAAGTCAAGACTGAACAAGCTGGGTTCGGTGGCTCTCGCTTATAAACCCAGCATTCAGGAGGCAGAGGCAGGAGTATCGGCACATGCTTAAGGCCAGTCTGTTGTAGACAGTGAACTCCAGGCTAACCAGGGCTATGTTATGAGATCATGTCTCAAAGAGATTGTTCCAAAGAAAGGAAAGGAGGAAGAAGAGAAGGAGGAGGAGGAGGAGGGAAAGAAAGGGGGAGAGGAGGAGGAAGGGGAGGAAGGAAAGGAGGGAAAGGAAGGGGGGAAGGGGAGGAGGAAGGGGAGGAAGAGCACTAAGTAGAGATTTGAAAAAATAGACTTATTTTTGGGAGAAGGGAGTAAAGAGCAATTTGTGCTACATTTGGCTAAAGCCTGTGGGGTGTGTGTGAGGACATAGGCTGGGAATTGTGGTCCGTGGTAGAGAGCAGAAACCTCACCTCAGGGAGGCCCAAGCTCCAGACAGTACATCCAGGGCTTTAGTTCTGGGGAGATCAGTTGCTCTAAGTAAAGTTGTTGGGTGGTAGAGAGAGGACCCACTTTGGCAAGTGAGAGAAAGGCGGGTTCAGAACTGACTCCGGCATCTCCGTCTGCCCGTGATCCGATCCCACAGGCTGGCTCTCTGTTTGAAGCTGACTTCTCCCTGCTGGATGGAGTCAAGCCCAACATCATCATTTTTAAGCAGCAGTACGTGGCAGCCCCTTTGGTGATGCTGAAGCTGGAGCCTGATGGAAGCCTCTCACCCATGCTCATTCAGGTCCGAGAACAACGTCTTCCCTAACATTGACTCCCTTTGGGGTTTAGACACGCAGGTTCTCAGCTCCTCCTCCTCTCTCTCTCTCCTGCTCTAGCTCCAGCCTCCCCGACATGGGTGCTCCCCACCTCTGCTCTTCCTGCCCTCAGACCCTCCCATGGCCTGGCTCCTGGCCAAGATCTGGGTTCGAAGCTCTGATTTCCAGCTGCACCAGTTACAGTCCCATCTGCTAAGGGGGCATCTAATGGCCGAGGTTATCTCTGTGGCCACAATGAGGAGCTTACCCAGCCTGCATCCCATATATAAGGTATTTTGGGGTGTCTGTCACTGTGCATCTGCTGTCCACAGTTCCCACGTGCAACCTCAGGAGGCCTCTCCTCAGGGTCTGCTCTTCAGCATGTTAGGAGAGGCGGCCATCTTAGTCTCTGTGTGGATACATGAACACACACACACACACACACACACACACCGAGAGAAACTCTTCTATGGAAACCCTGAAGATACGCTCTTGCTGTGAGCTGGGGAAAGAGTAAGAATAAGATTAGTTGTAATTCAGAGTGAGGAGGTTGTCCAAGGGTAGGGAGTGTGGGGACATTTCAGAAGGAGTGATCCCTAGTGGCGAGGGAGGAAGGACTGTTGGACATTAAATATTACTGAAATATTAGAAAGTGATTAGCTTGTTGAGTAGGAGGAAGGGAAGTGGGAGAAGACAAGAAAGAAAACTGCAGTGTTTGGAGAGGAGAGGCCGGAGCATGTTTTGACCACCTGCTTACAGACATCTGTCTGAAAACATTGGAGGGGAAGGGGTTGAAGACATGGATTTCAGTTAGCAGGAAACAGAAGTGTCTGAGACCACTGCACTGGAGTAAATCCTCTAGGGTTTAGACTTGGTGCCTCAGAAGCACATTTAGTCTGAGACATAATTCTAGTTAGCTCCGCCCTCTGGGAAGTGAGAGGAGGAGGCAGAGGGATGGAAGGGGGAATACAGCAGAGGAGGCATCCACTGAGGTGGGGGAGGGGCGAATACAGCAGAGGAGGCATCCACTGAGGTGGGGGAGGGGCGAATGTGAGTCATGGCATCCAGAGAAGCAAGTGTTTGGAGAGAGAGAGGCTGGTTATCAATTCCAAATACAGCTGGGGTCAGCACGGCTGCAGAGGAGGGCCCATCCCAGATACAGCCGGGGGTCAGCACAGCTGCAGAGGAGGGTCCATCCCAGACACAGCTGGGGGTGGGCATGGCTGCAGAGGAGGGTCCATCCCAGACACAGCTGGAGGTCAGCATGGCTGCAGAGGAGGGTCCATCCCAGATACAGCTAGGGGTCAGCACGGCTGCAGAGGAGGGTCCATCCCAGATACAGCTGGCAGTCAGCACGGCTGCAGAGGAGGGTCCCTCCCATATACAGCTGGGGGTCGGCATGCTGAGGAGGGTACTTGGTCAATATGGACGTCATTGATTAATTGTTGACAAGGCCTGCCTCAGGGAAGTAGAGATGCTGACAGTCTGGTTGTGGGCTGAGCCAAACCTGGGGTCACAGAGGTAGAGACTCCTCAGGAAGCTAGCTGAGAAGGAGAAATGAAAGATTAGGAACCTTTTGGGAAGGGAAGGGAGGTAAGGTCAAGGAAGAGTTTTCTTCTATAGGGCATTGAATACCCAGAGAGGGAGAGAGAGGGAGGGAGGCAGACAGACACTATGAGCCCTGGTCAAGGGAAATGGGATGGGCTCATAGTGGAGGATCCTACTGGGTTCTGTGCTAGGAGACTAACGGTTGCTGAAAGTATGACAGTGAACACAAGATTGTGCAAATAAGCGGTGAAACCTTGAACCTTTGACCTTGGAGGCCTTTGGGAAGATATTTCTCTCTCTCTCTCTCTTTACCCTGACCCAGTCCTCCAAAGGGGAGGACTCTGTCTCACCTAAGCTTTCCTCTCCCTTCTCATCACGGTCTTTTCATCCCCCTCACCCCGTGGATCCTGCCATTTCTGTTATTTGACTGTATCTCATTTCTTTTCCCACCATCAGCTCCTCATCCCCCACTTCCGCTACACCATGGAGATCAACATCCTGGCACGGAATAATCTTGTCTCTGAATGGGGAATTTTTGATCTGGTATGGAAAGGGATGGGTAAAGGGGAGGAGTCTCTCAAGGGTATTTCCCCCATCCACTCTTCCTCCAAACTCTGCTTTTCGTATTGAAAAAGGACAGCCTTCACTTGCCTCATACTTGAATAGCCCGCTGCCTTGGTTAACCCTGGTTTGTCCTCAGGTGGTGAGTACAGGGAGTGGAGGCCACGTGGACATTCTCCAGAGGGCCACCGCTTGTTTGACTTACCGTTCCTTTTGCCCTCCGGATGACTTGGCTGACCGTGGGCTCTTGGATGTGAAATCTTCTCTGTATGCCCAGGATGCCCTCAGGCTGTGGGAAATCATCAGCCGGTGAGGATGACGCAGAGGGAGAGAAGGGGGGGGGCGGGGGAGCAGGTCCCAAAGGCCCTAGCCTGACCCTGTGGCTGAGTGCCCTCTTCTCTGGGGAGCAGGTATGTGGAAAGGATGGTGGAGCTTTTCTACAAGAGCGACACAGACGTGAAGGACGATCCAGAGCTGCAGGTGTGGTGCAGAGAGATCACTGAGATCGGACTGCTGGGCGGCCAGGAGCGGGGGTAAGGCGTGGGGTCCTCCTGAGTTACCTTACATCATTGCCCACACGTCTGTCAACATCCCTCATCTGGTACCCTGAAACCCTTCCCTGGGTGTCTCCCGGGCCTCCAGAAGCCCTAACCGTCACGTCTCTGCAGCTCCTTTGCCTTCTCCTCCCACAGGACTCTCTCTCCTCACGCACCGGGAGCTTTCTCTGGAGCCGGAACTGTTATCCTCTCAGAGTTCCCTTACTCATCCCTACCCTCGGGCTGGAAAGCAGCTCCAAGGCCCATCCTACGTGCATCAGTTTACTTTATTTTTATCTTGGGGGATTATTTTCTCCTCTTCCTTTCATTCCTCCAAACCCTCCCATCTACCCCACCTTGTTCTCTTTCAAATTCATGGCCTCTTTTTTCATTATTTGTTGTTACATATATGTACTCTCTCTCTCTCTCTCTCTCTCTCTCTCTCTCTCTCTCTATATATATATATATATATATATATATATATATATATATATTCCTTTTGGTTTTTCAAGACAAGGTTTCTCTATGTAACAGCCCTGGCTGTCCTAGAACTCGCTCTGTAGACCAGGCTGGCCTCAAACTCACAGAGATCCACCTGCCTCTGCCTCCTGAGTGCTGCGAAAAAGGTGTGCAGCACCACTGCCTGGCTATAATACATTCTTAAATACATAAATACACCCTGCTCGGTCTGTATAGTGTTACTGTGTCTATACGTTTTCAGGGCCCCCCATTTGGTATTGGATGACCACTTGGGGTGCTCTTCCCTGTGGAAGATTGCTTCTCCAGCTGTCAGCTCTCCTCAGTGGCCTTTGTGTAGGCTTGAGGCCTCCTGGGCTTCCCCGGTCCGTGTTAGCACGTCTGTTGTCCTTGTTCAGTTCATGGGTAGGCAGTCATATTGGTGAGACGTTACAGGCGTAGCTTCTGACATTCCTAGGACACAACCTCACAGCAAACTCCCTTCTCCTCTGGCTCTTACCATCTCTCTGCCCCCTTTTCGGAAAGAACCCTGAGCCTTAGGTTTGGGAGTTGTTTTGTAGATGTATCCAATGGGGCTGGGCTCCACATCTGCATTTTGATTGGTTGTGATTTTCTGTAGTGGTCTCCAATTACACATCAGTTTTTGAGTGCACACTATTTGTGAACCATAGGCTCTAGAGGCTGTGATCAGAGCAAGGCCTTTATGTTTCTCCAGACGTTTTTGCCGGCCTGAGCTCTGCCTCAGATGCTGGTCTCCAATCTAACTCTCTTTATTTTTACCCAGGTTCCCCCTGTCCCTGGAGTCCCGGGCTCAGCTGTGCCGGTTCGTTACCATGTGCATTTTCACGTGCACTGCTCAGCATGCTTCCAACCATCTGGGTCAGGTAATCCGCGTGATCATGTCCCCATGGGCTTCTGGGATGCGGGTCAGGTAATCCACGTGATCATGTCCCCACGGGCTTCCGGGTTGTAGGAGATGGGGAGAAACATCAAATGTCTGGGCGGTCAGCCTGAATTTCTGAGTGACCCTTCTATTTGCAGCTGGACTGGTATGCCTGGATCCCAAATGGCCCATGCACCATGCGGAAGCCCCCACCGACCTCCAAGGACGTGACAGAGAAGGACATAGTGGATGCACTGCCCACTCTCCAGCAGGCACGGATGCAGATGACATTCACCAAATTCCTTGGCAGACGCCAGCCTGTCCCTGTCATGGTTAGACACCAATGCCTGGGCCCTGGCCTGGGGGTGGGGAGGCAGCTTGACCAAGGGGCAGTGTTCTTGCCTGTGAGAGGCCCGAGGGCCTGAGCCATTTTGTTTTCTCCCTCTCAGGTGGCCCTGGGGCATCATACAGAGGAATATTTCTCAGGCCCTGAGCCCCGGGCTGTGCTGAAGCAATTCCAGGAGGAGCTGGCTGTCATGGACAAGGAGATTGAGGTCCGGAATGCAGGCCTGGACCTGCCCTATGAGTACCTCCGGCCCAGCATGGTGGAAAACAGTGTGACTATCTGAGAGGCCCTGCCCATCTCAGCCCCAGAGGAGGCCACTGTCTCTGTATCTTCATAGTCTGGTCCTCCTTGGCTACATCCTTTAGTGAATAGACAAACTGCCCATCATACAGTCCTGGGGATACACAGCGATCATTCCCATTGCATTTCAGAATCTGGAACTTTCCAAAGTTGCTCTAGTGCTATGTCAATCCAGCTATGCGCTTCCTTAGCCTTGAACCCCTGTTACCCATTTCTTTTCCCCAAAGGACCTGGTTTATACGTTAATGAAAAGTCTGATTAAATAATAAAGTCTGGTTATATAAACTGAGGGAAGGTGGGAGAAAAAGGCCTTATTTTGTTTCTTGCGTTCTTATTCAGATAAAAGGAATAAAGAAAAAATATTTTCCTAGGACAAAATTTCTTCCTCAAGGGTTTCCTTAAACATCTGTAAGCTAAATGACACTGGTCATGGCTGACTGGGCCCAGTGGAGCTGAGAGTCGTGGTTTTTAACAGTGGATTTCACCTTTAGGCTTCTCTGAAGCCTCAGCTAACACATCCCTCTGACCACCCGCACTGAAGTCTCCCGGACACTTTCCAGCTCACATCAACCTGCCTCGACCCCTTCCCAAGCTGCAACTCATTCTCCTTTTCAGCCCTTTCCCTGAGACTCATGGTAAAGCTCCCTCTTCATTTCTATCCTTTCCGCCAACACTAAAATAACCATCCAGCCCAGAGTCCCGGCACTGAAGAAAGACAGACAGACACATTCCCAGCAGGAGGGGAGGAAAGAGTAAAGGCACCTGTATAGAAAAAAAGAAGCCAACTTGTTACTGTTTGTGGGTGACATAAGCCTATGTAGAAAACACTCAATAACTTTACCAAAAATAACCTATTAGAACAATGAGCGTAGCCAGCAGCACACAAGAGTCGGCAGCACCTGAATATCAACCGTCAGTTCTCTGAAAGTGAAGCAAACAAAGCAATCTCATTCCCAAAAAATAACACCTAGAAATATGCTGCAGCGGAGAAGTGAAATATCTGTACAATTAAAAGTGTGACACTGAGGAATGCTGAGGAGGGTGTGGCCAAATGGAAAGGTATCCCATCTTCATGGATTGGAAAGATCGATGTCATGAAAACATCCGTGCTACGAAGAGCACTTTGCAGATTCAAAGCAGTCTTTATCAAAGTATCAATGACATTATTCCCAGACTTAGAAAAGCAATCCAGAATTTGTATGGCACCTCAAAAGCAAAACAAATCCAAAAAACCCAACCCTAAATAGCCAAAGCAAACTGCAGTTAAAATAAAAAAAGCAGGAGCCGTTACACTGACTATGTAGACTAGGCGTGTACACCTGTGTACAAAGTATTCTATGAGTCTATAGTAGTCAGAACAGCATGGCGCTGACGGAAAACAGGCCTTTAGACCAGTGGGACAGAATACACACAAACATGACTAAGGGATTTTTGACAAGAGTGCCATGAACTTGGCATCAGGAAGAGGACATTCTCTCTCATAAATGAACTTTGGAAAATGGGATGTCTACATGCAGAGCTCTGTAAGCAGCTAGAAAGAGCAACTCAAAATAGATTGAAATTATGAATTAAATTATGAATTATTAGAAAAAAACATAAAGGAAGTGCTTCAAGATGCTGGGACTGACCAGTGTTGTTCTCTCTAAGCTACCAGAATTCCTGTCGTGTGTGTGTGTGTGTGTGTGTGTGTGTGTGTGTGTACCAGTGAGATGGCTCAGTGGAGAAAGGCACTTGCTCAAGTCCAGCAGCCTCAGTTCAGCCCTCAGAATCACACAAAGGTGGAAGGAGAGGACCAGCTGTACAAAGTCGTCCTCTGATCTCTGATCTCATTTTAATTGGAAATAGCAAATGCTGGTGAAAATGAGGGGAAGGTCCTTTCCAATGCATCAGTGGACCCACGCCCACAATGGCGGCCCTGGTCAAACTCACAGAACAAAACAAAGCCAAAAGAAAAAGAGAGGAGGAAAGGGACTTTGGAGAAGGTGGGATGTTGATGGGATGGGGCTGGGTCAGAGACAGTAGGGGAGCAAGTGTGACTTCGATGTAGTTTAAATACATGTGTGAAACTGTCAAAGGATACGTTAAAATAAAATGCTAAAAATAGACTATCACATGGTATACCAACCCTACTACTCAGTGTAGATGTGAAAAAAATGAGTCCTTATGTTATAGAGACATCTGGAGTCCTCTGTTTATTCTGCCAGTATTTATAGCGGCCAAGAACTGGAAATGACCCAAGTGCCCATCCACCAATGAATGGATGGATATAAAACATGGCGCCTATGCCTAAAACACATGCCTAAGCCATGAGAAGAGGTAAATCCACTTATTTACAACAACAGAAACAGACAGGAGAGAACTAGAGAGCATTGTACTAAATAATGAAGTAAGCCAGGCACAAAATGAAAATGACTAAGCGATCTCACTCACACCTGGAGTAAGAGAGAGTAGATCGTATGGAAGCTGAGTGTTGAACAGGGGCTGCCAGCAGCTGGGAGAGTTAGAGGGAAGGTGAATAGGGAAGATTGGTCAATGGCAGTAAGTTGCAATTAGATAAGAAATAAATGAGTTCTACTTTCCTACTTCCATAGTAATATGGATGTAATAATGGTGACACGTTCTGAGTATTTTTTTCTTTTAAACTAGGAGAAAGTCTACTTTCCCCATAAAGGAGGAATAAATATCTAAGGAAATGCTTACCCTACACAACGCATGTATGTATCAAAACACGACGTGAGGACTGGGGAGATGGCTTTGCTGGTAAAGTACCTTGCCATGCCAGCATGAGGTCTTGAGTTTGATCTCCATGTAAAAACCAGGTGTAAGCCTGCAATCTCAGTGCTGGGGAGACCAGGAAGGGGGTGCGGGGGGTTGCCTGGAGTCGCCAGTCAGCTAGTTTTGTCAAATCAGTAAGATCCAGGTTCAGTGAGAGATGCTACCTTCAAAAGTAAGGTGGGGGGAGAAAGACACGGGGTGTGAACCTCTACCTCCACATACGTGCACACAATATGTGTGCATGCACTTGTGTATACACAGGCACACACACACATATACACACATACAAAACAAACAAACAAACAAACAAAACTCAAAACAAGTTAAACGCTTAAATACAAGACCTAAAACTACGAAATTGCTGGATGAAAACATAGGAAAAAGTCCATGACATCGGTCTGGGCAAAGACTTCTGGGATACGACTCTTAAAGGTCAGGCAACAGACACAAAGATGGGCAAATGGGATTACATCAGACCAGAGGAGAAGCAAAGAACATCCCACAGGCTGGGGAATATCTGCAGTCTTGGCCAGTTCAATGGTACAACTCATTGGTGCTGAATGTATCTGTGCTGATCGCAATGAGTCTCCAGAAACTCACAATCTTGCAAAATGGAAACTGAACAGTAATTCCCATTTCTCTCTCTCCTAGACCTTGGTGTTATCATTTTATTCTCCATTCTCTGTGAGTTTAGATACTGTAGGTTCATCATAGAAGTGACAATGTGAAGTACATGTCTTTTTATGGCTGGCTTATTTCACTTAGCAGAGTATCTTCTCGGAGTTTCTTCAAGGTTCATCCATGTCGTCAAATGTGAGAGGATTTCTTTCCTATAGATACAGAATGATAATCCATTCTGTGGGTTTATTGCCAGTGAGCTGGATGAGTTTCTTTTGATGTGCTTAGATGGGAATTGGGTGTTGGCAAGGAGTAGTTCGTCCAGTGTTGGTAACCCTGGCCCTTGAGTGCTGGACAGCTAGCAGACAGAGGCTCATAGCTTCAAAGATCAAAAACTAGAGTTCCAGGCATTAGAAACCAGAGACTTAGAACTTAAGTACTGTGATTACATGCTTATTGCTCCAGGTTCCAATTGCCAGTGGCCTGGCACTTAGTAGCTAGTGAAAACCACAGCTCCAAGCAGTGGCTAGAGCAGCTGCAGTCAATGCAGCAGTGGTGCTTGTCAGTGTTGCAGCCCCTGGTGAGACGTGGGCACTGGGACTCTCAGTTCTCCAGCAGCCAGCGTGGTACCTTCCAGGTTAGGGTGCTACACCCGGACTCTTTTCAGTAGCTAGTGTTCTTGCTATCAGATCTGGCAAGTTAGGACCCGTGGCCCATGTGATGGTTATCTTTGGTTGTCGACTACATCTGGAATTAACTAAAACCCAAGTGGCTGGGTTCACCTGTGAGAGACTTTTTTCATGGAAGAAGGAAGCCTGCTGTCTGCCCACTTGCTCTCTCTCTCAGTGGCAATTCCTTCACTGGCATCAGAGCCTACGTCTTCTGGGTTCTGACATACACTGAAGACCACTGCGACATCCAGCTTTGTGGACTGAACAACTACTGGATTTTTGGACCTTCAGTTGGTAGACAGTCTTTGTTGGACTAGCTGGACCACAGCTTGTAAGTCATTCTAATAAATCCTGTTTTGTGTGTGTGTGTGTGTGTGTGTGTGTGTGTGTGTGTGTGTGTGTGTGTGTGTGTTCATTCTGTAAGTTCTGTTCCTCTAGAGAACCCTGACTAATACAGCTCAAGATGTTTGGCTGCTTCCTAGACATTTTCCAGTGACTAGCACCCATAGTGTCATATCTCTGCCTCTTCTCAGATGTCTGTATTTCCTCCTTTGCTGTCTGTCCTATCCTACCTACTTTATATTTCTATTGCTCCTTTTTGTTTCTTCTATCTATATTCCCAAGCTCCAATCTCTGTCTGCCTGCCTCCCCGCCCCCCCAGAGTCTTCAGGCCTCTTCTCACTACTACTAACATTTAGGTTTGGGGTTTTTTTGCTGTGCTACCAGCTCAACCACTGAACTTGAAAAGAAAACCTTTGTGTAGGTTGAAGCCTCCTGGGCTTCCCCCATCTACTTTGGCATGTCTGTTGGCGTTGTCCTTGTTCAGCTCATGTTCGGGCAGTCCTGCTGGTGAGACTTTGTTGGTGTAGCTCCTGACATTCCTAGGAGACACAGTCTCACAGCAAACTCCCTGATGCTCTGGCTCTCAATCTTTCAGGCCACTCCTCAACAATGTTTCCTGAGCCTTAGGTGTGGGAGTGTGTTGTGGATGTTTCCACTGGGACTGGGCTCCACAACTTTGCATTTTGATTAGTTGATTTGTAGTTTGATTACCCTCTTCCGTAATGGCCTCTGTTTGTTGCAAAAAGAAGTTTCTTTGATGAAGAGTGAGGACTACATTTTCCCTTGGGCATAAGGGCACCCCTACACAAAGATTTACAGACAACTAAGAAATGCTGAGGGCAGGAGGAAGTTTTCTCTAGGGAAGAGCACACTAATTAATTGGTTATCCAATACCAAATGGCCAGCCCTGAAAACACACAGGTGAGTCACATTGTGTAGACTGAGCAGGTTGTATTTAGGAATATATGTTAGGATTCTGTACATGCGCAGCTTGGGGTCTTGTCTGGCACCTTATTACATCATCAACGAGTGACTGCGGTCCAGCCTTAAAAGCCGGACATGCACCCCACGCTCTCTCTCTGCGCTCCTCTTTCTGTTTCCTCTCTGCCAGGCCTGGCTTCTCCGTCCTATCCCCTCTTCTTTCTAATAAAGCCCGTTCTAACTCTGGTAGCCATGGCTCGCGACTCTTCTGCCGACCAACCAGCGCCGTTTATCCTTTCGATATATATGTAAATACACATATGTATATGCATGCAATGGCAATTAACGAAAAGAGAGGCCGTGAAGTTGACAGATATCAAGGAGGGGCATAGGGACGGTTTCGGAGGGAGGAAAGGGAAGATAGAAATGTTGTAACTGTATTATAATCTAAAAAATAAATAAAAGACAAAAACCAAAATCATGATTCGGCAAGGACTATTGAAAAGAAACTTTCTGTTGAGCCTAAGGTTGCAACGACGCCAGGGAACAGCGCGAGAGAGGGACTTCCGGCTGACTACACACAAAACACAGAGGATCCAGAAAGGGGGACCGAGGTGTTTGCAGTCCTTCGTGGTGGGCCGTCAGAGGAAGTGCTTCTGACCCGGATGGAAACGGCACCATAGTCCACAAAGACTTGTGGAGGCCGTAAGTCCAGAGTGAGCTGTTCAAAGCCCTATGACTAGAAAAGTGCCTTGAGGAGATGGAGCTGGTTTCCGCGGCAAGCAGCTGTAGTGTAGCTTCTCAAGGCATCGGTGGCATGTTCAAGGCAGTCTGGCTACGGTAAAGGTGGTCCTGCCAGCTGCCGGAGAGCACGCCTTTGTCAAGGCGGCCAGGCATAAGGAAAGAACCGTCAGATGGCCTGCTCTTGACAGTTTCAATCATTCAGTGAAAACATTAGTGAAAGATCAACCCCCAGTTAACAATCCTAATCACACTGAATGATGCTCAATACTATAAAATGATGCTTTACAGCAGTGGTTCTCAACCTTTCTAACGCTCCACCCGTTAATACAGTTCCTCATGTTGTGATCCCCAACCATAACATTATTTTTGTTGCTACTTTGTAACTGTAATATCTGATTGCAGGGTATCTGATATGCAGCTCCTGTGAAAGGGTCATTTGACCTCAAAGGGGTCAAGACCCACAGGTTGAAAACTGCTGCTTTACACACTTAACTCTGCTCTAGTGCCCGAGGGTCCCTCTGTCCTCTTCCATACCATTCTAGTTATCTGTTCACCCAGTGGTGGACATCTGGTTTGTTTCCCTTGTGGCCGTTGTGAATAATGCTGCAATGAGTGTGGGTGCTTAAAGAGCCCTTTGAGGTCCCATGTCAATTCATTAGAATATAAAACCAGAAACGGGATTGCTGGACCTCTATGGGAGTTCTACTGTTTTTTCTAGATCTTTTGTTCTTTTATACTAGGCTCAAGAAAACTTTGGTAATCTTGATTAGATTAGAGATGACTTTGAACAATTCTTCACTCTGTACCTCTGCCAAGACAGCGCTTTACGCAGTTGTGGGGCGGGAACTCTGAGAGTTCTGGTTCAGTTCTGCAACATGAAGGTCATCCACCGATAGAAGTGATTGATAGAAGAAGTGGCCAAGAGTAGCAAGTCACAGATCTATCGCTTTAGTTTCAGTGACTAAAATATCAAGTTCTGTTGTTCCCGAGATGACCTATAGAGGGCGCTCTTTAAACAATGGACACTAACTCCGTGGAGCTGATCGCCTTACCGTGGGGTTTGGTGCTGCCTCTGCACCGGGCGGTTTATATTTTTCTCTTTATGGGTGTACAGAAAACATAACAGTCCCAAGTGGCTAAAAAGAAAAAAACAAGAGTTAACACTAAATTGTGAGCTTTTTCCAATCTCCTTTTTCTTTCCAGCAATATAATTACTGTGATTAAAAAAAAAAAAAGACAAACAAACAAAAAAATTATACACATAGCTGCCGTTCTTCTTCTTAACAAAGTTTTACTTGGAGTTTAAAAAATAGGAGCAAAAGTTTTAAAATAAACAGACTTAAAGATTATTATACTTGTTTTAGTTTAAAATGCTTCATTATGTGTATTCTTATTGTTTTATTTCCTGGTATTAACTTCTGTTTCCTCCTATTTTTGTGCTTTAATTGTGTTTCTTTGTCTAATTTTGGAGAAAAAAAAGCCTCACCCATCAGTTGGGGCAGAAAGTGACTTCAAAACAGAGCGTCCCAGGAGATGATTTTCTTCTGTGTGTGTGCCCATGTGTAACTAAAATTTTTCATTTTCCTGTAGTCCTTTTATCCATTTTTGTTTGCATGGATCATACTTTTTAGTTGAAGTCTGAGAATTCTTTGACTCTCTCTTGATACTGATGATTTTTCTATTTTTCCCCCCTGAATGTTACACCGATTCACATTTTGCACATTAGTATACATTCTGAGGTCATTTTTATACAAGGTATGAAGCAAGTTTCTTTTTCAGAATCCATAGATACCAAAATTCTAGAAAGATGGTTCATAAGTTAACAGCACTGACTGCTGCTCTTGTAGAGAACCTGGGTTTGATTCCCAGCACCCACATGGTGGCCCACAACCATCTGTAACTCCAGTTCCAGGGGACCTGACACCCTCTTCCAGCCTCCACAGGCACTGAATGTGTGTGCTGCACAGACATACACACAGGCAACACACACACACACACACACACACACACACACACGCACGCACGCACGCACGCACATAAAATAAAACGAAATGAAAATGTTACCGTGCTATTTTCTGAGAAGGCTGTGCCATGGCTGTGTTGATCTAACTTGGGTTCTACTGAAACTTAATTCTGATTACTATAGCTGTCTATAGTTACGTAAGTCTCAAAAATGAGTAGACTGACCCCGCCTACCGCTTTATTATGTCAATTGCTTTAGCCATTTGTATAAAAATTTTATAATAGTCTTATTGATATCCACACTACTGTTCAGGATTTGAAAGAAATTGTGTTAGAACTGTTTGGAAGGATTGAAGTTGTGACTAGAGTCTTCAGTCATCAGGCACAGGGTACCACGTCACTTGGTCACACCTCCCTTTCTCCCACCAGGACTGTGGCACGCTTTGTTAGACTCGCTAGTAAGGACTCCTGTGTTAGCGGTAAATGGCATTATAGTTCGGATTTCGGCATTCTTGTGTTTATTGCAAACATGTAGGTGCATAACCTAGTTTTATAAGTTTGCCCCATGTTGGGCAGCCTTACTGGCCACACTTAATAGCTTCACAAAGTTTATCTGTGTGTGTGTGTGTGTGTGTGTGTGTGTGTGTATTCTTAGGTGTGTTCTATGGAGCCATGCCATCAAGCCAACAGGGGAAGGTCTCCCTCTCTCTCTCTCTCTCTCTCTCTCTTTCTTTCTCTCTCACTCACTCTGTGTGTATGCATGTGTATGTGTGTGTGTGGGGGGTGTCTGTGGGTATGACTCTGTGTATGTCTGTCTCTGTGTCTGTATGTGTGTAGTGTGTATGACTGTGTTGTGTGTATGTGTGTCTGTGTCTGTGTGTATCTGTATCTTTGTGTATGTCTGTGTTGTGTGTGTGTATCTGTGTCTGTGCGCATATGTGTCTGCTTGGAGATTTATCTACTCTTTCTATTTCCTCAGGCACCACTGGACCTCTGGTAATGGTGGCCCTGGCAGCACTGGGAATGTGTGTCCTCAGGTCTAAAAGTGACAAGAGCCAAGGGGTGGTTGGACATGTGAGGTAGAGGCAGTGGCCAGTGGAGGACCAGTCTTAAGGCCCAGGGGCCAGGTCCTTTGTTACTCGGGTCTTACAGGTGGCCATATCTCTGCTGAAATGAAATGTCCACCGGCTATAGTCCAGAGAAATACGTGAGATGCTGGGGTTATGGTCGCACTGCTGGGTCTACGTGGGAGGGGAGCCCCAGATGCAGGAGGACGGTGTGCAGGGGTGTCTTTCCTCCAGGGAAGGGACTTCTGACAGTGGCTCTGGTGGTGGAGTGTGTCGGAAGGCAAAGCGAGCTTCTCCTCTGAAGCAAAGCCACCAGGATCCAGGCAGGCCCCCTGACTCACTTTAACCCTGAGACAACTGCTGAACTGTCCTCTGGCCAGTTAATAATTAACATATAATAACAATGATTATGTATTAGATAATATAAGATATAATTAGTAATTAATATCATCTGTGGGTGAGATCTGCTGGGACCCTCTTGTCCAGCCCTTCCCTATACCATGGACAGCTTCCTGCAGGGCCCTGGTTGCCAGTGGGGTTTGCGCCCCTCCCCCTGCTCCCATCCCAGGTATCAGTGTCTTGAAGAGTCCCTGTGTCTCCTCTGATTCCATGCTCTCCCTCGGCCATGCCACTCCAATGCATTTGTTATTCTTTCTTGTAGAGACAGAGACCAGCACTGAGCACTTCAATTTGACCATCTCAGAATGGAAATTTTACCATTAAACGTTTTTGAATGTATAGTTTGAGAATGTTGGGTTTATGTGCTACTCGGGTTGCTAGCGCTTCTCATGAGGAAGGGAACCTCAGGGTAGCGCTCTTTCTCTGTTGGAGTTTTCAAACTCCAGTTGCGAAAGGAAAGCTGAGCACAAGCAACATACATTCATAAAGTGACCACTGAGCGGTGTTGGAGCCTTCCTCCGGATCGCTCTGTTGGAGGATTGCTCTGTCAATCCTGTCCATCATGTTAGTGGCCACAGGACAAGGAGCGGGGAGGGAGGGGGAGGCCAGGGGAATGTCATGACCTTTCCTGGAGCAAGCAAAGATTCCCAGAGCATGAGC
Source organism: Peromyscus californicus insignis (assembly GCF_007827085.1). Classification (NCBI taxonomy): domain Eukaryota; kingdom Metazoa; phylum Chordata; class Mammalia; order Rodentia; family Cricetidae; genus Peromyscus; species Peromyscus californicus. The sequence continues at coordinate 52,479,693 of NW_026294551.1, forward strand.
ACCCACCCTGTGCTCCCTTAATGGCCCAGTGCTTCCTGGCCCATCTGCTGGTAGGTGTGTCCCTTAGAATGGGAATTAGAACGTAATGAATCTAGAGGTTGTCTGGTGGCCACACTGGCAGCCACTTTAGATCTATCCAGTGTTGAATAAGTCATCTCAAGAGGAACTTCTGGCCTTTGGGCATCCTGTGCTCAAACACTAGGGGGGGCAGAAATTTAGCTAGGTCATGCAGACAGCTCACTGGGAAATAATTCACATGTGAAGCTCCACAGCCATTTAAACCAAACCTTCCAGAGGACCCTTCCGCCACCAGGGTCTAAGCAGCCACCCCTACTCCCCTCGCATTAGGATGCAGGGAAAGACATCGGGGCATAGAAAAGGAAAATGGCCATGAGGCTATGGAACAGGAGCCCGGGAGTGCATGCAGAAGCTTAGAAGAGGGGGTTGGATACCCTGGGTTTAGTTATAGATGGTTGTGAGCTCCCATGTGGGTGCTGGGACTCGAACCTGGGTCCTCTGCAAGAACAATAAGTGCTTTTAACTGCTGAACTGTCTCTCCAGCCCCATCTGCCCAGTTGCTTGGCCCTTCCATCATGCCATCCTAGACACCAGACAAGAAACCACGGGGCTGATTACTGACCTGGTGGGGTTCAGCTTTGCTTTTTGTCTGTGTCTTTCTTCCTATCCCTCACCCCTCCCTTTCAGAATATAAATGTTTTCTCCATATACTTGTATCTTGGAAGTGCCCCCCCTTATATAGGGGATCACAGCTAGACATCAACCTTGGTGTGGGAGTCCAAATTACTCAGGATCAGAGAATCTGAGCTTGCTTTACTCAGCAGGGCTAAATAAGGAGATGATTTGGTCACCAACGTGTTTACCAGGTGTTTGGAAGGGTCTACACTTGACTGTACGGTGTGCTTTCATGTTGCAAGGGGGAGGTCTTTTGCCTCTCCCCTTGGCATGTTATAAAAAGCCCTTTTGAATAAACGACGGAGTGGTTGGGTATTGACCCAGGCCCTCCCGAAGCTATCCTGTGTCTGTTTTTCTCTTCATTGTCTAGGTCTATTTTTCTATCTGATATTTTCTATCCCTCTCTCTCCCACCTAAGAATCCTTTGATAGGTGGGAGCAGGTTGGAGCTGGACTCCCCAGACTTCCACACTTTGGGTCTCAGAAGAGACTTCAGAACAGAACTGGAACATTAGCAACTTGAAGAACTCTTGGGGCTAAATGCAGTGTTCCTTATGCAATGGGAAATAGTATTTGGGGGAGCAGAGGTGTCATGGTTTGAGGATGGAATGTTTCCCCAAGACCAAGCAGGAAAAGCTCTTAGCTACTGGGAGTTAGTGCAACTCTTAGGACATGGGGACATTAGTGAGCACAGAAGTGAGTCACTGGGGGTGGTGAGCTCTTGCTACTCCTCCCTGCTTCCCGCCGCCAGGAGGTGAGCAGCCTTCTAGGCTCTTCTGCTGCAGTGATTTTTTCCCTTACCACAGGCACAAAGCACTGAAGCCACCATGCACAGAAACCTCTGAGCCCAAGAGACCAAGCAGACCCTTCCTCTTCTTCAGTTAACGATCTGGGGTGCATTGTGACAGTGGCGTACACCTAACTGATGCATCCTTCTCTGTAGAAACTTCCCATGAGTAATAGAGTCTTTTCTTCCTGAACCAGGAGATCTATCAAAAGAAGGGAAGAGGGCCGGGCGGTGGTGGCGCACGCCTTTAATCCCAGCACTCGGGAGGCAGAGGCAGGCGGATCTCTGTGAGTTCGAGGCCAGCCTGGTCTACAAAGTGAGTTCCAGGAAAGGCGCAAAACTACAGAGAGAACCCTGTCTCGAAAAAAACCAAAAAAATAAAAATAAAAAAACCAAAACAAAGCAAATAATAATTTAAAAATAGAACAAAACCAACATAAAATCAACTGAAACCAGAAAACCACAAGAAAAAACATGGGAGGAAAGCAGTGGGTGATGGTCATTTAGGCATGGTCCAAAGAATAGGCAAGAAAAAGGAAAGAGCATGTCCCCTTGAAACTACTAAGATGTGGGGAGACTGACTGGCAAGGCTATGCAAAAGCAAGTATCTGAAGAAAACTGGTCTTCTAGAAATAGAGAGGAACCCTGACTGCACTCGATGGGAAAGCAACCCTTGTCCTTCCATAACCCGTGTCCACAGGAAGCCTCTGCAAACAGCTGATAGAGAAGACTCTAACTCATTCAAATACGACCCTCAAACAGGAACTAACGCAGCATTCACATACAGAAAGCACACACTTTTGTTATACATTTTTTGTTTTTTGAGATGGGGTTTCTCTGTGTGGCCCTGGTTGTCCTGGAACTTGCTCTGTAGACCAGGCTGGCCTGGAACCCACAGAGATCCACCTGCCTCTGCCTCCCAGGTGCTGGAATTAAAGATGTGTGGTACCACTGCCTGGCTAGAGGACACACTTAGAAATTTGAGAACTAGCACACAGTGTTCCCACTGAAGTGTTCATCAGAAATGAGAACATGGCCAAAGGTTTCTATGTGAATTAAAAAAAGAATACTTTAAAAAGCAAGTGCCGCCGGGCGGTGGTGGCACATGCCTTTAATCCCAGCACTCGGGACGCAGAGCCAGGCAGATCTCTGTGAGTTCAGGCCAGCCAGGTCTACAGAGTGAGTTCCAGGACAGGCACCAAAACTACACGGAGAAATCCTGTCTCAGGGGGAAAAAAAAGCAACACATCTTTGCATCATTAAAACAGCAGCATAAACAAATATAATACATCTTAAAATAATATTCCACAGCAAGCATGGTCTACATACAGAGTTCCAGGTCAGCCAGGGCTACATAGTGATGTAGTGATGAGGTCAAATTAAAAACATAAAATAAATGCAAAGCAAACAGTTCACTTATGAAACAATTTAATTATTTCCTGTATAAATAAATAGACATACAGACATGTGGAATAAAGACACATGTGTAAAGGGAACCATGGCAACAGGGGCAGATACATATGACAATAAATGTGAGTCAACTCATCTTGCCTACTGCTAGGAAAAAAGTTTGTATTAGTTCCTGTGCTGTACATAAAGACATGTTTAAAATGAATCAGGAGGCTAAAATAAGAGGGTTGGTGTTCGTGGGTTAGCTTGAGGCATTAACATGAGCCCATGATAAGCTTTAGAGATATGGATGGTTAAATATTAAAATATTGCTGGACATGGTGATAGATACTTGTAATCGTAGAGCTTGGGAGGTAGAGGCAGGAGGACCACAAGTTCAAGGTCATCCCCAACTACAGAGCAAGTTCAGGGCCAGCCTGGGGTACATGTAAGCAATTGAATGATGAAGCAGTATCGATGGGTTTGTGTAGGTGTATTGGTTACCAGGCACTCACGACGCCACCACACTGCAGCTGAGAAGAATTAGAAATAACGGTGGTCCAGTAGCAACAGGGCCTGGCCTGGGATACTCCTGCTCTATGGAGAGAACCAAGGTTCCTCTCCTCGGGGAGATAACTGATCCTAAGGCTAGGGAAGAAATTATCAAGACAAGCTTGGAGCATCATTTTAAAATTCCTTTTCTTAAAACTGTATTTACTTAAATATGTGTGTGCGCGCGTGCGTGTGTACATGTACCTGCTTGTCTGTATGAGCACCGTGTGCACACAGGTGCCCATGAGGTCAAAAGGAGTGACAGGTGACTGTCAGCTGCTAGTGCAGTGTGGGTGCTAGGAACTGAACCTGGGTCCCCTGCAGGAACAGCAAGTGTTCTTAACTACTGAGACGTCTGTCTTAGTCAGGGCTTCTATGACTGTGATGAAACACCATTACCAAAAAGCAAGTTGGGGAGGAAAGGGTTTATTTGACTTACACTTCCACATTGTAGTCCATCATTGAAAGAAGTCAGGACAGGAACTCAAATAGGGCAGGAGCCGATGCAGAGGCTGTGGGCTGCTTACTGATTTGCTCAGCCTGTTTTCTTTAGAAACCGGGACCACCTGCCCAGGGGTGACCCACTCACAATGGGCTGGGCCCTCCTCCATCAATCACTAGTTAAGAAAATACCCCACAGCCTTTCTTATAGACGAATCTTATTGAGGCATTTTCCTAATTGAGGCTTCCTCCTCTCCAACGACTCCAGCTTGTATCAAGTTGACATAAAACCAGCCAGCACGCCATCTTTCCAGCTCCTTTTTTAAAAATATATATTTTCTTTTTTAAAACTTTTTTAAACTTTAGTAGTAGTATGTGTGTGTGTGTGTGTGTGTGTGTGTGTGTGTTCATGCGCATGTATGTGGTCACATGTTTGGAGGTCAAAGGGTTGAAGGGGAATAAAGAGACAGGAATGGTTAAACTGAGGTGGGAAGGTGGAGAGTACGGTAAAAGAGAGAGTGTGGGGAGAGACAAATAACGCTTTTGGATAAGACATGGGGAAACCTACTACTGTAGAAGTTTCTGTGTGTGTGTGTGTGTGTGTGTGTGTGTGTGTGTGTGTGTGTGTGTGTAAAAGTGACACATAATTGTATGTATGTACATATTTAAAATGGAGTTCCCAGGATGGAGACTTGGCTCAGCAGTTAAGAACACTTGTTGCTCTTCCAGAGGACCTGGGTTCCATCCCAGCGCCCACATGGTGGTTCACTGCCATCTGTAACTTCAATTAGGAGATCTGATGCCCTCTTCTGCCCTCTGAAGGTACCAGGCATGCAATAGTGCATAGACATGTATGCAGGTAAAACATACACACAACCGGGCGGTGGTGGCGCACACCTTTAATCCCAGCACTCGGGAGGCAGAGCCAGGCGGATCTCTGTGAGTTCGAGGCCAGCCTGGGCTACCAAGTGAGTTCCAGGAAAGGCGCAAAGCTACACAGAGAAACCCTATCTCGAAAAACCAAAAAAAACAAAACAAAACAAAACAAAACAAAACAAAACATACACACAAAATAGTAAGGAAATAAATCTAACTTTTAGTGGAGTTATCCTATCATAGGGCAACAATGACTCCACTGAATACCAGAGACTAAGAAGTCAAAGCCCAGTGCCAGTCCCTTCTCCTGGAGTTGTTGGCCATTGAGGTCCCATAGACCCCCAAACGTTACAAGTTATTGCCATCGCTCTTGAGAACATAGCTTTGGGAACACGTAAATGGCATTGAGAAAAGCTGAACGAGGAGTTAGGGATGTGGCTCAGTAGGCAGGGTGCCAGCCTCAAATTTACAAAGCCTGGGTTCAATACCCAGAGTCGCAGGACAGTGTGGTGGTGCAGGCCTGTGATCCTAGCACTCAGGAGGTGGGAGTCAGGGAGTCAGAAGTTCACAGTCACCCTCCAATACCAAGTTTGAAACCCACCTGGGCTAGAGACCCCATCTCAAAACAAAACTTGAAGGCCTAACAAAGAAACCCTTCAAAGCAAAGACTGAGCTTAATTGTGGACAAGTCCACAAATGTGGAAGTGGGTCAAAGAGGCATTCAGCCAGGTGCTGGGAAACGAGCATTTCAGACTTCAGTCAGATGCTGAAAGGGAGACCAGAGAATCATCTGCGTGGAGGAGAACCTCAGGAGAGAGCAGGCATCTGAGGACTGAGCCCGTAGACACACCTCCTCTTTGGAGTGAGGAGCAGAAGGAACCAATCTGGGTGAGCCACAGCACCAGTTCAGGAAGAAGTCGAAGGCAGAGCAGGTGACCACTGTCTTCCAGGTGTAAGTCTGTCTTATATATGATTTGAATGCTTGGGAAAAGGGACATGAGGACACACGCCACATTTTTAGGGATAGTGGGTGAGAGTGAGGGCATTCCTTTCAACTGTGCATGACGCTTTATAGTTAGTGGACACTGAGCTAATAATGACCACCCTCCCCCATCGCAGCCAAAGAACGCTGGTGACAAACCACTTTCCCTCTATCATTCCTTCCGGCCATGCTCTTATCCCTTCTTAGCCAGTATCCTGTTTCTTTCACAGCATGCCCCTAATCGCCCCACTCCAGCCTGCCCTAATTTCCTCAAAGCATCAGCTAGCTAGCTGCTTTTTGATGGATGGGAGGGTAAATTCTGCTAGGGACAAAAGTGAGCTGAGCCCTGGCATGGTGGTATACATCCATGACCCCAGTACTCAGGAGGTTGAAGCAGCAGGATGGAGAGTTCACGTCTAGCCTGGACCACACGTGAACCCCTGAGGAACTTGCTGCTGCCTTGTTCATGGTGGCTCCGACCGACACCCACTCCTTCCTGCCTTCCTATGGGTTGTGTCTTTAATGATGTCGGCTTCAGGAAGACCTCAGACGTGGGGCTTCAGTCAAGCCCCGTGCTCTACGACTGACTGTCTTCTAGCAAATAATAAACATGCAGTGGTAATTTGCCTCTGTGTGGTGGGAGGCCCCAACGATAGACTTTCCCCCATGCAACAGAGAAACAATGGGTCAGATGAGCTGCCAGCTGCACGGGCCTGGAGAGCTGCTAGAACTTAGAATTTCCGGTTCTGAGTTCAGTGCTTTCCATGTAATTTCTCCTGTGTCTCTTTAATGTGGCTTCTTAGGTATTTAATGTTAAATTGTTTTTATGTTACTTACATATAATTTGTTGTCCAGCATTGTCACGTTTCTTCATCCTACTGAATTTGTTAATAAAAATTAAAGGGCACTACCATTACGTGATCAGGACAACATATGTGTGCGTGCACACACACACACACACATGCACACAGACATACATACATACATGCCATATACAAGATCCTGCTATTCATTCCTGTTGTCCTTATAAATTCATTCCTCTCTCTCCTCCTCCTCTCTTCCTTTAAAGGGCCCTTTCTGAGAGCAGGGGAGTAACTATTTTTAATGCACAGAATGAAGGAAACAGACAAGGGCATCCACTGATTGCCAGGCTTTCTTCCTCAATGCAGCTTCTGTCCTGAAGAAAACAGAAAGGACTCTCCAAACAGGGCTTCAGTGAATGGAGAGAAGAGAATTCAGAGTTCGGGAAACTGAGGCAGAAGGCAGGGAGCCACATACTAGAGAGAGTATGGAATTCAGTGCGAATCGGATAACAGCTGCCAGAGAGCAATGGCTTGGGATTCTGTTGCTGTGATAAAACATTGTGACCAAAAGCAACTTGGGGAGGAAAGGGTTTGTTCCACGTCACAGAGAAGCCAGGACAGGAACTCCAGGCAGGAACTGGAGGCAGGGACAAGAGCAGAAGCCATGGAGGGGTGCTGCTCACTGGCTTGCTTTCAGGCTCATTTCAGCTACCTCTCCTGTACAACCAGGGCCATCTGCCCAAGGGCAGCATCCCACAGTGGGCTGGGCCCTCCTACATCAATCATTAATCAAGAAAACTTCCCATAGACTTGCCTACCGGCCAATCTGAGGGAGGCCTCTTCTCAACTAAGGTTCCTCTTCCCAGATGATCCAGTGTGTACCAAGTTAATCAAAACAAAACAAAACTAAACTAACCGGCCCAAAAATCATATTTTATACAAGAAACATTTTGCAAGCTAATGCAGTTATGCAGGCTTGAGGACAAAGTTCAATATAGTGTATGTAAGGCCTGGTTTGACCAAGGGCTGGGGTTTGACCTCCAGCACCGGGAAAGAAAAAGAAGAAGCAGGAAAAAAAAATTTGGGACCTGGTTGACAAGATAGCTCAGCAGGTAAAGATCCTCGTCATGCAAGCCTGAGGGCCTGAGTGTGGTTCTAAGAGCCCACATAAAGATGGAAAGAAAGCACTGAGTACACAAACTGTCCTCTGGCCTCCATATGCACACCATGGCGTGTGCACTCACACATATACATATTATTATTGTTGCAGAATAATAATAATAATAAATTTAATAATAAATAAAAAGTAAGAGTTACCAAAGTAGATATACACCTTCTACCCCAGGTGAAATACAGCCAAAAATCACACAGAGAATAAACGTTTCATCTCACGAGAAATCAAACAGATGCAAACAGAAGTGTGGCTGATAACTGATTTAAAACTATTAACAAAATAAACATCCAGAGGAGACGGCTGGAGGGACGGCTCAGTGGTTTAAAGTGTGTAATGCTCCTGCAGAGGACCCAAGTTTGGCTCCCGGCACCCACATTGGGTGGTTGACGACCTCCTGTAACTCCAGGTCTAAGGATCCAACACCTCAGGCCTCCTCAAGCACCTGCACTCATGTGTACGTATCAACACACACATACAAATAATTAAAAATGAAACACATCCTTAACATATTACGTGTGTGTGTGTGTGTGTGTGTGTGTGTGTGTGTGTGTGTGTGTGCGTGTATCCTAACCCCTGGCTGGGTATGGTTGTGCATGCCTGTGATCCCAGCACTCAGGAGACTGGAGGCTGGGGCAGGAGCTCAAGGCTAGTCTGTGTCCAAAAAAAATCAAAACACCCAAATTAGATCATTTGGGAACAAAGACCTATATGTGATGGCCAGTAATCCTACTTCTCAACTTCATTAATAACTTTAAAAATACTGATGAAAATCTCAACCACAAATAGCTGTGTACTTCCAGAAGCGCTAACACTAAACACCGTGCCAGGGATTATCAAGGACGCAGACCAGTGGGCCAGCCTGCCCACTGCCAGTGAGACTTTATGTTCCCAGGGCCACTGTGGGAAGCCTTCCGCTGTTCTCTCCTAAGGATGAACCTGGACACACTCTAGCAAAGGAGCCAGTCCAGCTCTAAGTACGTATCCTTGAGAAATGCAGGCACATAGAAAAGATCACACAACTCAACAGCCGATAATGAGAAGCCACCCAACAATCCATCACCAGCAAAAGCAACGAATTAATTTGAGCACATTCATATAATTAAACACCACAGGAAAATGAAAATGAGTGAGCTGCAGCTATGTGTAGCAATGTAATTTAATAAGATAGATTGAGCTAGGGCAACAAGGTAAAATGATTTCATTTACATAAAATTCAAAACCAGTCGAAACTAAGCAGTGTGTGCACAAATGGCAATCTAGAGCTGTGTGAGGAAGTGGTTGCCAGGAGGTTAGGAAAGTGGTTACTTATGGGTTGGTGGGCGGAGGACACAGAAAATGTAGATGATGCTGTCAGCGTTCTACTTTGTTTTACACTTTTCTGAAAAGATCTCTTGCCTTTGAAGAGAATGAACTTTTGCTGGACCCTGCAGCCAAGTTAACCACATGCCTTGATATAACTGAAGACTGTATACTTGACCTACTGTTCTACTATGTACTCAGCCTGTTGATTTGCCTTTAAGAGAACAATATAACTGGCAGGCAGTGGTGGCATATGACTTTAATCCCAGCACTCGGGAGGCAGAGGTAGGTAAATCTCTGTGAGTTCGAGGTCAGCCTGATCTACAGAGTGAGTTCCAGGACATCCAGGATTACACAGAAAAACCCTATTTCAGAAAATAAAAAATAAAAAAGAAGAACAGCAATGTAACCAACCTCACTATGCCTTGGATTTCCCCTGCAAATCAGCATTTACAATTTAAGATAAATGCATAGCTTTAATCTTAAACTATATACTCTTCCATGGCCCTGACCCAGAATAATGTATGTGTGCATGTGTGTGCTGTAATCATTTGCTGAAAGTAGCCAGCAGGTTGTAAGAAACCTTAAATAACAAATATCCCACAAATGTTGAAAGCAACATGGGGATATAGATAGACCGCACCTGTTTGCAGTTTTGAGTGCTGTTCTGTGTCAGTTGGGGTTAGTAAAGTAATTTTTCCCTTGTAAATTCTAAAGATTTCTATGTAGAATCCCTCATCCCTTTCCCATGCCATGTTTTCTGTGCTGTTCAATTAATACACAGCTATTGTGGAATAATCTTTTTGTATATTGTGAAGATTTGTCATTCAGATTGGTTTAATAAAAAAGCTGAAAGGCCAATAGCTAGGCAGGATGTTCAGAGCAGAGAGGATGCTGGGAAGAAGAAGAGTGCAGTTGCAAGGAGACTCCAGGATGCACAACAAGCGGTATGGACGGTACATAGATGAGATAAACAAGCCTCAGGCAGCACATAGATGAATAAAAATGGGTTAATTTAAGTTATAAGAGCCAGCTAAAAACAAGCCTAAACCGCCAGGCGATGGTGGTGCACACCTTTAATCCCAGCACTCGGGAGGCAGAGCCAGGCGGATCTCTGTGAGTTCGAGGCCAGCCTGGTCTACAGAGTGAGATCCAGGAAAGGCACAAAGCTACACAGAGAAACCCTGTCTTGGAAAAACCAAAACCAAAACAAAACAAAACAAAACAAAAGCCTAAGCTATTGGCCGAGCTTTTATAATTAACAGTAAGTCTTCATGTCAGGATTTAGCAGCTGGCAGGAGAGACAGGAAAATCCACCTACCGACAACAAGCCCTTTGTCAGAGACATGAGACATAGGAGTGGAGAATTCAAACTCAGGCTGGCTCTGGGTCAAACTCACCCAAGAGGAAGTTGCTTTGTTTCCATCTTCCGTGTGTCATCAATGAACTTCTTAAACTGGCTCGTATTTACCTAGGAGCTTTTTAATTTGTTCTGACTTATTCTTTGATATAAACATGTACAGATGTGTATTTCATATACATATACATGTACTTACATATTTCATATTTCACTTGATAGGCATAAGAAAAACATATTGATGGAGTAGTTAATCTTCGGCCATCAGTTTTTGAAGAATGTCCTGAAAATAAACGGCTCTTCAGTCAGAAACAAAATACATTTACAGGAAATTTGTATGTAATTTTAGAAGACACATGTATCTTTTGAATTCAACACTGAAGAAGAAGGTGTTTGGGGTCTATACTGAAAACCTAGCTATAAAGTCTATGCATTTAAGGTTTCCATTTGTAAGAATTACTTTGCAAAAGCATGGCTTAAAAACCAAGAGTCAGGTATTTATTTTCTTTTCTTTGAGACCCAAGGTGATTGTACAACAGACCCATGGACCACAGGCAGTCAGCTGGAGCAACATACAGCCAATAGCCATAGCGTCACACAAGGCCAGTCTTTTTAAACAAGACAGCACAGAAAATCAGGAGATTTGACAGTGACAAACTAAAAATTTCTCAGAAACGATTTTAGTCATTAATAAAACAAATTCTGCTTATGCATCCAGAAAGGATGAAATCCACTAGTCAGAGCCTGGGAGTGGTTGCCAAGCAACTCAGCAGCTCCTCCATGGACTCGATCCCGATGACTCTGAATGGAACCAACTTCTATTTGCACAGCCAATTTGGGAGCTGAGGAGAGAGCAGTTCCTAGAATGTGTTTTTAAAATGCCTAAAGTAGCTGGGTGGTAATGGTGCACGCCTTTAATCCTGGCACTCGGGAGGCGGGAGCAAGTGGGTTTCTGTGAGTTTGAGGCCAGCCTGGTCTACAGTAAGTTCCAGGACAGTTAGGGCTACACAAAGAAACCCTGTCTTGAAAAACAAAACAAAACAAAAAAAGCCTAAAACAAAAAAGGTATTTAGGGGGATAGTTCACGGATGATAACAGTAATAATATCACTCACAGGGTTTAGTAGGATGGCTACTAGTTTGCACTTAGAAGCTACTGACTGGTGTAGTTACAGACTTAGCCCAAGAACTGAATAATGGCAGCTCCGAAACTTTAAAAATGCTTAAGAATTTCTGACCGCCTCCCCTCAGAATTTTGACTCTGGGCCAGAGACACGCCTCTGTGGGTAAAGGCACCTGAGGCCGAGCCTAAGGCAGAGGAGATACCTGCTCTCAAGCCCAGCGACCTGAGTTGGATGTAGAAATCACATGGTGGGAGGAAGAACCAGCTTTAGAAACACCAACAGGCTAGGCACAGAGATGGTGCGCATCTCTAATCCCAGCACTCGGGAGGCAGAGCTAGGCGGATCTCTGTGAGTTCAAAGCCAGCCTGGGTTACAGAGCGAGTTCCAGGACAGCCAAGGTTACACAGATAAACCCTGTCTCCTTAAATTTTTCTCTGAAAATAATTTCTTTAAATATAGATTGTAAATAGGTAATATTCTTTGCAAGAAACATGTAGAATCAAAATATCACTTGTTAAACAGTTATAAACAATACAATAATGTCTTGTCTTAATTCATAAGGACAAGCTAAGCGAGACTTCCTTCAGAAGGAACATAAAGAATGCCATCCACCGATGGAGATGAATCCCTGTTCCTGACTGGACAAGCAGGAGGAAGTGAAACTGAGTGAGCCACGGGGAAAACCAGCTTCCTTTGAGAAGTGACCTGCTAACCTATTTCATCTGCTTCCTAGTTCCTTGGCTTTCTGACACAGAATCTCACCGTGTAGCCCGGGCTGGACTGATATGCATGGTTCTGCCTCGGTGCTGGGGTTACAGGTGTGTGTTGCCTGTCTGGCTAGGAGATACTCTTCTTGAACTCAACTGAACATAACTGAGATGTAGACCAAAGAGGAGGAGGCCATTGTTCACAGGATTACTCTAAAAGTAGGTTTGGTTTTACATGATTAATTTAAATACCCTAAGTGGAAAAACAGTTCTGTGGGGGTATTGACTGTGTAGTGTGGTATTGACATGCAGTGCCCGTGGAGGCCAGAAGAGGGCGTTGGATCCTTTGGAACCATACGGGTGCTGGGAACCAAACTCTGGTCCTCTTTAAGAGCAACAAGTGCTTTTACCTGCTGAGCTATGTCTCCAAACCCAACTATTGCATTGTTTTTATATAACCAGATATCAGTAATTTCTAAGGAAACCCCAACTGCCCACCAGTCCATTTAAACCTATTTTCCATGCAGATGCCTGTTTGATACCTTAACCCTTAACAACAGTTAGCCTGCTCAGAATCTTGCAATCACGCTTCTATTTATTGCCTATACCTATAAATATAATGAAGGGCTTTTAAAAGTGTCTCTGAAGGGCCGGGCGGTGGTGGCGCACGCCTTTAATCCCAGCACTCGGGAGGCAGAGCCAGGCGGATCTCTGTGAGTTCGAGGCCAGCCTGGGCTACCAAGTGAGTTCCAGGAAAGGCGCAAAGCTACTCAGAGAAACCCTATCTCGAAAAACCAAAAAAAAAAAAAAAGTGTCTCTGAAAATGTGAAAGGCAATCATGACCTAGAATTTTCACAAAGAGGGGGTAATTTTGAAAGAGGCAGATCTGGAACTGCCGAAATGGCCCAGCAGGAAAGATGCTTTCTCTGCAAGCTTGGCAACTGAGTCTGACCCCCAGAGGCCAGCTAAAGGTAGAGAGGGAAGAAACAACCCCACGGGGCTGTCTTCTGATCACACATGCACAGGCATCCGCTCCTCACAATGATGATGGTGGTGATGATGATGATGATGGTGATGGTGATGATGATGGTGATGATGATGATAAGTGGTCATAATAAACAACTTTTGAAAAGGATCACATAGTAACATGTCATCAAATATTTGAGTGTCATGAGGCCACTGAGAAGGATTAACCAGCCTGACCTCTTTTCTCACATTTTTCTGTTATTTCAAGGAAACGCCACTATATATGTGGGTATTGCTCCAATGAGACATTTACTCAGGATGGAAACTGGGAAAGAATAAAGACAACAGAATAATTAGCAAGGAGATTTCTCCCAAGATATGTAACATTTGGCTTGGGTGTAGTTCAGTGGTAAAGCAAGACTTCCCAGCATGCCCAAGGCTCCAGAGTCAGTCTCCAGCAAAGCACAGAAGTCTGTGCATGTCATCTATTGATGGCTCTCTGGGCGAGTTCTCCACCTCTGCCATTGTGAAAACCATAAAAAGATATGGGCACGGTGTCACACACATTCATCTCAAGATACAAAAGCTAGCAGATCTATGTGAGTTCCAGACACACGCTCACAAGCACACATGAAACATGTCAAATTCCAGAATATAGGTCAAGACAAGGTCAAACCCAAATTTTACAGAAAACAGAAATGAACTTATTTTGACCTTGTAACAAGATGACTTCTAATCTTAAAATAAGGTCAGACTGGTCCATCATGATTCTTGTTTGTCCACTTTGAAGATTTGAAGTCCAAATGCTTTCATGAGGGTGGACTGCTTCTGAATTGCCTGATAGGACTTATTGTACCCAGCAGGTATAGCTTTCTCCTTCACTGATTTACTAAATATACCAGGACAGCATTTTTTCTTTAATAACAATGAGTATAGATTTTATTAGATATATATTTAAAAATTCTACTACCCTAAAATTAATTTCTTTTGAATTTTTGGGTATTTGTGAAGATGGAAAGAAGGCCCATAATGAGAAGTATGCCTTATAAAAGATTTCCCTTTTACGGCCCTGCCACTTATGTGGCTGTATTTTGTGACCTGTATTTTGTGACAGACATGTGGATTAGGACAATGATGAATACCTACCTGTATTAGTCAGGGCTTAGTCAAGAAAACAGACACCACCCTAGGTTTCTCAAACTAAATAAAGAAGAACTGTAATAAGGAAAGTGCTTACCCAGGAAATGTTTTCCTGAGAACCAAACTCGGGAGGATGAGGCAATGGCGTGCCTACTCAGAGGCAAGTACCACCCCAGAGCTGAAGGGACGAGAAAGTAGTTGTATCGAAGTGAAGCTGTGGCTAGTCAAAAGACCAGAACTGATACAGGGGTTTCCTAACTGTAGCTGGAACCCCACAGAGAGGGTCTGTTTAAGAGTTCTGGAGGCACAGAAGAGAAACAGCCCCAGCTGAGGACGCCAGGGGGTCAGAGAATAACCAGCTCTTCCTCTTCTTCTACACTCCAATTACCACCATTGTCTCCTTGGCCAAACTTACCCATAAGCCCCTGGCCAGAGGATCTGGGGAAATTACAGGGGATGGGATGGGCATGAGCAGAAGCAGGCAGTTGACCAGCGACTGTCAAAGGTGGTCCGTCACTACTGCTGCCATAAACACTAAACAGGATGAGCAAGATCAGGGCTTAGTTGACAGAGTGCTTCCCTAGCACATGTGAGAGTCAGGGTTCCATCTCCATCCCTGCATAACTTGGGACTGGTGGTACATGCTGGTAATCCCAACACTTGGGAAGTAGAGGCAGGAAGATCAGAAATACAATGTCATCCTCAGCTACAGAGTTAGGTTTGAGGCCAGCCTGGGCTACATGAGATCCTATCTTTTAAAAAAGACTTGTACAAAACAATTCGCTTGTACTCTCCAAAATATTAATGTCAAAAAAGGGGGGAAAGACCAAAGAATTTATCTAAGCTAAAGGTCACTGGGGAGGGATGGCAACTAATTTCAACACAAGAAAGATCAGACTGAATACAGGGTCAAAAAAAAGAATCCCATACAAATTCCATACAGATTGTATTATGGACAATTGTAAAAATGCGAACATAACTATGACATCAGATTATATTATACATAAAGGTTAAATTTCTTGAGTGCGATCATCTGTTTGTGGTTGTGTTAGACCATGCCCTTGTTCGCAGGAGGAAGATCTGAAGAATTTGAAGGTACAAAAACAGCATCATGATCCTTCCAGCCAGCTCCATATAAATAAGGGGAGAGAGAATGTGAGACCAAACAAGCACTAAACTAGCAAACCCCGCATCCGGCATAGATGTTGACGGCACTGCATCTGCAGCTACCCTGGGGGCTTCATGTTCCCACCCTAAACAGCAGGAGAAAGAGGCAGGAACCAGGTCTTCAGCTCTTGGCGCGGCACGAAGCGGGAGAGACTGAACCAATTCGTTCTTGGGATTTTGTACTGAAAATCCATAAAGGATTTGCTAGCTAGAGACACAATTTGGAGATAACGGGGGGGGGGGGGGGGGCCGAGTAGAGCGAGGCAATAGCAAGCTAAATTTCATGCAAACCTAAGTGGTTAACTGGAAGAGAGACAAAAAAAAAAAAAAAAAAAAAAACTGTTTGAGAAGTTGCCGCTTCTCAGACCTGCCGCTTCTCCCACCAAGAGTGAAGTCTGATTTGAACCAGCCCTGCGGCTTGCTCTGACTGGCAGAACTGGCCAAGCGCTAATCCCTAACCATTTGGAAGTCTTGCATCTTCCACTTTCCCTCGCTTGGAGTCTGAGACACCCTCTGAAGAAAGCTGTCTTACTGGAGAGATTGAGGTCAGTGTCCTTAGCTGTTCCCACACTTCAGCCAAAGCTAGATCCCCACCCTCACCCCCCCGTCAAGCCAACCCAGCCATCACCTCACAGAGCAAATACAAGGTGTTCCTGCCAATCTCCTCTCAAGTTACAGCATCATGTAGGATGCTCGCTATTTAAACCAGTGAACGGTGGAGAGATTTGTGATAGAGCCAATAGTCAAACAGAGCAGACAGACACACAGACATGCCTGTGAGGAAAGTGGAAAACTCTGACTTTTAGTATTCTAGTTAATCCTATGTTTTGGCTCAAAACAACTCTTACTCCTTTTTTGGTTAACACTGACTAAGGTTTTGTTCCTTGCAACCAAAATAAAATAAAATTAAAATTAAAAAAGAGCCAGCAACAAGCGGTCTTTGTGTCCTCTCCTCTCACAAATATTATTTTCCAAAGATTCTGAACAAACATTTCTTTTTTATTTTATATGTATGAATTTTTGCTTACATGCTTGTATGTGCACCACATGCAGTGTCCGTGGAGGCCAGAAGAGGGTGTCGGGTCCCCTGGAACTGGAGTTACAGATGGTTGTGAGACACCTTGTGGGTGCTGGGAATCGAACCAGGGTTCCTCTGGAAGAGCAGTCAGTGCTCTTCATCATTGAGCATTTCTCCTTCTTCTCAATGAACACTTCTCTTTGTGTGTGGGGGTTTTTGTTGTTGTTTTATTTTGTTTTTCGAAACAGGGTTTCTCTGTGTAGCTTTGCGCCTTTCCTGGAACTCACTCTGTAGCCCAGACATCCTTGAGCTCACAGAGATCCGCCTGCCTCTGCCTCCCGGGTGCTGGAATTAAAGGCGTGCGCCACCACCGCCCGGCTTGTGTATGTGTGGTTTTTTAAGACAGGGTTTCTCTGTATAACAGCCTTGGCTATCCTGGAACCCACTTTGTAGCCCAGGCTGGCCTGCAGCTCACAGAGATCTGCCTGCCTCTGCCTCCAGAGTGCTGGGATTAAAGATGTGTGCCACCACACCCAGAGAACGAATACTTCTCCTTCCTTCTTGTCCTCTGTCCTTTCCCCTTTGTACTGGGTAACAGCAGCTGACTTTAAAATGACGTACGGTGATGTGCACCACACAGACAGAAGGGGGCGTGAAATCAGTGGCACCATTTAAGCATGCTATGAGGGTGTTACGTTAGGGTTTCTACCCACTTTGTTTAGAAAACATGACTGCTTCTTCGAAGTGTTCAGTGCTCAGCTGCTGCCACTTTCCCCATCATGAACTCTGTTAAATCACGGTCATTTTTCCTTTATAGGCAATAGCGCACTTAATTTTCCAAAACTGAGTGGTAAGCAGCAACCTAGGAGAGGAAGGAAAGACGCTTCCCCTGTTGGAGGAAGGCTAGGCACGGGGCAAATAAACTGAGCCCCAGTCTCTGGGTGGCTGTCTGGCTTGGGCTTCTGAGCATTCATTAGAGCCTTTTATGGGAAGGCGTTGAGCAAGCTGGTGAGTAACTCTGGGAGACAGGGCTTGGCACCTTTGAGACATGTAGTGACACAGGAGCACGGGCCAGGCTTCAGATGTTTGGCCAGGTCGCGGTCAGAGAGACAGGCTGCTCATTGTGACTTCCTTCTGCCCGCCAGGAGAGGTCAAAGCTGCATATTTCTAGACAATACACCCCCACCTAGCTGGAAGACGGGACCTTGTCAACATACGGTCAAAGTCAAATCAGTACAGAGAAAAACCCCAGGCCACACGCTAGGTGTGTTGACCTAGCGTTAAAAGTTAGCATGATGAACTCGGAATGGTGGTGTGTGCCTGCAAGGCCAGGAGAGGCAGGGCCATGAGCTTAAGGACAGCCTGGCCTTGTCTCAAAAACAGGAAAAACAGTACGGCAATAGTGGGGAGATGGTGATGGGAGGGAGCCCCCATCCCTCCATGTCCCTCCACACACCTGGAATCCTGGGAGTCTGAACCCACTAGAGAGCTGTCGCCTCACTCTGAGGATTCTCCCCGCTGCTGGCCTGGGTCTGGTGTGTCTGTTGTTTCCCAGGCACTGCTGGTTTGTTCTCTCCTCCAAAGGGTCCAGCCTCCAGGAAATTCTTGAGAAAGGCTACATGAGAAGCAATGCTCACACACAGGAACGTGTCTTTTGTCCTTATAGATGATTGCTAATTTAGCTAGGAACAAAATTCTAGGGAATTGTTTCCCTCAGGACTTTGAAGGTGTTGCTCGTCTTCATGCTTCCAGGACCGCTGAAGTGTGGAAAGCAAAGTCTGAGTCCCCGTCCTGTATAGATTTCTGTTCTCTCCCCCAATGCCCTCCCTGCCTCTCTTTCTCTGGCCCATTAAGATCTCCTAGGGGCTGTGTTCTGAAATTTAGTAACAATGTGTCTAGATGAGCTGTTATCATGCATTTTGTTCTGAGCCGGTCAAAGACCTTTCACAGAAAAGATCCTGTTATAGTAATTGTTACAGCAATTAATTCTCATTCTCTCTCTCTCTCTCTCTCTCTCTCTCTCTCTCTCTCTCTCTCTCTCTCTCTCACACACACACACACACACACACACACACACACACACACTCACACTTCTGGGTTGGGTGACTCCTTCCTGTTCTCTTTCTCGAACCTGTCATTCAGATATTTATCCCCCCAGGCTTATTCTCAAGTCTTATCTTTTCTCTCCATTGTCCCTTCTGTCTTCTTGTAGATTTCTTCAAGGATTTCCTCCAGCTATCATTATTATTATTATGTGTGTAAGAAAGAGAATTATTATTATTACTCTGTGTGTGTGTGTGTGTGTGTGTGTGTGTGTGTGTGAGAGAGAGAGAGAGAGAGCAGGTGCATTTGTGCGACGGAACATATGTGGAGGTCAGAGGACAGTTTGCAGATGTCAGTTCAGTCCTTCCCTCATGGATCCAGGGATCACCTTGCTGGCCTGACCTGCAGCCCTTTTATTACATTTCCCAGCTCTGTTATCCTGCTTTAATATTAAAGGATGGTTTTACCCTCTTTATCACAATCACATGCTATTCTTATGGATATAGCTTATTCTCTTACCTTTTCTGAGTATATTAACAATATCTTTTGCAACTGGGGGGTTTGCTTTTATTGGGGGCTCTGTCTTCATTGTCTGAAGCAACATCCGGTCTCTTTGAAGACCTGCTAAGTCTCATATTCTCAGTTCATAGGGGTGAACTCACCATTCGCTGATTCTTTTATCTTTATAACACACTTGACCTGCATGGGTTTCAGTTTCTTCACCAATAAAACAAGGATGATGGAAGCTGTTTCATGAGGGTTGCCCAAGTTGCTCCTACATCACGGACCTCAGACTCATAACTGGACACAACTGGCTCTATAAATTTCAGCTGTAATCATCATCACGTAGTTCAGGTGGGATCCACAGCCCTTTTCAGCTAAGAGAGGAGAACGCCACCTGGGGCTGACGAGGTTGTAAGAAAGTCTTTTTTCGTTTTTTGTCAAGTTATCAAGTTGGTAAAAACACAACCCCAGGGTAGGGCTGTGGTGGTGCATGCTTTTAATCCTAGTACTCAGGAGGCAGAGGCAGGCAGATCTCTGTGAGTTCAAGGACAACCTGGCCTATATAGTGAGTTCTAGGACAGCCAGAACTATGTGAGAGACCCTGTCTCAGGAACACAACAAACAAACCCCACAAGCCCAGAACTGCTTACAGCCATCTTTATAGCGGAAAGTCTATCAGGAGCAAAACCAACATACAATAAAACCAAGGGATGGGGACATAGCTTACTGCTCAATTAGAGGGTAGTAATGGGGGGCGCAGGGGCACAGGGGGCGAGGGGGGCTACTGAATCAGGCCCCACCCTTGCCTGAAGGCATTATGACCCCTGGACTTTCCAACACTAGAAGTCAATACATTCCTTTTCTTTCTCTCTCTTAAGCAATTTTTGTTGTTGAATTTTCATTGCTTGCTACAAGAAGGATCTTTTGTAATACTAAAAAAATCGAGAACACACATTTAAAGCCTATGTATTTAGCTTGATATGACCATATTCTCACTTTATTTTATTTTATTTATTTTTTTTTTTTTTGGTTTTTCGAGACAGGGTTTCTCTGTGTAGCTTTGCGCCTTTCCTGGGACTCACTTGGTAGCCCAGGCTGGCCTCGAACTCACAGAGATCCGCCTGCCTCTGCCTCCCGAGTGCTGGGATTAAAGGCGTGCGCCACCACCGCCCGGCTCTATTCTCACTTTATTAAAATTAATCTTCAACATTATTTTATGTCTGGGATTTGCCTTATGATGCCCATATTAATGGGCAGATAACTTGGTAAAATTTTAATACTACAAATAACATTAGAATGAGGATGTCACTAAATTTTCGTGCATGGCATCATCATTTCCTGAAAATAAACTCCCCAAGGTGGACCTTCCGGGTTAAAAGTTGCACAAGATGCTAAGAGTTTTTGCTCCATAGAGAAAAATTGGCATCACTCCCCTGGAAAGGTAAAACTGATTCACCCTCAGGCCATGAGCTTAAGAGAACACCTGTTTTCTCTGTCATTGCCTGCTGCGGTTAATACCTTTCCTGCACTCTGCCAGACAGTCATACACACAGTGAAACAGTATCTCATTTTCCTTCACATTTCATTATTATGTGAATCACCAGCCGTGCGTGGATTTGTACATAGTGTTCCGTTGGTTAACCGAGGGGACCTGGTGATTAGCTCTTCTGGCATTCTGTTTGCTATGGTTTCTTGGGCTTTATTCTAGTTCTGCAAAACTAGAAACACAGAGATCTAAAGATGAATAAATGTGGACTGAAGCTTGAGTTCCACATTTAGATATGTGATTCTGACCGATTTACCCCTGATCCTGATACAGGGAGAGATGACCCAAGGAAAGTGAGTGAGAGACTCTGGAGAACCTGGAATAGCTCAGCCTGGGGGCAGGGAGGGGGACGGGTAGCGGTTGAAGGTCCTGCAAAAGGTGATGTACAAAACCAAAGGAGATGCTTGAAAGGGTGTTCTGAAGGGGTATGTCCCCACAAGTCCCCCCACCCCAATCCCATCCAGGCTAGCACCTTTCCCAAAGCAAAAGATAAGCGATTTACTCTTGGGAAAGTGGAAATGGTCCAAGCTTGGAGAAATCACAGTAGAGGGAATGGGGTGAGCTACGGGACTGACTACAAGAAGACTGAGTGAAATTCCATGCTCTGAATCCTGCAGCCCCCAGTCCTACCCAGGCTGCTCCCGGACTTGCAAGCAGCTCATACGACCAAACCAGAAGGCAGGGCAGTTCTTTTCTGCATTTACTGAACTCAAGAGAACTGGCCTTCCAGTTCTGACGTCTGCGGCCGGATCCGTAGCAGAACCATTGCCTCCGGCTTCCCTGCACGAGGCCCACACGTTCACGCTTGGAGCTTGCGGTGGACGCGGCTTCACACTTGGAAGAAGAAATCGTCAGCTGCGGCGCTCAGACACGGGAACTTCTGAGATGAGAGAACAGCAAAGGCAGGAGCGGGTTCGTATGCTTCCATTAGAGTCCTGTTTTCTTCTGCAATGTACGGACTGAGCACAATACCTCATACCTGCTGGGCAACGCTAGACCACAGCTACTCTCCAGCCCAGAACCCATTGTTATTCTATTTGGGTCTTTAAATATAATTTATAAGAAATTTACTTCCTTTATATCTCATTACATATTCATTGTAAATAGCGATAAGCTCTATAGGACATTTCTATCCAACTGCATCATGCACTTTATAACATAACGTTTTATAGAACATATCTCTCTACAAAATTGTAAACTCCTTAAGGACAATGAATGACAATTTTATCTTATCCTCTGTGCTAAAAGAATTTTTAATATAGCATATTATTCTTTCATTTGTCTGTTTCTCTCTAATCTGAGTCCAAAAGAAACCAAAATCTAATTAATAAAATTCAACTTTTGTGGGAGCCCACAGTGACTCAGTTTCCCACAGGAACTCGATTTGAATCTGAAGTCCATTCTGACCCCAAAGAGTTCCAAGCTTGCTTGCTGTAGTCCCTTCAGAAGCTGTAAGAAAGCTCTGATCCGGCTTCTGGGAAAAGTACAGGGGCTGTGAGAAAGTCCTGATTAACTTATGGGAAAGAACTGGTTATCTAGCTAATGTACAATTCTAGGCAGGCTGCTGATGTCAGCAGGTAGCACATGTTTGAGATAACGGAACTGCCTGTCCTTGAACCAAGGACAGGCTAGGCCGCCTGTGCTGTGACTTGTTCTACTTTATTTTTTCCATTTGTATAGAAGCTGGTTGTGAAATAAACTCAGGGCTTGCTTAGTATTAACCAGAAGCCCTCTCAGCACTGATTTTTCTGTCTCCATCTATTCTTCTGTCTCTGCTTTTTCCTCAGCCTCATGCCCTACTCAGCTACCCTAGCCTACCTGGCTCCAACAAACTTTCACACAATGAATGAAAACCTCCAAAACGTCCCGTCTTCTCTCTGTCCTCCTCTTTGGCTTCTCACCGACTTTCACTAGGGATTTGCCATAATGGTCACTCAAAAACAAAAAGTACAATAGGAAGCTAGTTCAAAAGATTATGAGAGCCGGGCGGTGGTGGCGCACGCCTTTAATCCCAGCACTTGGGAGGCAGAGCCAGGCGGATCTCTGTGAGTTCGAGGCCAGCCTGGACTACCAAGTGAGTTCCAGGAAAGGCGCAAAGCTACACAGAGAAACCCTGTCTCGAAAAACCAAAAAAAAAAAAAAAAAAAAAAAAAAAAAAAAAGATTATGAGCAACTGTAAGCGACAAATTGTTACTATTAATAGATGGAAGCTATGACAAAGGCAACTAGCACTGGCAACGTAGCAAATCTCTGTTAAATGGAATTTAAGCAAAATGTCTGGGCAGGAGAGATGGTTAAGGGCATAGCTGCCTTTCCAGAGGCCTGGATTTTGGTTCCTAGCAGTCATATGGCATCTCACCTTTAATCACAGCACTCGGGAGGCAGAGCCAGGCGGATCTCTGTGAGTTCCAGGCCAGCCTGGTGTACAGAGTAAGATCTAGGACAGGCACCAAAGCTACACAGAGAAACCCTGTCTCGAAAAACAAAACAAACAAACAAAAAAACAAAGAGAGAGAGAGAGAGAGAGAAACATTGTTGAACTGGGCATGTAGTTCAGTTGGCAGAATACTTGTCTAACATGAATGAGGCCCTGGGTTCTAGACCTCAGCACTGCATTTTCTAGGCATGGTGGCAAACGCTTATAATCCTAGCATTCACAAGAGTCAAGAGTATTGGAAGTTCAAGGTCATTCTCAGCTATATAGCTAGTTCAAGGTCTACAAATTAAAAAAAAATCACTTCATGAGTCATTTCTTTAGTTCAGGATTTCTCAAATTATGATTTGGACAACCCCAGCCTTAGGCACGGACAGCTAGCTGAAAATATGGACTCCCTGAGCACAACTCCAGGCTGTGGAGCCAGAATGCAGGAAGAGAAACACTTTAATTTTTCTAAACTACTTTCATCTGGAGGGGTGGGGTACTGCAGCACTCGTGCGGGGGGTCAGAGGACAGCTTGTAGCAATCAGCTGTCTCTTTCCACCAGATCAATCCCCAGCCCTGAAGCGCAGCAGTAGAGAGATAGCTCAGCGGTTAAGAGCACTGAGTGCTCTTCTAGAGGACCTGGGTTCAAATCGAGGGGAGAGGGGAGGGGAGGGGGGGGGGGAGGGGGGAGGGGAGGGGGGGGGGAGGGGAGGGGAGGGGAGGGGGGGGAGGGGGGGAGGGGAGGGGGGAGGGGGGGAGGGGGGGGAGGGGAGAGGAGAGGAGAAAAAGAAAAGCTTATAATTAACATAAGAAAACTATATACAAAAGTACAATAACTATATACAATATAAGTTCATTTGTATTTGACAAATTCAGAGAAAATAATTCCATTATCTATTCTATTGTATCTAATTCACTTTCTATCCTAATTAATCTTCAACTATAACTAACTAATCTTCAACTCCCTCAGAGACCCAAGAAGGAAATAATATTAGCTAACAAAAAAATAAAAACGGGAAGTATATGCAAGCAACTTCCAAAAAATTGTGAGTTGACAGAAACAGCCAGCTGCCTGGACAATCATCTGAGGTTTCTCTGCAGTGTTGGGGGCATCATCTTCAGCCTATAGGCTTAGAGTGTTTGACAGACTCATTTGTGAAGTAGGATGTACACAAGGTCAACAGTTCAACCTCACATTGGGTGAGAGCAGTCTATATACCAGAAACACCTGAATTCCACTAGTGTCATGTCATGATTCAGGATTTTAAATTCTGGAAATTGTTGATGGTTTTTTTAATTCAGCTGTCCATTCTTCTTGGCTGTGTATATATGGCTTCATCTCAGCATCCCGTTCTTCTCCACATCCCTCTATCAAATGCCAGTCTACTATTGAGAGGCGTGAGCTTAGTTACTCTTCAAGAATAACTGTTTCAGCTGCTGTTCCATTGCACATCAGAAGCCATCGGCCCACTGCCTGTTCAGCTGCCTTCGAAGAAAAGGGGCACTATACCTTTTCCGAATTGTGAAGGCCACTTCAAGGATGGTGCCATATTGTCCTGACCTCAGAAGATGCCTTTTGATAAAGCCATAACCACACTTGTTTTGGCAAGAATCAGTAGTCCTTTGTTTCATGTCCTGTCTGTCCATTTTGTCAGCAGTTGATTCGAGGATACTTTGTTGTCCAGTGGCTAACTTTTGCCACAATGAAAGTTAACTCCATATGCAGTTTCTTCAATGCCCATATTTTCTCTGAAGTAGATTGGTACTGCCAGGAGCCAACATGTCTCAAAAAAGAAAAATTTTCTAAGTTATTAAAACATTTTAAATGCCATATTCTGTAGATCTCTGAAGGGTTTGAAGATGACCTATCTAAAATATATCTGCTCAATTTTTAAAACATATCTAATATGACTACAAGTTCTATTGTAATGTCTAACTACTAACCTTCATTTCTTTATGTGGTATACCTGTAACATGGTTTATATTATAATAAGCAAAAAACTGTTTCATTTTAAACAGAGACATATGATGGAGCATTATCAGTTTTGATTTGTGCAGGTATACCCATAATGGCCATAACTTCTAGCAAATGAGTGATTACAGAATCAGCTTTTTCAGAACTCAAAGCAGTTGCCCATTGAAATCCTGAATAAGTATCGATAGTGTGATGTACATATTTCAGTTTTCCAAATTCTGCAAAGTGAAACACGTCCATCTGCCAGATTTCATTCCTCTGAGTACCCTTTGGGTTACATCCTGCTGGTAATGGTGTTTGATTGTAGAAGGAACAAGTAGGGACATTTCTTTACTATTTCTTTGGCTTGTTGCCAGGTTATGGAAAATTCCTTTTTTTAAACCTTTACTATTTACATGATGTTTTTTATGAAATTCTGAGGCCTCCAGCACATTTCCTATCAATAATTTATCAATCTCATCATTGCCTTGTGCTAGAGGGCCTGGCAGACCAGTAATGGGATCGGATGTGAGTTATATATAAAGGATGACTCCTTTTTCTGATTGTATCTTGTAATTGAATAAATAATGAAGTTAATTCTGAAGCATCGTGGATAAATTCTGCAGTCTCAATATGTAATACTACTCTTTCAGCATACTGAGAGTCAGTTACTATATTGAGAGGTTCTGAAAAAATCCATTAATACCAACAGAATAGCATACAATTCTGATTTTTGAACTGAATTATAAGGACTTTGAACCACTTTACTTAAATTTTCTGATTTGTAACCTGCCTTTCCTTGTTTGTTGGCATCTGTATAAAATGTATGAACTCCAGATATGGGTTTTTTCCTCACAATTCGAGGCAAGATCCAATCAGCTCTCTTTATAAGATCAATTCTATTGCTTTTGGGATATTTGCTGTTAATTTCTCCCAAAAAATTACTACAAGCTTTTTGCCAAGCTTCATTTTCTATCCATAATTTTTCAATGTCCTCCTTAGTTAAAGGTACGACAATTTCTGCTGGGTCTATTCCTGCTAATTGACGAAGTCTCAATTTTCCTTTCCAAATCAAGTCAGAGTTTTTAATTTTTTATTTGGTTTATTTGGTAAAAAATATCCATTCTAATATAATATCTTCCCTCTGCATTAATATTCCTGTAGGAGAATGTCTAGAAGGTAAAATAACCAAAATGCAATCCAACTTTGGATCAATACGATCTACGTGCCCTTCATGTACTTTCTTTTTCTACCAAGGCCAATTCTTTCTCAGCTTCAGGTGATAATTCTCTTGGACTATTTAAGTCCTTGTCACCTTCTAAGGTTTTGAACAAATTATGCAGTTCATCATTTTTTACCCCAACAATAGTTCTTAGATGAGAAATATCTCCAAATAATCTTTGAAAGTCATTAAGAGTCTGTAGTCTATCTCTCCTAATTTGCACTTTTTGAGGTCTAATTTTTTGTAGTTCTATTTTATATCCTAAATAATTAATAGAATCTCCTCTTTGTATCTTTTCAGGAGCAATTTGTAATCCCCAGCAAGGCAAAATTTTCTTTACTTCTTCAAACATTCTTTCTAAAGTATCTGCATTTGAGTCAGCTAGTAAAATATCGTCCATATAATGATAAATAATAGATTTAGGAAATTTTTTACATACCACTTCTAATGGCTGTTTTATAAAATAGAGGAGAGGAGAGGAGAGGAGGGGAGAGGAGAGGAGAGGAGAGGAGAGGAGAGGAGGAGAGGAGAGAGAGGAGAGGAGAGGAGAGGAGAGGAGAGGAGAAGAGTAGCTTTGGTGCCTGTCCTGGATCTCGCTCTGTAGACCAGGCTGGCCTGGAACTCACAGAGATCCGCCTGGCTCTGCCTCCCTAGTGCTGTGATTAAAGGTGAGATGCCATATGACTGCTAGGAGGGGAGGGGAGGGGAGGGAAGGGGAGGGGAGGGGAGGATAGTTATGTTAAAAATAAATAAGGAGTAAAACTGTTGAGCTTACAAGCTTCTCCCCTCCATACTTTAAAACAACAATGACCATCAAATAATGAACTCAACTCCCACACTAAAAAGACAAAGGAAGGGAGGAAGAAGGTAAGAGGGAGGGAGAGTGGGAGGGAGGGAGAGGGAAGGCAGAATCTCCCAGCATTCCCCCCTCTATCCCTCTTAAGGCTGCCTGCTTCAGACCCAAGCAAGCCAACCCCACCATCATTTCCAGCCTTGGTTTGATTTCTTCCCTTCCTCCAATCTGTACTTAATATTTCAGGATAAGAAGGAACGTTTAGAAGTCACAGGCTTTCCTCCCTAATATTCTTTTGTTTGTTATATGCTAAATCGGAACAAATATTCAAAAAATACTCTCACCAGTGTTAATCCTCTGTGGCTTTCCCGTCCTCTGACCTTTCATGCTTTTTGATGGTTCTTGAAGACTGTCCATGAACTCCTGAGGGTCAGCCACCCTGATCAATCTTCGGGTGACAAGGGATGGTAGCGGTGACAGCCCTTGGGACTCCGTGTCTGAGCATCCGTTCAGTTATTCCTTCATTTGAGTCACTGAGGAGCCTGCTCTAAGCAAAACTTCTCATTCTTTGGCAGCAACAGGAAAGTGTGAGTGAGTGATTGAAATGTGACTTGATGTCGAAGTTTCTGGAAGAGCTCTACAGTAGACGAGGAACCACTGGTTTTTTGTGAGGAGGGGGGATCTTTATATAATTTGCTTAATATTTAATCTATGACCTCCATTTTTTCCACAAAGCGAAAGAAACCCCCCAATTTTATGACTAATACTAAGTAATTTTTAGGCTCAGAAAAGGAATGTAAGTGCTGTTTTCTGAAAGCCTTCAGTTGGGAGTATCTTAAGTCTTGATAACAGGGAAAAAAAATCTAAAGTAGTTTAAATTTACCAGGACACTGTATTGTAGAGATCCTGGGCTTCCTCAGAGAACCCAAAGGCAAAGACGAAGCTGTGTGTGAGAAACCGGCTCTGACTAGAGACTGGGGGCAACTCAAGAAAAGTTCTCTTTATCTCACCATGTATCTGTGCCTCTTTGTGTTTGCTATGTTTACTTTCCTATTGCAACATAAAGTACCTTTGTTTTCCGTCTGTCTGAGTTTACATTCCATTGCTGTGATAAAGGTACCATGACCAAGAGTAACTTGGGGAGGAACCAGTTTATTTGGCTTACAGGTTACAGTTCATCATCAGGGGAAGCCAGGAAGGAACTGAAGCAGAGGCCATGGAGGAATGTTGCCTACCAGCTTGTTCCCTATGGCTTACTCAGCTTACTTTTTTATACCACACAAGACAACAAGCCTAGGGGGGTGGCACCACCCACAGTGAGCTGGGCCCTCCCACATCATCAATCGAGAAAATACCTCCACAGACTTGGCTACTGGCCAAACTAATGGAGTTGTTTTCTCAATTGAAGTTCCCTCTTCCCAGATGACTCTAGCTTGTGTCTAGTTGACAAAAAAACACTCCAAATGAACAAACACAACTAACCAACCAAAAAATCAATGCCACCAACAGTCCCAAGTTTGTAACCTACCAATTCTGAAGAACATTTCTCTGAGCTGAAACCTCTGTCTTAATTCCAAATCCTGAACAACCACCCTGGTGCTCACCTCCAAAGCAATCAGCTACCGAGAGGCATGAACCCACTCCATCACACGTCCACATGCCGGCAGAGGATGGGAGAGATTCCCGAAGTCCTGGGGCATGTGAGCAAAGCAGGTGATGATCGGTTCCTTTGGATGCCTGGGAGGCCTTCAGACTCATATACAACTTAGGAAAGGAACAAAGGCAGGGCAGCGACTGACTTCTCGATTTGGCCAAGGGTTCGGGACTCCTTTTTGGATGAGTGAGGCTGGAATTTGCTCCTAGAATTAACACACATCCTGACTGTTTCTACATCTGCCAGCCAGGTGTATCCAGCCAGTACCTCTGGACTCTGTCGTCTCTTCTCTTCCCTGCCCCTGAAGAAGTGCTTTATTCTGGTACCCTCATCCGCCTCTGTAGGCCGATGGTGCTGTATTAGGGTGCACGGCCTGTCAAGAGCACTGTTGACTGGATCCAGCCGTAAGAATCCCCAACCTTCCACATGAGGCTAGCCAGAGTGTGATGGATTAAATACAGTGGGCAAACGTGGATCTTGTCATAGTCACTCGGCTGCTTTGGCATGACAAAAGAGATACAAGATGAAGAGAAACTAAAGGATTCAACAAACATGTAAGAAATAGGATCGGAGCTCGAGAAACGGCTCAGTGGTCGGAGCGCTGGCTGCGGAAGATTGGGGTTCGGTTCCCAGCACCCACACTCCATTTCCAGGGATTCTGATGCTCTCTTTTGACATCAGGCACACAGGTGGTGCACATATGCACACGCAGGTAAAACCCTCATACTCTCCCAGCAACGACAGACCTGATCACAGTTGGCTTGTGACTGCGGTGAACAGGCAGGCCTTGACAAAAGACAATCACAAAGACACTTCATTGTGCTCCTCCACTGTCTTCAAACCTGTCCATCCAGATTGCATCGCAAAGTGTTATTAAAATATAGCATGATCAGAGAAACCCTGTCTCGAAAAACCAATATATATATATCATGATGGTGCACGCCTTTAATCCCAGCACTCGGGAGGCAGAGGCAGGAGGATCTCGGTGAGTTTGAAGCCAGACTGGTCTACAAAGCAAGTTACAGGACAGACTCCAAAGCTACACAGAGAAATCCTGTCTCAGAAAACCAAAATAATAATGATAATGATGATAATAACTTGAAAATAAAAATAATATATAATATACACACAGAAAACTGTCCACATCTTTTGTATACAACTAAATAAATATTCAAAAGCTTAATATAATTGTATAATTAACATCAAAGACCCTAATGCTTTTCATGTCATTTTGGCTATTAGAACAATGAAAATTTCAGGTTTAAAAGTTCTCATAAAACCAGACGTGATGGCGCATGCCTGTAATCCCAGTCATAGGAAAGGGAAACAGAAGAATCAGTAGGTCAGGGCTAGAGAGACACTCAGCAGTTAAGGGCACTTGTTGCTCTTCCAGAGGACCTGGGTTCAATTCCCAATACCCACATGGTGGCTCACAACCATCTATAACTCCACTTCCAGGGAATCTGATGCCCTCTTCTGATCTCTGAGAGCACAAGCATGTACATAGTACACATACATACATGCAGGCAAAACACTCAGACATAAAAATTTTAAAATCTTAAAAAAAAAAAAAAAAAATGCCGGGCGGTGGTGGCACACACCTTTAATCCCAGCACTCGGGAGGCAGAGCCAGGCGGATCTCTGTGAGTTCGAGGCCAGCCTGATCTCCAAAGCAAGTTCCAGGAAAGGC
Organism: Peromyscus californicus insignis; assembly: GCF_007827085.1. Taxonomy (NCBI): domain Eukaryota; kingdom Metazoa; phylum Chordata; class Mammalia; order Rodentia; family Cricetidae; genus Peromyscus; species Peromyscus californicus. Next base: position 52,509,994 of record NW_026294551.1, read on the forward strand.
GCAAAGCTACACAGAGAAACCCTGTCTCGAAAAACCAAAAAAAAAAAAAAGACATTGAAGATCATCCTTGGCTAGAGGGGACCTTGTCTCAAATCAAAGAAACAAGCAAAAGATTCCCATTCAATTGTTGAATCCATTATCAGATTCTCACTTCTCACTCAGTTCAGAACATATTCCTCTTTCCCTAGAGCAGACCCGGCTGACACTCAGAACCCTGTGAAGGGTAATCCGGAGGAAGAGGTCTGTGTCATTCATGTTTTCCTTCATTT